>NC_045777.1:70469094-70790344 GCF_008692025.1 Phocoena sinus | reverse complement strand
CCAGTTTACACTGAGCAGGACCAGAAGCTGCAGAATGGCCACATCTTGGAAGAAGGCAGGGTCAGAAGGACTGAGCCAGAGCGCCTGGATCCAGCCATTCCTGACGTGGTCCACCCCTGAACTTTACAGCTAGGTGAGGCAAAATAGGATTCCCTGTTTTGCTGACGCTGGTTTGAGGAAGGCTTCTATCACTTGAACAGAGCCTAAGAGACACAGCTTGTGAACCCTAATGAAGTTGAAGTTCACAGGACCATTGGCTCTTATCAGACCCAGAGTAGTCACAGAGGAAACGGAGGCCCAGAGCGGGGAGAGTGAGTGTGCCTACCGTCAGCCACGGTGACTCAGGACTGGAGCCCAGGTGCCCTGGCACTCTTACAGCCCTCGTTCTGCTCCTCCAGAGGTGTCCCCAGACCGAGGAACAATTCTATGGGTGCATTTTCACCCTGGACACATACCTTTCATCAGTAATTTGCAGGAACCTTCTTCCTTTAGATAGTATCATTCTTTTTTCTAATCATATTCTGTATTCTATAAAGTGATTTGGGGGGGCGGTGGAGAGGTGAAGGGAGACTCTGGGCAATTTCATGCCTAAGATCTGAGGATATAGGAAACTTTGATGATGCTCTGGTGAAGGGCGCAATGCTTATCCAAAACCAACTCAGGAAGAAGAAGCTGTCAACATTATCTCCTTCTGGTCACAAATTGCAGCTCTCTGATGGTTTTTTTTCTCCGAGTTTAATCTTCTGCTGGAAGCTCAGCTGATACCAGAAAGGTTTTAGACATGTCAATCTCCTCCCTGGCATTTTATCAGAAATTGATTCTCTTTGCTTTTCGAAGCTCAAGTCTTGGCCTTGCTGTTTAACTTGGGTTACGGGCACGGCATCTGTATATATGCTTCCTGCAGCTCCCAGCCTGATTGCAGGGGTCTGGGAGTAGGTGGTGATTCAAGGGCAAGGTAATTCTCACAGGAGGGATTATGTGCTGTTCCATCACCCCGAAGGGGTGAGGAACAATGGCCCAATCCGTGTCCTGCTTTTTTGTAGAAAGAGTTCTCATCCACTTCCGACTCAGAAGGGATTAACGAGCCATTTTGCCCTCAATATAATACTTATTATAATACCAGTCCTAAATTATAATACTCAACACTTATCGAGTTCCTAGTAAGTGCCAGGCACTGTTCAAAGTACTTTACACGCATCAGCTCACTGAATCCTTACCTCACCCCTAGGCTGCAGCTTCTATATTATCCCTACTCTTTTTTTTCTAATTTTTATTTTATTATTTATTTATTTATTTTTGGCTGTGTTGGGTCTTCCTTGTTGTGTGCAGGCTTTCTCTAGTTGTGGCAACCGGGGGCTACTCTTCACTGCAGTGCACGGACTTTTCATGGCGGTGGCTTCTCTTGCAGAGCCCGGGCTCTCGGCGTGCGGGCTTCAGTAGTTGCGGCGCATGGGCTTAGTTACTCCGCGGCACGTGGGATCTTCCTGGACCAGGGCTTGAACCTGTGCCCCCTGCATTGGCAGGTGGATTTTTAACCACTGAGCCACCAGGGATTCCCTATATTATCCCTACTCTTTAGAAGAGGAAGTCAAGTCACAGACAGGTTAGGTATCTTGCCCAAGTGATGGCACGAGCCTAGAAATCCAGGCTGTTTGGTTCCAGGGCTCACTTCGCTACGATGCTTCAAACCCTGCCATGTGAATGCCCTGCCCTGCAGAAATCAGAAGCTGTTCATGTCACCAGGGCCCCCACTTGTCCAAGGTCTCAAAGCAATGGAGACCAAGAGCACAAGAAGCAAAAAAACTGACAATGGTAACTTCGCAACTGGGAACACATTTGGGAGTTGGATGTAAAATAGATTTAGTTCTTCTCTGCCCAGAAATGTGAACTTTTTCCAGGAAAAGTGCAGATTTGGAATGTCAGCTGTCACATCAGACAGGCTCTTGTAATGTAGCACCACCAGCTTACATTGTCTTTTTTTCTCTCCCTTCCTTAAAAAAAATTGTTTTTAACATTTTAAACAAAGCAGTGGAGATCTGTAAATATGCAAGGGGCAGCTCCTGATTCCCCCAGGAGACGGAAGCTGCAAGAACACTGAGAACTGAAATGAGGAAAGGGGAGGATCTCCAGGCTAGTGGGGTCTGAAGTTTACAAGAAGAGTCACCGGTCCCACTGGCCTCCTGCAATTGGCCAAGACAGGTGCTTGGAGTTGAGGGCCCGTGAGAGATGGCGTTCAGAAATCGAGGTGCTGGACATGTCCCCAAGTCCTTCTCAGGACAATGCCCTGCTCCCACTCCCTGCTGAGGAAAGTGGGCTGGGAAACTACAGCAGAGGCCACTGTGTGGGTGCCTCAGCCAACGGTAGCCACACTTGAATCTGGCCAGAATGTTACCAGGTGTCTTGGAACAAAAAACTCTGCCCACCTCGTGCACTGCTACAAAACAAATCAGAAACACTCATCTAGGGCTTCCCTGGGGGCGCAGTGGTTGAGAGTCCGCCTGCTGATGCAGGGGACACGGGTTCGTGCCCCGGTCCGGTTGGATCCCACATGCCGCGGAGCGGCTGGGCCCGTGAGACATGGCCGCTCAGCCTGCACGTCTGGAGCCTGTGCTCCGCAACGGGAAGGGCCGCAACAGTGAGGCCCGCATACCGCAAAACAAAAACAAAAACAAACACTCATCTAAAAAAGCATATCCCCTGTGATCCCTTAATTCTATTTGCAAGAATTAACTTTTGGCTATTCCTGCACAAGTGTACCGAGATGCCTGCTCTAGAATATTCTTTCCAGTACTCTTATAGTAGCAGAAGACTATTGATAGCCTAGATTAGTCATTAACCGGGAACTACTCATGTATTTATGGACAGGCCCACGATCCTTTATATGTCATTTTTTTAGAAGCAAAACCAGATCTGAACTGACATGAAATTTAAAGTCTTGATTTACCCCACATAGTATGAATATTCTTATTTGCCTACAGATATATTAACATATTTGATTATAGAGTGCTGACCCAGGCCATAGTGGGATGGTATTACTTTCTAAATTCTAAAAAAATGAAACACATTTGGCCCCAAAGATTTCATATAAAGGATTGTGTTTCTGTGGATTCACAGTGGAGTGCTAGGCAGCCATAAAAAAGAATGGATGAGGGACTTCCCTAGCGGTACAGCAGTTAAGATTCCACACTCCCAATGCAGGGGGCCCGGGTTCAATCCCTGGTTGGGGAACTAGATCCCCCATGCCGCAACTAAAGATCCTGTCTGCCGCAACTAAGACCCGGCGCAGCCAAATAAATTAAAAAAAAAAAAAAAAAAAGAATGGTTGAGGTTTGTACTATAGAATGTTTTCTAAGACATGTTGTTAAGTGAAAAGAAAAATCCAGAACAATGTGTATTGCATGCTATCATTGTGTTCAAAGGCGGGGGTAGAGGTAAGGGCAGAGGGGATAGATAGAATATTTCTGGAAGGACACAAGAAATTGATTTCAATGGTTGTCTCTTGGGGGGGCAACCGGGGGGCTAATGTTGAGTACCGTACCCCCTCAGTGCCCTTTAGCATCGATTAGCCAGGTTGATTAGACTCTCTCTCTGGCCTCTGAGCTGAAAGAAGGAACAGCTGGGAGAGAGGAGCATAAAGACGACAATGAGGTACAGGGAGGGACCAGAGGGGAGCAGAGGCGTGTCCGTGGCGGCACACGGAGCGGTTGTTGGGATAGCCCCCTCCCTGGAGGCACCCTGGATCCTGGCCTCCCTCCTTTGCTGTGTTCCCCTGAGAACCCAGTCTCCTCCCTTGCTTGGCAAGATGAAAGGCATCTCTAGTCTTTGCACCACTAGGCTCTGCTTAATAGCAGGAAGTGTTCGTATGTGTGCACGTGCCCGTGTGCACCCTTATGCGTGCGTGCAAAGGGAAGGCTTAACATTTTCTAGGTGGTTGAGTTAAACGACTTTTTCAGTCCTGTACAGAGTGAGCTCAGCAGAGGGTGCCGTCAGGAGCATTCTGCAGAATCTCCCATCAGCTGCACAAGGAGGCAGTCCACCATCACAGAAGGCCTTCAGAGTGGTTTACAGTGGGGGCCCCAGAGCTAGCCTGCCTGGGGCTCGCTTGCCTAGGGGCGCACAGCCAGGAGCCTGGACAGCTGGAATGAGCCTAAAGTCCAGCTGAAGCAATGGAGACCCCTTCAGTACTAAGTGAAATTGTGCTGCCTTTTCCTTCCAAGGCCGTGACTTGTCTCTCCGTTGAATTCTAAGGAATGATTACAATTATGTAGCAACCAACATGTACGGAATGTTTACTACGTGCTATGCTAGGCACTTTATTACTGCCTTGACTCTGTATACTGAGTCTCCAAGGTGGGAATTATCAAATCAGGTGTGAGGGGTCAAGAGACTCATCCAAGGTCACCTGACAAGGATTTGAGACAGCAGCCCATTGTGGGCACTAATTCACAGAGTTGCCTGGGGCCTCCATGCCTCTGTGCAGTAGCAGAACATGTCCCCAGCGCCATGTCTGTGAGCCCCAAGGTGCCATGGCCATCAGTGTGGACCCTAGTGATGGGTGGGGGGTGATGAATAAAGATTTCTTCCTCCACTGCGGTTTCCTGGTTTTTTTCTTTTTTTAACACTGTATAATAAATTTACTTTCTAATGATTTTTGAGTAAACTACAATGACCACGATTTCAAAACCATTAATAATTCATGACCAAGGGCCATAAACACTATATAATCTCTTGCTAGAGAAGAAGTGGAGAATACTTTTACCAGCTCCTTCAAAAGTATCTACCGACTTCAAGCCAACCATCAAAAGTACATTTTTTCAGAAATGACTGTAACCCTTCCAAAACCTTGGTTAAAGCCGCCTCTTCCAGGAAGTCTTCTCTCTCTCCTCCAGCACCCACTGGGGCTTTAACTGGGTCTCCTCTGTGCTGGCTGTCATTCTCTGCTATGATCTGTGCCTGTCTGTGTCTGTGACAGGGCTTGAGAACCGAAGCATCCTTGGTGCAGGGCAGGCATGCAGTGCGTGGGGAAGCACTGAGAACCAGGGGTTACTTAATAACCCATAAAATGCTGGTTCTTATCCATGGTTGCACATCGGAAGCACTTGGGAAGATTAAAAAATTCTGATGCCCGGGTCACACCCCCAGACATTCTGATTTAACTGGTTTGGAAAGAGGCCTGGACATGGGGGTATTTAATAGCTCCCCGGTGACTCTAACGTGCTGCAACGTTTGTGAA
Organism: Phocoena sinus; assembly: GCF_008692025.1. Classification (NCBI taxonomy): domain Eukaryota; kingdom Metazoa; phylum Chordata; class Mammalia; order Artiodactyla; family Phocoenidae; genus Phocoena; species Phocoena sinus. The sequence goes on along the minus strand of NC_045777.1, from coordinate 70,785,111 downwards.
CTGGTGACATCAAGCACCCAGCACAGGGCCTGGCAGCATGTGGGTGCTGATACCTGCTTGTTGTTGAGCAGGTGGGGGGTCGGGGGGGACAGGGAGGGTCCCATCAAAAGGGGGATATGTCCTCATCAGAAGCCATTGCCCACTGTTATAGGAATATTCCTTATAGGAATAAGGAAGGACTCAGTGTTGTCATTCTCCATTTTTCCAGAGAAGCCAGAAGTCAGCATTTTAATGTGAAATCTCCTAATTTTTGAATGCAGCTCCCTAATTTTTAAAAACTGTAGTAGGGTATGGGCCCAATAAAACACATCTTTGGGCTGAATGTGGCCTGGCAGGCTCACCGAGAACTTCCCATCCTCCCTTTGCTGTGCTGGCCCATGACCATGCAGGATGGTACCCAATCCCCACCCAGGATGGAAACTGCACATCCACCTGCCAAGGTGTGAGCTGGCCCGTATACCCTACCTCCGAAGGAACATGATGAGTGTCCTTGTCTGCCTGTTCTAAGCAGCTTGTCTTTTCCTTGCCTTTCGCAAGGACAAAGCTTCCTCTATACCTGGCATCCTGTGTGAGCACAGAGTATCAGGAAGTGCAGATTTCACAGACGACGGGGGGGGGGGGGGGGGGGGGGGGGGGGCGGCGGGGAAGGATGTGGAAAGAGGAGGTGGGTGGAAAGACATGTTATAATATATCAAGATGAGCATCCTGGCAGCTTGCTATTAGTTTCTTTCTCTTGTTTTTCTAACCACACGAAAGCCTTGTTAAGAAAGCACTCTCTTTCAGAGGGCCTGAAACCATTTTAAACATCTTTCAGGGTTAAACTCAGATGTTGTGATAAACAACCCCACTCTCCCTTTTCCCTCATTCAAGCATTTTTCAGAAGAGTGATCTGAAATGCTCTCGGGTGACTGGAATGATGGGAGTAGCCGGGAAAGCGGCAATTAGGGGAGTCCTGTTGCCAAGGAGAGAGAGGAGGGGAGGGAAAAAGTATCTCTGCTAGTTACCGGCTGCCCTGCTCCATCATGTTTCCAGAGAATTTCTTAATGTGGATAAATCGGATGCTGTCATTCTGCAACCAGAGGCCTCAGGCTTAAACAATTCATTCCTGGCCTCGGGGGACTGGTCCCCACTCTTGGTTACTTTTTTAAAAAATAAATTTATTTTTAATTTTTATTTATTTTTGGCTACATTGGGTCTTTGTTGCTACGGGCGGTCTTCCTCTAGGTGCAGCGAGCGGGGGCTACTCTTCGTTTTGGTGCACGGGCTTCGCATTGGGATGGCTTCTCTTGCTGCGGAGCACGGGCTCTAGGCACATGGGCTTCAGTAGTTGCAGCATGCGGGCTCAGTAGTGTGGCATGCACGCCCTAGAGTGCAGGCTCAGTAGTTGTGGAGCACGGGCTTAGATGCTCTGCAGCATGTGGGATCTTCCCGGATCAGGGACTGAACCCATGTCCCCTGCACTGGCAGGCCGATTCTTAACTACTGCACTACGAGGGAAGTCCCTCACTCTTGGTTACTTAATCGAGGGAGACCTGGTGCCTGCAGGTCTGCGCTCACTCCCATTGTGGCTCCTCCACCTTGAGGTTTCTGGAAGGACTTTGTGGAGACAAGGACACCTGCTCCTGCCTCCAGAAAAACGCCTCCACCAGAAAGGAGTGGGAAAACCCACCCTGGTTCAGCTTCTAGAGTGTCCACTGGGGCTGACATGGAGGTCTTTGCAGCAGCATCCAAGTTCCTAAGTTATCTCCCAGCCCTCATCCCAGGCAGGTTGATCCAAGAAGGAGGAAAGCCACACTGGCTCTTCTGGCTACAGCTGAGAAAGGAGGCAACAGGAGACAGGATGAAAGTCACAGCAAAGCACACAAGGCCCTTTGCAAGCCAACACTGACCTGCCTCCTCAGAGCTGGCTGGGGTGAGGCCAACACCGAGGAAGCAGAGCCATGAGCTGCAGACAGAAGGATCAAGTCTAGTGGCCATTTTTGAGCCGCTGGACCCAGCTGAGCCAGAGAAATTCCCTTTTGTCTTTGGAATCAGGTCAGTTTACAGTCAAGAGTGTGAGTACTTAGGTGTCGACGAATTTCAGGATTGGTTGATACTGATGATGAGCAAGAAGGCTTCACACTCCTGCTCCCATCAGCCGCTAGGTAAGACTCAAATGTAAACTCCCACAAGCTTGGGTCTTGATTGAAGGGCCCTTCAGTAATTCATGGGTCCTAACTGCCACTTCCCACCTCAGGCTCAATGATCTTGCAGCTTTCCTTATTCATATATCTCTGCCTTTGTATACTTATTTTTTAAATGTATTTATTTATTTATTTTTGGCTGAGTTGGGTCTTCGTTGCTGCGCGCGGGCTTTCTCTAGTTGGGGCGAGCGGGGGCTACTCTTTGTTGCGGTGCGTGGGCTTCTCATTGCGGTGGCTTCTCTTGTTGTGGAGCATGGGCTCTAGGCGCATGGGCTTCAGTAGTTATGGCTCGCGGGCTCTAGAGTGCAGGCTCAGTAGTTGTGGCGCAGAGACTTAGTTGCTCCACAGCATGTGGGATCTTCACGGACCAGGGCTTGAACCTATGTCCCCTGCATTGGCAGGCGGATTCTTAACCACTGTGCAACCAGGGAAGTCCCATCTCTCTGCCTTTGACCATGCTATTTACTTGGCCTGGAAAACGACTCACCCTCAAGAGTTGGTCTTTACATCCGCTTTTCTGCAAAGCCTTTCTTGATACTACTGGCAGAGGTAGGTGACCCTTTTTCCGTATTGAAATCCCACTCTTTGTCCTTCTCTCCCTGTACTGGCACTCTCACACTGTATTGTAATGATCTCATTGCACATCCCTTCCAACTACGCCGTGCACACCCTGAGTCAAGGACTGTCTCTCATCCCTCCCTTAGTCCTGGCCCTGGTGCCCAGCACAGCGCAGGTGGGCTCAGTGTGGTAAATTTCAAAAATTTCAAGAATGTGGTATATTTCAATATTTTGTAGCTCTTCCCATTAAGAGGTGAGGCCTATTCCCCCACCCCTTGAACCTGCATTGACCTTGTGATTTGCTTTAAAGAACAGAAAGTGGCAGAAGTGACACCATGCCAGTGCTGAGCCTAGAGCTCAGGAGATCCTGCCTCTTCCAATCTCATGCTCTTGAACCCCTGAGCCCCCATGTGAACAAACCTGGCTGGCTTGCTGGAGGATGGGAGAACATTGGAGGAGAACTAAAGCACCCTAACTGATGTTCAGGCAGCCCCAGGGCAACACCTCTGTTAACTGCAGATGCATAAGTGAGCCCAGCTGAGGTCAGCAGAGCCTGGCCCATCAGCAGAACTGCCTGGGGAAGCTGAGCTCAGATGACTGACCCTCAGAATCATGAACTAAATCTGTGGTTGTTTTGAGTCACTAAAATCTGGGTGACTTGTTACACAGCCAAAGCTAACTGATACATTCAGTAAGAGATTATTACTATAAGTGACACTGGGTTGATAACTCCAGTTGAGAATGAGAGAAAAGAACAGGAGATCCAGGGATACTTAATCACCAGCCCACTCCCTCAGGTCTCTTTAAATAGAGTTGCCTCCCACCTGCCCTCCCCAGTGACTCATTTACCTCCTTTTTCTCCCGGGACCGGCTTCTCTCAGCCTTCTGCAGAGTCTGACCTGTAGCTGTTCAAAAGCAGAAACAGAGATTAAGGCTGTTTTAAAACAGCTAGTTTATCACCACAAAAGCTTTTTATTTGCAAACCTAATAGATGGGACCAATCGCAATCAAGTGATTTTAAGAAAATGTAGCCTATTATGATAATGGGAAAATGGCATACTCTTGAAATAGACCAACGGCAATGAAATGGTATTTCACACACTCATATTATTTGACTGTAATGAACAAAGCCTCCACTCTTTAATCTGGAACATTATCTGCACTCTGCAAGGGCTGACAGACTAGTTTTTCCCAGTCGAATTACATTTTTATTAAATTGGAGTTATATAAAATGCCTTCCACTGTGCACATACACATAACCTTTGAAGAGTGTGTGCCAATACACTGCACCAAACCCCCAAACTCGCCACATAGGTTCTGGTGCAGATGTGAATTAGCAGTAATCACCTGCATTTCACATGATGGGGCAATTTCAGAGAGAATTGTTGCTTTTCTCAGAAAACTAGAAAACTAACATTGAAGTTATGCATACATTTCACAGATGGACATCAGAATGTTTAAATATGCTGTTCCAAGTGCAGTTTTTACAACTTCGATGGAAGTGTCCATTATAAAAGGAATCCTTGATGGGAAATTAATGGATCGCCTTGGTTTTAAAACATAAGATGCGAGCCTCGCTGCACGTTGCCAGTGTGTCTCCCAAATTGTCCAGCTTCACTCTCAGGTGGCTATTTTCTAGAGTGCCACAACCATATGTCCCATTAGCCAGGAGCACTCTGAAGGCAGCAACAAAAAGGCTTAGTGATGACTTATTGAGAGGCGAGAGATGGGGACCGAGTCTGAGAGGAAAGATGCTTGTCTTTGGATGAGGTCACTTGCAGAGGGGCTCACAGATAGTGATAAAGCTCAGGTCAAGGGATGATGCTCTTTCCAAAAATGTGAGAATAAGGGAAAGAGCAAAGGTCCAAAGATGAACTTCTGGCACTGGCCAAACTTGGGGCCAATACATAAGAGGATGTAGAGAAGAGGCTGCTATTTATAGGAGACCCCGGGATGTACAGTATCATGGTATGGTAGACATCTTTGGGGGTATCTGCTCAGCTCATAATGACACCCTAGACTGCTCCCTTCTCTCTTTTCTTCCTCCCCATCACCACAGTGGGGTCCTGTGGCAGCCATGACTGTACATGACGCCATACCCTGAACTTCATATGCTGCACTGGGTATGGGCACTTGACCCAGTTGCAGCCAATCAGAATCCCAGCCCCTAACACTGAAATTGATTCTGAGAGAGAGAATAGAGGGCCGGAGCAGGGCTACCTCCATGTGTGAGCAGCCACCAGCCACTGGCCTTGGGGACAGACTAACACAGAATGCCAAGACAGAATGAACAGATCTGAAACCAACTTCATGCTTGCCTTTGTGTTCCACAGACACCCACTTAGATTAGGTTCTCTCTGTGTGTGTGTCTGTTGCCTCTTTTTTTGCCTTAAGACAAAGAAGCTAGGGTTTAAAGATGAAAAAGAACCCAGGAAAAGATACCACTGTGATGGGGGATGTCGATAGTGGGGGAGGTTTTACATACGTGGACAGGGGGTATATGAGAACTCTCTGTACTTTCCACTCAATTTCGCTATGAACCTAAATCTGCTCCATAAAATAAAGTTGATTAACAACAACAAAAAAAAAGCCCGGGATTTAGGGATCAGGTGATCCGGGTTGTTGTCAATCTTATCGTGACCTCCTGATCCCTGATGCTCTAGGGCAGGAGCTTGGGTGGATAGCTCCCCCAAACCCTCATCCACACCTGCTCTGGCTGTCAGTCAAGGCCTCAGGGTAGGCCCTAAGGTCGACCAGAGAGGATGACATACCAGGTAGTAGGCCACGCAATGCAGGGCCAGGACCTGGGAGGTGGGTCTGGAGCTGGAAGGGCGCAGAGCAGGCTGGAGGGCAGGAATGCTGTGCTGGCAGGCCAGGGTGCTCTAGTGGCAGAAGCAGTGTTGAGGCAAGTAAGACGTCAGCAGAGGCAAGTAAGACGTCAGCAGAGCCAAGAAAAGCCCAGAGCAAGGGTAGGGAGCGGGAGGGAAACAGTGCTAGTTCGGGGGTGAACACGGCAGACCCCAGGGTCCGGCTGAGGCCCTTCCTGTTCTGGTCAGACTCATGCCTGGGGATCCAGTCCAGTGGATCGCTGACCAGTTATGAGATCTTAGATAACTCACGAGATCCAACAGGTTCTCTATGGGCCATATTTTGTTCCTATTTTTTTAAAATGAGGATTAGACTGAATCATCTCTGGGTTTGCTTTCCATCTCTAAAGTTCTTTTATACTAATAAAGAACAGTAAAAAAAAAAAAAAGATTCAGGTGAGCCATAAAAAGAAAATATTAATGTAAAGAACAGAGAGCTTAACCACTGAAATTTGCAAGCAAATCTCTCTACTGGAGTTAATTAGAAGCTCCTTTATTCATTAAATTGGAAAATAATTTGCTTATTTTCCAATGAAGATAATTCACTCTAATTATGCACATTTGTTATCGAATGCCTCTGTCCTCGCCCCACTGAGCCCCTCTCTCCTCCAGGTAGCTCGACATGGAGACGACTCCTTCTCCCCAAGGACAGAAGGGACCAGGTTACACTGTGCCTGTCTACTGCACTTAGCTTCTCTGAGTAGCTAGCTTCCTACCTAGATCTCATTTTATCCTCACAGCGACTTAGGGAGGGGTAAGAAGGTGACATTAATATCAATATATGCTGCTTGCAAAATTAAGGGGGTGTTCCTCTGCATTTTGCAAGGTGACCTGCCAGCTTCAGCCAGGAAACAATAAATAAGGCCACATGTAAATACCACGTGTACACCTCACTTTAGAAAACAGATGTGTGCCTGGGGAAAAGAAAAAGGGACTGCATGGAATTGTCGTAAATATAATACCGGTCTCCCACTTAGGATTTCAGAGAGATTTTATCTGCACTTAGAATTAATTTTCAGTGGTCAGAAGATTCTGACACTTTCGTTTTACTTTGCTCTGGATGCAGATAATAATATTCATCACTACCATTTAGAGGGAAGTTGTGTCTTCCTTGGATGTTAGCTTCTGAAGTCCTCAGGCACGGGAAAATCAGTGTCAAAATTCCCCTTGGGGAAAAAAAAAAAATTCCCCTTGAAAAAGAGCCTTAAACCTCCTGTAAAGTACAGCCTCCAGGACACAGATTTTATATCCACTGCTGTTGACTAATGTGCACGTGTAATATCTGGTGCATTTGGAAATGCATGGTACGTGGTAAAATACACATGCAAAATATAATTTTACGGTATTTCTAATTAAGCTATTGATATTGTAATTATTCCCTCTGTTTTTCATCTTGGGGTAGGAGAGGGCGGGGGCGGGGATGGTGGCAAGAACCAGGCACTGAGCTCCTGAAGCTTAAACCCTTAGTTGATATAGCTCCACTGTACCAGACACCTGCTATGGTCCAGGTTCTATGCACAGGCTTCATCTCCTGCATCCTCACAGACACTCCTTTAGATCAGGGGTCAATAAACTTTTTCTGTAAAGGCCCAGAGAGTAAATATTTTTTTAGTTTATAGACCATAAAGTCATGAGGTTATAAGGTCTCTGGTGCAACTACTCAACTCTGCCACTGGAGCGTGAAAACAGCCATAGACAATATGTAAACAAATGGGTGCGGCTGTGTTCCAATAAAACTTTATTCACAAAAACAGGCAGCAAGCCAGATATGGTGCCCAGGCTGTAGTTTGCTGACTCTTGTTTCAGGTGGACAGAGCTATTCCCATTAGAACAAGCCAATGAAGAAATGAGAAACAAACTGAGGGTGAGTGATTGAGCTGCTTACTCAAGGCCAGAGAAGGGTAGCTTGTAGGTGGTCAGGCTCAGTGTGCTCCCAATGGCCATCATCACCAGCACCAGCACCAGCGCCAGCATCACTATCATCATCATCATTACCACATGAGCTCACCTTAGTCAGGGTTTCTTATGTGCCAGGCACTGAGCTCCAAGCTAAGTACATGAACCAACCCATGTACTCTTTTCTTTTTTTTAATTAATTAATTATTTCATTTTTTGGCTGCGTTGGGTCTTCGTTGCTGCACACGGGCTTTCTCTAGTTACGGCGAGAGGGGGCTACTCTTCGTTGCAGTGCACGGGCTTCTCATTGTCATGGCTTCTCTTATTGCCGAGCATGGGCTCTAGGCACGCAGGCTTCGGTAGTTGTGGCACGTGGGCTCAGTAGTTGTGGCTTGCAGGCTCCTGAGCACAGGCTCAGTGTTTGTGGCGCACGGGCTTAGCTGCTCCGCGGCATGTGGGATCTTCCCGGGCCAGGGCTCGAACCCATGTCCCTTGCACTGGCAGGCAGATTCTTAACCACTGCGCCACCAGGGAAGCCCCTCATGTACTCTTTATAGCTACTTTATGAAATAGGTACTATTATTATCCCACTTGTCCAAGGTGGGCACGGAGACCCAAAGAGGTTAGGAAACTTGCCTAATATCACACAGCTAGTGAGTATAGGAGCCTGGATTTGAATCGGAGTAGTTTCGCTCCAGAGCCTGCACTCCTAACCACTAGAATACACTGCCCCTCGGTCAGGTTAAAGACAAGTCTGAGAAGGCCAGCATGTACTAGAGAGGGAGTCTGACTTAAGGATTTCTTTCTGTGATGCAGCTTTTTAATGTACTTTGGACTCCTAGAGTAATTAATAAGGGGATTAGAACAAAATGATTCCCCAAGGGTCAAGGAAAATGGAGTTCTCCATTAGCCAGAAAACTGCCATTAAGTGCCAAATGTGGAAAGGCAGGTTGGCATTAGACACTCACGCCCATCCACTCAGGTACAATGCTCAGCCTTGGCAAGCAGGGTTGGGCTTTGGAGAATAAAGGCAACTCAGCGGAAATCCAAGACCATGCAGGGACCTCCCCATCGAAAAGGAGTTTTAAATGAAGAACTTGTTTCTCCCAACTGGGGTGATGGTGCTTCTACTAGGTTACTAAAACGAGCTTATTTCTTCTGCAGTCCAAATATAAGGGCTCACCCTGTTCTCATTTTATATATCTATGTAATTTAGTTCAAATGGCAAATATCCCAGAGATGCCACTTAATCTTACCCATTGGATTGGCAAAATTCCAGAGGTTTGACAATGTACTGTTGGCAAGATCTGGGAAGCAGGCATTTTCAAGCACTGCTGGGAGAAATATAAAATGATACAGGCTCTGTGGAGGGGATCTCGGCAATATCTTCAAAAAGGCTTTTGGCAGTATCCCTTTAAGCTAGCAATATCACTTATAGGAACCTACCGGGAAGAAATAGCTCCACAAATAGGAAACAAATGCATGCACAAGGTATTCACTGCATCATAATTTGCAATGGAAAATATTAGAAGTGACCTATAAGTCTATCACAGTGGGGACTGGCTGGATCCACACAACGGAAATGGAATACTGAGTGAAAGAATGGCAAGCTGGTAATATGACCATATGTTAAATGAACTCAAGGGGGAGATAGTTGACGTAGTATGCAATTTTTTCTCTACGAAAGAGGGAAAATAAGAATATATGCTCCTGGGACTTCCCTGGTGGCGCAGTGGTTAAGAATCCGCCTGCCAGTGCAGGGGTCATGGGTTCAATCCCTGGTCCAGGAAGACCCCACATGCCGCAGAGCAACTAAGCCCATGCGCCACAACTACTGAGCCTGCGCTCTAGAGCCTGTGAGCCACAACTACTGAGCCCATGCACCTAGAGCCCGTGCTCTGCAACAAGAGAAGCCACTGCAATGAGAAGCCCGCGCACCGCAACGAAGAGTAGCCACCACCTGCTGCAACTAGAGAAAGCCCGCGTGCAGCAACAAAGACCAGATGCGATCAAAAATAAATAAATAAAATAAATTTTTTTAAAAACAAAAAACACCTATAAAAACAGATTTCTCTAAAAAAAATGGTACAAATGAACTTATATATAAAGAAAGGAATATATGCTCGTATTGGTTCTGTTTGTACAAAGAACCACCTGGAAGGCACATGCCCAAGAGCGACTTCTCAATGTAAACTTTTTATATTGTTTTTATTTTTGAATGATTTAGTTGGAACTTCTTCCTACTCAAGAAACTAAAATAAACTTAAAACATTAAATGTGGGGCTTCCCTGGTGGCGCAGTGGTTGAGAGTCCGCCTGCTGATGCAGGGGACATGGGTTCGTGCCCCGGTCCGGGAAGATCCCACGTGCCGCGCAGAGCGGCTGGGACCCTGAGCCGTGGCCGCTGGGCCTGCACGTCCGGAGCCTATGCCCTGCAACGGGAGAGGCTGCGGCAGTGAGAGGCCTGTGTACCGCAAAAAAAAAAAAAAAAAAAAACATTAAATGTCCAAAAGGGCTAGTTCAGATTTTTTAAAAATATAGTGAGAAACGCTGTGGACACTCCCACCTAAGGTCCAAGGGTGTGGTCTGCCGGAGGGAGACAAGAGTAGCCGCCATGGACCTCGGGACCCCGAAGCATGCTCGAAAGGACAGTATTTTCGGAGGACAAGCTGCCTTCTTTTAAGAGATCAGTCTGTAATGTGTGAGAGTTAAGAATGAAATGATGACAAAATATGGTTCCTGGACATTGAAACAACAGTTTCTGAGCTAAGCCAGTAGGCTGGTGGTGACCTGCTCGTTTACTTGAGGGCTAAGTTTTTTTTATGAAACGTCTAGACAAGATGAGAAAGGAAAAAGAAAAAAAGGAAAGGAAGATTGAGACCTGTCCAGATGGCTTGTCTGGAACTCGTGGTTTCCTAGTGTTTACCGGGCATGGTCAGGTTCCTCGCCAGGTGATAGTTCTTGGGATTCCCTCACTAGCATATGCAACAACAAAGCCACGAGGCTCAGAGGAGCAGAGTAACTTGCCCAAGGTCACAGAGCAATGAAGAGAAAGAACTGGGGTTAAGAAGCCATCAGCTAGCTGCTAATCCCGTGTTCACTACATCCTGTGGCCCGCCTGCCTGCACACCTTCTTCACCTCCAGGAATGCCAGAGCTCCAGCCCCACTGGCCTTTCTACGCCACCCCACACCCACCTTCAGCCCCATCCCAGCCTCCTGAACCTACAGCCTCTGCGGAGACACGTGTGGCAGGGTGGGGACAGGGCAGTCTGGCAAGCACCTGCCCAGCCTAAAGAGGAAGCACTATTCGTCTCCAGCTGCAGGTTTCCAGGCAGGAACGTGGGCTCAGTTTTGTTGGGTGAGATTTTTCCAGAGAAGTCCAGTTGTATGAGAAAGCTTCTAATCTTTAAATGTTGACAAGTAATTAAAAATTTTTTTAGAGCTCTGGACAGGCCCAACAAAAGAGGCCTCTAGTTTCCAACCTAGTAGACAACTAGGCAGAAGATGGGAAAATCTCCCACTCCTCCCGTTATTTCCTTAACTCAATGCCATGGACCCTTTTTGGGGAGGGGGAAGCAAGACCTCGTTAAGGAAATATCATCATTAGAACAGAATCTATTAGACAAAGAGCATGACTGTTTGGGAGCCAAGTAAACAAACACTGGCTCTGAGACACATTTTTCTCTTCAAATACTTCACGTTCGCCTCCAGGCTGGTTCTGGGCCTTTAAGTTACATCCTGTCTTCTGAAAGCCTGAAACAATATCCCTGTCACTCTTCCTTTGCATTTTCTGTATAACTCAAATTCCCAGGGCCCAGTTTACTGCCAAATTACCTGAGATAACCAAGTCATGCTAAGACTCTCTTTTCCTTTCCAAACCTAAACAGCAGCTGGCAGCTAGAAATGGTTATTTATAACCTGCACACCGTTCGGCGCATTTGCTTGGTTTAGAAATGCTTAGCCGTGCATTCTTCAGCCAGCTTCATAATCAGATGAGAGCCTGGGGACGATGCTGTGCGGTGGCTGAGAGGCTAGGCTCTGGGTCAGCCTGTCTCACTCAGCCACTAATTACCTGTTTGGGAATCCTAAGAGTTCCAATTCCATTTTTAGGGTTAAGATAGTACACGTCAAACACTTAGAACACTGCCCTGCACATAGTAGGTACTCAGCAGTTAGCAGTTTCCTTCCGCAGAAACAGCTGTTTGTGGATCTGAGGGAGTTCCACTGAACTCTGCTGCCCAAACATATCCTGAATCTGCTCCTTCCTCTCAGTCACCCCTTTGTGTGCCCTGTCATCTTTCCAATAGCCACCTGATAGGTCTCCACCCTCCACTATTGCTGGCTTTTCCCACTGCAGCCATCGAAAAATAAGGCCAGTAAGTCCAAGTGATGACACCTGCCTGCCTGACCATCCTCTGGTGTATTTCACTTTGTACATTTCCCTTTTCCCTCCCTCACATTCACACCTCTGCAGCCCCCAGTCTTTCTTCTGCACCTTGGACTCAGGATCCATTCCTGCCTCCGGGCCTTTGTCCTCATCCCCCTAGGTCTTCTCATGCTGGCTCCTTCTCATCAATCAGATCTCAGCTTAAAGGGACCCACTTGCTCAGAGTGGGCTAGCCCCCAATCCTCCCTACTTCAATCTTCTGTATAGCACTTATCTGATCTTTATTTGCTGATGTAGTCTGCCTGCCTCACTAGATATCAGCTTTGTGGAATCAGAGGCTGCTTGTCTGGCTTTTTTATCACTGAATTTCCACACCTGGAACGGTGCCTGAAATGGAGTAGGCGTCGGTAGACATTTCTGAAATCGATGAATGAGTGAATGACCAAATTTCTGGATGGACAATGCTGGAAGGGCAGGAGGCATGATTATGAACTGCTGTAAAGACTTCATCTTCTCTTGCAATGTGCTTTCCTGACCCTTTCCCCCTGCTCTTTCTGGGATGGTGAAATGAAATATGACAAAGTAAGTTTAATACACCATTGGAGCGCACAGCAACGAAGACCCAACATAGCCAAAAAGAAATTAAGTTTAAAAAAAATACACCATTGGAGATAATTGGAAAATATTGATTTTTTTCATTTGAAAGAGTGAAGATTAGCAAATGCCACACATCTGTAATCTAATCAGTGGTCTACGTGATGACACGCTTCCCAGGCTAAAATGGACTTTGATCTACCTCTGTATCCATCATACAAGCTCCCAAACGCACTCCCACTCCAAACCCCACCCAGCCCTCTCCTCCCATATCCCAGCTCCCCATAGAACACAAGTGAGGACACTGACCGCATTTGTGGAAATATGTGTATGTGTGTGTATATCCAAATTCAAGTATCTTTTGAGTATTTTCATCCCCCTCCAAAAAATGATCAGCCAAACAATCTTGGAAAACATGAGACTGGTTCATGAGATCCCCGGAATCCTAAGGAAAAAGATGCATTTGTTCCTCTGATAGTTAATTGTTACTGAGAGCCTATTAAGTGCTGGGCACCATTCTAAGGGCTTTAGATAGGATGAATTCACTTGGTTCTCAGAGCAGCCCTATGGGAAGGTCCTACCGTTACCGAGTCCAAGCTTGCTCTGCTCGCCGCACAACAGGCCAATAAGTTGGAGATGAGGTGTTGAGGCAAGGGGTATGACTTTATAAGGAAAGCCAGCAGACCAAGAAAATGACAGACTAATGTCTCAAAATAACCATCTTATGGGGTCTGGATGCCAGTTTCTTTTATAGAATCAGAGAGGGAAGTAACGTAAAAAGGCATAATAGAGAGGGAGAGGTGGTGAGGAAGTAAAGTAAAAAGGGCCATCAGTCTTGCAAAACATCTCCTGGAATGGCCAGCTTTGGTGAGGGGACGTGTTAATTTCAGCCATTCACAGGTAGGCAGGGTCAGATTGTCTCCCTGTGAGCTGAACAAAGGCACTTTAGTCCAACTTTCAGGCAGAGGGGCAGAGTTCCCTGAGTCAGGCCATTGTGTATGATTATAACAAAAGCAATGAAAAGCAGAGGTTAAAGTCAAAGAAACATAAACATGGAGTCCGATTTAGCTCTTCCCAGTTACACTCTATTAATCTCCGTTTTACAATTTAAGAGTCTAGGTACTGAGATGAAGTAACTAACGCCCCTCCCCCAGCCGGGATCACGTGGCTGAGAAGAGGAGAAGCCCTTTTTTTTTTTTTTCTTTTGCGGTACGCGGGCCTCTCACTGCTGTGGCCTCTCCTGTTGCGGAGCACAGGTTCCGGACGCGCAGGCGCAGCGGCCATGGCTCACGGGCCCAGCCGCTGCGCGGCATGTGGGATCTTCCCGAACCGGGGCATGAACCCGCATCGGCAGGCGGACTCTCAACCACTGCGCCACCAGGGAAGCCCCTCGAAGCCCTTTTGACTAACTCCATGAGCTCGGCTCCTTCCACTCCTTTCCAGGATGAGGAAGGCTCAGGTGAGCATCAACATGAAGAGAGGGAGAGGAGAGTCTAAATTCTTGGCCCTGGTTTTCATAGTTCCACTCTGCAGGCTTAAAATGAAATCTCCATCCCAGTGGAGGCAGTAGGCAGAACTTCTGCTGCGCAGGCTCATTACGAGAAAGGCTTTGTGGTATGGGTAGGGGTGCCGGACTGAAAGCGATCTGAGCCTTGTTCACCTGCTCTTGGGCTGCCCATCGGAGGCCCCGTGCCTCGGCCTCCACATCTGATAAATAACAGTGATCAGACTACATCCAAAGTCACTCGCTGGCTGAACCCAGCCCATATACATTTGTCTGGTCTCCAAACTGTTAAGAAAGATTTTTTTTTTTTTTCCCAGCCAACATTTAAAGCTTGGGAGATGATGAGATGATGTCACATTTAAAAATCCTGAGTTCTGGATTCTTTTGAAAAACTGAAAAATCTGTCAACACAGGACCTGCGTTCCTGTCTGGCAGCCATTGTCAGGAGCTGAGGGCAATGCCCACCAGATGGCATGGTGCCCTCCCATCCCTCCCCGTTCCCCAGTTGCCTCCCTATCACAGAGGTCAAGTCCAAGTTGCCGTTATCGGCAGGTCCGAGGTTTTTCCCTACAGTAAAGATGCAAGTGAAGGTTCATGTGTCCACGTCTCCAGCAAGAGTGAATCAACATCATTATCAAAAGTACTTAACACGTGTACTTCTCATGTGCCAACCCCTGATCTAAGGGCTTGGCAGCTACTAATGTATTTAATTCTCACAACAACCCTAGGAGGTGAATACATTTATTATCTCTATTGTATAGATGACAGAGAGATGGAGGAAGACACGTACTTCAAGAAATTAGTAGAGGGACTTCCCTGGTGGCACAGTGGTTAAGAATCCGCCTGCCAATGCAGGGGGCACGGGTTCGACCCCTGGTCCGGGAAGACCCCACATGCCACGGAGCAACTAAGCCCGTGCACCATCACTACTGAGCCTGCATGCTGCAACTACTGAAGCCCATGCGCCCTAGAGCCTGTGCTCTGCAACAAGAGAAGCCACCACAATGAGAAGCCCGCGCAACGCAATGAAGAGTAGCCCTCGCTCGCCGCAACTAGAGAAAGCCTACACCAAACAACGAAGATCCAACACAGCCAAAACTAAATTAATTAATTAAAAAAATTAGTATACAACATATTTCTTTAGGAAATTCCCAGATATGCAAAGTGTATTTAGGTGTTGAAAAAGCCCCACGCAAATCAGCATAATGAAATAAACCCTGGCCACTGCCGCCATTATATTACCTGCCCGGTCCCTGCAGGCTTCTAAACTTATGACCTCTCTACAGGATCCTCAGTGTTCTGAGATATATCAGCATTCTCCAAATGGGATCCTGGACTAGATCTGTCAGTCCCTTCCAGCTCTAACCTTCTGTGATTTTATGTCGGTTCATACAATGTATCTAATTAGTTTGGGACCCTCTGGAGTGGAAACACACACACACAATGCATTGCAAGTTCACTTAGAGTTTAGAAAAGTGTTGTAGTCCCTGCAGGGGACCTGTGGTTGGTGACTAGACATCTGTGATATTCCAACTTCCTGCCAGGTGCTGCATTCACCTGTAACTTTCCTATCCCCTAAGGACATAAGTCAGGGGCTGTGTCTGGAGAATCCATCAGCTAAGGGTGGTCAAGGTATAATAGCATCGGACTCCAAAATGAGTCGGGAGGTAGGAGTGACAGTGACTTTACTGGGATAGGGAATGGGGGAGCATAAGAGTGCCAACTGAAAAGCTGAGGAAGAACAAAATAAAACTAGAGGCTCTGGGGTATAGTAAAGGTAGCTAGGCTAGAGTATATTATTAGGACTGCATTGAATTGCTGCAAAGGACAGAGTCTGGAGGAACCATACTTGTCCACCAGAGAAAGAAAAACCAGCTGAGGTCTCTGGAACTTCGCCTGGAGGCTTGTCTACAAGGGCTTTTTCTCTGCTTAATGGAGACCAGCCAGCAATTCACTAAGGAACAAATGGATTCATCTCTTTCCTGGTTACAATGTCAACCCAGCAAACACTCATGGGCATCTCCCTGTGCCAGTCCTTGGGCCAAGTGTTGGGCAGGCAAAGGAACAAGAATGTATCTCTACCCACAGAGGAGAAAGGCGTGGAGCCCAGTACCTGTGATACAGCACCATGCCTGAGAGGCCACAGGATTCCATGGCGTGGGAGGAATTAAGACTGCAGGTGATGTTACTCACAGTAATCTACAGTGTGAAAGTGACATGAAAGAAGGGCACGGTTGGCAGGGAGCACAGCAAAGGCGAGGCAGGGAGGTGGGCAAGGGTACGGGGTGCTCAAGAGACGGCCAGCTTTCTGAGGTGGCTTGGCTAGGGGCTGAAATCACAGATGCCTCTAGGGTCAGGCCAGTATTCTCAATGCAAGAAGTAAACACTTAATGACTGGCACCACCAGCCAGAAGACTGACTCAAACTGTTATCACATGCCCAAGGTCAAGGGGGTGGCCACTGGGGCTGTGTGGGAAGGCAGGTCTACACAGCCCCAGGGCTAAAGCTCCCTTTCATCAAGAGACTGAAATGTCCAGGTTTTTATGGGGAATTATTATTTTTAAATGTGGGAAAACACATCTGTGGACCCAGTTCAGCCCAGTATAAAACCTCTGGGCATGAGAGTGGGTGGGTGAGTGTCTAAAGATGAAGAGGGAGACCAACAGAGGGATAGGGGAAAGGAGGGGGACTGCTTCCCCAGGGAAATTCTCCGATTAAAGGTGCTATGTCCACAAGGCAATTGTTAAGGTTACAAGGGTCAGGCTGTTCAAAACCCCATGGGGTGGACTTCCCTGGTGGTCCAGTGGTTTAGACTTTGCCTCCCAATGCAGGGGTGAGGTTCCATCCCTGGTTGGGGAGCTAAGATCCCACATGCCTAGCGGCCAAAAAACCAAAACCTGAAAGAGAAGCAATATTGTAACAAATTCAATAAAGACTTTAAAAATAGTCCCTTTAAAAATAGTCCACATGAAAAAAATCTTAAAAAAAACACAAAAAAACCCATGGGTCACCAGTAGTCAGTCCAGTGGTATTAACGGATGCTTTTTTTTTTTTTTTTTTTTTTTTTTGCGGTACGCGGGCCTCTCACTGTTGTGGCCTCTCCCGTTGCGGCGCACAGGCTCCAGACGCACAGGCTCAGTGGCCATGGCTCACGGGCCCAGCTGCTCCGCGGCATGTGGGATCTTCCCGGACCGGGGCACGAACCCGCAACCCCAGCATAAGGCAGGCGGACTCTCAACCACTGCGCCACCAGGGAAGCCCCAACGGATGCTTTCTTATTCCTACATGAAGTGCTCTGTGAACAGCTCCAAGTTCCTCCTTCCAACCAACCATGTTGCTCCTTGTAAGCCCCTCCTACGTGGACAGAGGAGCAGCCACAGGGTCAGATCCAGGAGGGAGCTGAGAAAGTAGTAGAGGACAGTGTCTTAAACCAGCCTAACAGGCAAGCCTCACCCGCAGACTCACTCCCCAGGTGTGAGAACCTGGCCACACACTGGCAGGGACAGGGCTGGGCTGGGTCTTTGATGACACACTAGAGTGTAGACTTTATTCAGCTGAGTCCCGCTTCTGCCACCAACTAGCTGTATGGTGTAAAATGAGCACAATTACAGCATCATATTGAGCTGTCTGAAGGACCAAACTGGGTCTTCTACAGCAGAAGTTGGCAAACTTCTCCTGTGAAGGGCCAGACAGTAAATATTTTTGGCTTTGGGGGCCATCTGTTCCCTGTCACGAGTCAGCTCTGCCACTGAAATATGAAAACTGCCATAGAGTGTTGGCGTGCATTTGTACGCAAATAGGTGTGGCTGTGTTCCAATAAAACTTTATTTACAAAAGCCAGCAGTGGACCAGAGTGCTTTGGGTGTGGGGAAGACCTTTACAAATGTTATCTTCCGGGGACCCCCATGTTGGACTATAGTTATCTGTTTATGTCTGGCTTTCTCACTCGACTATGAAGTTCTTCAGTGAAGAGAATATATCCCCCCCCACTTTTTTTTTTTCCAGATTAAAACTAAAAGAACAAGTAAAGCACAGTATGGCACACAATGAAGTACGTAGAGGTTTTCAAAATTGTCCCAGTTAATACTAGAGCAGGACTGTAACTTCAAATGCCTTCAGAGGGGACTTCCCTGGTGGTCCAGTGGCTAAGACTCCATGCTCCCAACACAGAGGGCCTGGGTTCAGTTCCTGGTCAGGGCACTAGATCCTACAGGCCACAACTAAGAGTTCGCACGCCACAACTGAAGATCCCCGCATGCAACAACGAAGATCCCGCATGTCGCAACCAAACCCGGCACAGCCAGATAGATAGATAGATAGATAAATAAATATTAAAAAAAAAAAAAAGCCTACTGGGGCCCAGGCAGGTACCAGAGGCAATGAGGGAAGCCAGCCAGGTAGAGGCTGTGATGGATTGGAAAGGGCACCTCCCTTCTAGGGGGCAGTCTCCACTTAGCTCCAGCTGAGGGAACTCTTGCCATGCAGAATTTCAATTCAGTGTTAACTTTATTGCTTTTTATTGAGATTGATAAATTGACTTTACTGATATTTTAAAGAAAACACCATAATCAGAGATTTATGAGAAATCTCCCAATTTTTCAATGTTGACAACTAATTCAAAAAATTAAAAACCATTATGGGCCAAATAAATATGCCCATGAGCTGACTCAGCCCAAGACTCTCAGTGTGCAACCTCTGATATGAAGACTTCATTTTTAAATTTGCTACATTTCTATTTTTTAGGGTTAAGAATTTTTAACTTACATGCTTTTGAAAAATCAACTTTAAAGAAAATTTGGAGAAGACTACAGTAAACTCCCATCTACACTTCACCTGGATTCAATCTAATTCATCTTGATATTTCTGGATCCCAGTGCACAGAAGGAGCTGAATGTGGTAACTGAAGGAATGCCCCCAAGAAAAATAAGCAAAACAGAGTGTGCCAAGTTCCTGCCAGCTAAAACGACAGGATGGAATGAATGCTGAGGAACGGCAAGGGAAAAGAAATCAATCAGATAAAAGGATGGAAGCAAAGGAGGAAGAACCGACACAAAGACTACATGGACCACATGTTTATTTTGCCTGCTGAATGCTTTCTATGTTTTATTTTTTTTTTGCTTGGTTTATTTTGAGTAGGAAGAGAAACAGACAAATCACCAGGAGCCCAGGTAAACACAACACAAGAACAGAAATGATCAGACAAGGTGACTGGACTTTCAGCAACACCTAACTAATTCAACCGTCACCCATTTTGCAGTTTGGGATTATTTAGACAAGCTAGGCTAAATTTCATCTTGGCATTATTAATTCTTTGAGAAAGTCTGCTAGGCAAATGAACAGTATA
This sequence comes from Phocoena sinus, assembly GCF_008692025.1. Classification (NCBI taxonomy): domain Eukaryota; kingdom Metazoa; phylum Chordata; class Mammalia; order Artiodactyla; family Phocoenidae; genus Phocoena; species Phocoena sinus. The sequence goes on along the minus strand of NC_045777.1, from coordinate 70,765,778 downwards.
AACAGGGGAGACATTGAATACTTGCTCTGGGGGGAACCAAAGCAAACGCCTGGCTTTAAAATCCTTTCTAATTATCTCCATGTGCTGAACTTTTGTCTAATTATTATGTTCTTGGAAAGCTGAGTAGAATTTTTTTTTTCTCGGCCATCTCATATTTTAAAAGCAATGGGGGAAATTCAACTTTGACATAAAGGTGAACATTTACATAGGCAGGAGACTCACACATTGCCAATTTACTTTCATGTAAATAAACATAGGCAGGAGACTCACACATTGCCAATTTACTTTCATGTAAATAAACCATGTCAAACACTGGGTTTTCTTTTAAACAAAGAGTGAGCTAATTGCAAAGATTATGATTTGTTAGAGAGCTTCACCATGTCCCCTCCTTCCTCTTCTGTCAGGAATGCAGAAGAAGTCTGCACATTGGCAGGTAATGACAGCATCAGCTACCACATACGTGTGCTTTTTATACGCCAGACTTGGTGTTAAGTGCATTCATGCATTGTCTCATGGAATTCACAATAATAGATTCACCAACGGATGGGCACACAAAACAAGGTAAGCTTCATCATCATCTCCACTTTATTGACAGGAAAACTGAGTCTCAAAGAGGTCAGAGTACACCCCTGGGATTCAAATCCAGGGCTATGTGGTCTGCAAAACCTATGAATATTACACCACGCTGCATCGCAGAGCCAGATAGACCCTGCCAAGTCAAACCCAATGGGCCAGAAAAAATGTTGTGAAAAGCTATGCTGACTAGGACAGGAGGAATAAACCAAACTACAATCCAGTTTGGGGATACTTAGCAGACATTTAAGCTTTTGTGGGTTTAGGAAGTAAACATCTTTCTAACAAGGCTGGACTTGGCTTATCTATCTAGTTGGCTAGAATCAAAATTCATCACGGTATGCCTCACTTTACCCAATAGATATATGCCTGGAAAATTGTGCAGAGATCAAAGTTTTAAAAATTGCAAAGGAAAAAGGGATCCTTTGAATGCTAAATCTAATCTTAGGGCAAACACTTTCTTAGAACAAATTTTTCCTTTTTGTAACCAATCTGAAAATGGACAAATTCCTCCACTGGGCCATAATGCTCAGGAGCACTGAGATGATAACAGAACTGACTGAACAGACTTCTTGAAAATGGTCTACAGCAATGTTTCTCAAAGTGTGTTCCACAGATCCTGGGAGGAAGAGGGGTTCCCAAGGACAAGTATTATCTTCATCATAATTCGAAGACTGTTTCATTGTGTTGGTATTTGCACTGATGATGCAAAAGCAACAGTAGGTAAAACTGCTGATAGCTTGACTGGCTACAAGGCAGCGGCACCAAACTGTATCAGTAGTCATTATACTCTTTAGTGCCATGTGCTGACGATAAAACAAACAAAAAAACATTTTCACTTAAGAATGTCCTGATGAAAATTAAATAAAAATTAATTTTATTAAACCTGAACCCATGAGAACACATCTTTTAAATATCCTGTGTGAAAAAATGCAAAGTACACATAAAGCACTTCTGCTACAAGCCAAAGTACAACAGTTGATCCTACAAAACACTTGTGTGTTTAAGTTGCCAGCTGAAGTAGCCACATATTGTATCAAATGTCATGTTTACTTGAATGAACAACTAGTAGACAAACTATAGTTATTCAGACTTGAGTATCTGGCAGACATTTTCTTAAATACAAAAGTGAGCATGTCACTTCAAGGAAACAACTGATGGTATTTGTTGCCAATGATAAAATTCAAGCTTTCAAGTGAAAACAAGTAGGAAACTTGTTTCCAGTACTTTGAGTTTAATAGCTTCCCAGTACTTAAACTCTTTTTTTTTTTAAAAAGGGATACTAAGGAATGTGATTTTTTTGATATTGTGTAATGACATGCCATTTAATGTTGTATTTCCAATGTCAACATTTAGAAGATCTGCATAACTCAGTGAACTTTCCAAATGCCTAATGTTACGGAATCATACATGGGTAAACTATGCAATCAAAGGGTGAGATAGACCAATGGGCTTTAATGTAACACAGTACAAACAAAAGTTCACCAATATGGTTTCAGATGCCACATTGTGACTAACCTTTGAGAAATTACCACTTGCTAAGTTTCAGAATACTGTCAAAGAAGAATGTTTACAGCTATCTGAAAAGAATTAAAATACTCCCTGTTCCCCAAAAAAATGTCTGTGTGAGGCCCTATTTTCTTCAAATATATCAGCCAAAATAACAACACAACAGTTTGGTTGCTGGAGCAGAAACGAGTCTAGCTATTTCCTATTAAACCAGATATTAAAGAGATTTAAGAAACTCTAAAACAATATCATGCTTCCTACTAACCTTTCTGGTGGGAAACATAGCCACTTTTCAATAAAAAGTATTATTTATGTTCAGAAGTAATGCATATATTATTGCTTTTAAATGAGTTGATATATGTCTCAAGATTTTCTTGGCTTTAATTTCTGATATGGTAAATATCATAGATACAATACACACAAAGCTCTCTTGAGCTAAGAGCATAAAGGCATCCTGAGACCATTAAGATCTGAGTACTGCTGTTCTACAGCAACATTACATTGACCTTTCCACTGGGCAAACTGGTGAATGCCATTTTATACTACCTCAGAAGTACAAAGGGCAAAGATGTCTTTTAAGCACGTAACAGATTGTTCAATTAAAAATTTTTTCCACACTGTGTTAAGCAGATATCACAAAGGAACAACATTTCCCAGAAGTTAGGGATGGTGGTATAATGAGAAAAATTATGTGGATTCTGGCCGACTCTTCCCATTTATAAAATGAGATATCAGGGTAGCCTATTTTTAGAATCATAGAATTCTCTGATTCTTATGGGGATCCCTAAATGATGGCCCACAGGCTGCATCTGGCCTTCAGACTGATTGGCCATTGTGGCATTTTGAGAAGCACCCCAGGAAACTAACTGGTTGGAGCTGAGTGAGAAGCTTCCCTTTCAGAAAAGAAATTGACTTTTAATCAGAAAAGAAATTGACTTTTAATCACAGCCCAATCCAGCCCACCAGACCTGCCCCTGCAAATATCTGCATTTGCAACTTCTGGAATGAAGGGCTTCTAAAATCCCTTCCAAATCTCAAACTCCCTAATTCAGCTCCAGAGACAGTGTCCGGGTTCCTTACTCACTCTGTCACTTGACGACTTTGATTTGGGGCAAAAGATACTTCACTTCTCTGAGCCTCAGTGTCCTCATTTGTAAACTGGGATAACACTGACCTCAAAAGACTGTTATGAAGTTTATCGAGCTGCTTGACAACATTTAGAGTTCCGGGCACCGAACAGTATCATTAATATCAAAGCACAGAAAGAGTCTCCCCCGCATCCCCCTTACCAAGTCCCATCTCCCAGTAGCTGAAGACTGCATTCCCATGACGATGCTTACTTCCATACCAACTCCCGTATTCCACAGTTCCACGCCCCAGGACACACAAGAACCCCACCCCCCACCTCTATTTGTCTTTCCCACCCTAAACCCTGACAAACGGAATATTTCCTGCCACGTCAGTAAACAAAGGATGTCACAGTCCTCAGCAATTGCAGCCCACGAACCGGAGCCGGTGAGCCCTGAGGGAACTCAGGAAGGAAAGAATACCTGCCATCTAGCACCCATCAGACTGCGGCCACTCCCTACATACTGAACCCAAATAGCTGAGGTGCATATCAAAGGAATGATTTCTGAGAGCCCAGCCTCTTGCATCTTCCCATACATAGAAAAGCGCTAAATGCCTTAACTTGGGATATCTGGTTTTCTTTAATTAACAATAATCTTTCGACGTTCAGACTCTTGCATCTTCCCATACACAGAAAAGCGCTAAATTCCTTAACTTGGGATATCTGGTTTTCTTTAATTAACAATAATCTTTTGACGTTCACACTACCTGCCCTTTGTTGCAAAACTCCTATATATCCGGGCTCCCCCAACTTGCCTCCTCTGAGCAGTTCTCTCAGGATTACTTGAGATGCTGCCTAGCGGGGTTGAAGTTATAAAAACTCCCACCAAATGAAACATAACTCTCAACTTTTAGGTTGTGAATAATTTTTCAGTCGACAACCTTTACTCTGATGCCCTGCCCAGTACGGGGTTCCAACACAACCACAAGCAGCATAGTGACCAAATCACTGACCACTCCCCCCAGCCTCCTCTTCCCATCCCGGACCACTAAGGCTCCCTTTCCCTCAGACGGAGACCACGTTGGGTCAGGCAGTGGTGGTCCAGGGGTCTGTGGCCTAGGGCTCTGCCCGGGTCGGGGGGGCCCTCAGGAGGGATGGGAGAGTAACTGCCCGACCTCCCGGGGGGGCCCACGGGCACTCACCGTCCATCCCTAGAGGCGGCGGTTCCGGGTGCTCGAACCGGAAGCGGCCTCTACACTGTTTGCAGTTCCCCTGGTTACTGCGGGGTTCCGGACCAATGGCAATGGAGTTTTACGGAATGAACCCTCCCCCAAAGGGAGTGACAGCACGACCATGCTCTGGAACTCCTCCTCCGGTCCCCGGATCCGCCCCGCCTCCCTGGCTGCCAGTCTTTGTGCGCAGGCGCTCTGAACGAGGGCCTTTGGCGGCGTGGTGCGCAGGCGTCCCGGTTGCTGCCAACTGAAGTAGCAATGGACGCACTGGAGTCGTTGTTGGACGAGGTGGCCCTGGAGGGGCTTGATGGCTTGTGTCTTCCCGCGCTTTGGAGCCGTCTGGAGACGCGAGTGCCGCCCTTCCCGCTGCCTCTGGAGCCCTACACGCAGGAGTTTCTGTGGCGGGCCCTTGCCACGCACCCGGGCATCAGCTTCTACGAGGAGCCTCGGGAGAGACCAGATCTCCAGCTCCAAGACCGGTCAGCGGCCTGGCTCTGCGGGCGGGCGGGGGCAGAGACCCGGGTCTGATGGAGCTGCGAGAGGGCCAGGTTCTTACGGGAAGGGAGAAAAAGAAGTGGAGCGGAAGAAAGACCCGGAGTCTGATGGAGGCGCAGAGAAAGGCAGATTTGGGGTCTCTCAGGCCTGGCAGGACCCAGGCGTATGATGGAGTTGGGGGGGGTCACCTGGTGATGTTCCATTATGTTCGTGTGTGTTTGGGGTGCTGGTGAGCAAGACTGGGAGGATATGCTTTGTGTTTCAGAGTATTTCCTCCGAAGTGGAGCTTGGGATTGGAGCAGGAAGGCTGTTCAGTTCAAGACTGGAGACAGTTGAGTTCCACAGAACAGCATTCATTCAGTGCTGGATTAGAGAGCCTAAGGCAACTAGAGTCTTCACGTCGGCCAGCTTAGCAACAACAAGAACAATAATGATAGCTAACATTTATTTAGTGCTCGTTATGGCCTCGTACTATTCTAAGATCTTGTTCCTGGAGTTTCAGGAGACAACCCACTTCATTCTCACAGTGACGCTATGAGGAAGGTGCTCTTATCTTTCCCATTTTTTTCTTTTTTTGGCTGTGCCACAGGGCTTGCGGGATCTCAGTTCCCCATTCAGCACCGAGTCCTCACCACTGGACTGCCAGGGAATTCCCAGTTATCTTCCCCATTTTGCAGAGAAGGAAACTGAGTGGTAGAGATTAAGTAACCTGTCCAAAGTTATGGATATTGTAAGTGACAGTGTTGACTCAACCCAGGCCGTCTGTCTCCCAAGTCTGTGCTCTTAAGCCATATAGTGAGGGTCGGGAGAGGTTCCCAGAGGTAATACTGTCTAAAACAAGACTTAAAGGTTGGATTTAGGTAGCCAGTTGGCAGAGTATTCTAAAGGAAGAGAAGTACGTTAAGTTGGGTTGAAGTGTAGAACTGGAGATAGTGAGTGAGGAATAATAGTTCAAATTTACAAATATGCTTATTGTAAGCAGGAACTGTGCCAAGATCCTTACGTATAGCAAGTTATTTAAGTTTTACAACAACTTTAGGAACTGGATATTCTTATCCCCATTTTCCTGAAGAGAAAATTGAGACGCAGAGAGGGTCATCAACCCAGAATCTGAACCCAGACTGGGAGAAAGTGGTACCAAGGAGGGGAAGGAGGGACTTTATTGTAGGTGGGGAGTGGCAGTCATAACTTTTTTTTTGTTTTTTGTTCTGTTTTGTTTTGTTTTTTTTGCGGTACGCTGGCCTCTCACTGTTGTGGCCTCTCCCGTTGCGGAGCACAGGCTCGGGACGCGCAGGCTCAGCGGCCATGGCTCATGGGCCCAGCCGCTCCGCGGCATGTGGGATCCTCCCGGACCGGGGCACGAACCCGTGTCCCCTGCATCGGCAGGCGGACTCTCAACCACTGCGCCACCAGGGAAGCCCATAACTTTAGTTTTGATCTCATCAGATCTGAGGCATAGACAGTTGAAGGCAGGATTAGTGTTTGGGGGAAAAACAAGACTGAGGATTTGATGGTGAGAATTGTTAATATGCAAGTGATAATTGAAACCATAAAAATGGATGGAAGTACAAGAGGGATAACTAAAAAGATGTGGAAAGGTAACATCTTAAAGTAGGGAAGCCTTGATTCATTAAGTCCAAACTTGATGGTTTGGAGACCAGGCACTGGATTGGGGGGAAAACAAAAGGCCATGACTTGGACCAGGAAGGTGGTTCAGGTTTCAGCATTCAGCGTTCCAGGGTGGATTCAGAGACTCCTAGAAAAGTCTCTTGTCTGGGATAGAGAGGCAGGGACGCTGCTTGTTAAGATGACCTGCGTTTGGAAGACGGGTGCAACCAGGTGATCGCACTTCCTCTGTCCGATCTCTGCCAGAGGTTGTCAGAAGAACACGCCAAACGGGTTATTTCTGAGGCTGAGCTGTGGTTTGATATCTGTGATCTCCCCCTTAGGTATGAAGAAATTGATTTGGAAACTGGCATTTTGGAGTCCAGGAGGGACCCAGTCCCTTTGGAGGATGTCTACCCCATTCATATGATCTTGGAGAATAAAGATGGCATCCAGGGCTCATGCCAGTACTTTAAGGAGAGGAAAAACATCACCAGTGACATAAGGACCAAGACGTTACAGCCCCGCTGTACGATGGTGGAAGCCTTTGGCAGGTAACTGATTTGCATCATGGGAAACTTGTGGGCATCTTCCTGCTTTAAGTTGGGGGTGTGGTCAGAGCGCCACAACTGGCGTGCCGCCCTCGTGCCCATCAGAGTGCGTCCGCCCTGCCCCAAGCCAGTCCTTTACCACTCCCCTCCTCTTGGGGCTAGTTTTGCTGGGGGCGGGGGTGGGGCACTGCCTTTCTTTTCCCTTTGTGTCCTCAGGCCGCCTGGCCCTTTGGGCAGGGCAGGCAGCTGTCATTTGGATTGGTGCCTTTCGCTCTCTTGTCCAGGCTGCGTCCTCTGCTGCCCAGCCGTACTTTTGTGAGTCTTCAGTCAGGTTCCCAATTTCCCAGGCTGTCTCAAGCCCCTCGCCCCATCCCTACCTCCCTTCCTACCTGACGGAACAGGGAGAAGCTTCCAGTGTGAACTCTCCTAGTTGCCACCTTCTTCCTCAGCTTGCAGGTTTGCCCGGCTTTCTCTCCCCCTCCCTCACCTCAGGGGAGACAGGAAGCCTGGCCCTGCCTCGGGCTGTCATCTGGATGCTTCTCTTCCTCCGTTTCCCCCGTACCTCGTGCTCTTTCCAACCTCTGTCAGCTAGCTCCTCTTTCTCCTTTATTTGCAGCTTTTTGCCTGTTGACCAGTACTTTCTCGTCAGCCCATTACCATGGCGCGTTCATCTTAAAACAAGACCTCTTGGCCTTGGATCCCCCGTAGCTGTGATTCCGTTGCTGCAGCCATGCTTCTTGGAAGAAACAGCTATACTCACTCCTTCTTCCTCTTGACCTCCCCTCCCCTCCTCTGGCTCTGGAGCTTTGCAGCTTCTGCTTGCTGACCCTCCCCCACCCGGCTTCCTGCTAGCTCAGGAAGAGCTCTCCCTGGTGACTGCACACACGCTCTCTTCACACACATAGGCCTGAACTGGGGCTCCTCACACATGTCATTCCATGACCTTGACCACAGTTATTGAATCCCAGAGTAAGTGTTCATTTTCTTGTCTTTCTCTTCAGTAGACTCTGAGCTCCGTGAAGGCAGATGCCATTTTTATTTATCTTGGCATCTCCGGTACCTTGCGTGGCACTTCATCAGTGTTGGATAACCTATGTGATGACCAGGGTCAGCAGAGTGGGCCTCGGGCCGGAGTCCTAGAGTCAGCTACTGGGAGATGTTGGAGTTCTGATAGGACAGGAGTAAACCACCCTGAACACATTCTTAAAGCAGCAAATCAGCTCTCCTGTTTTCAAACTTTTCTCAACTGACCTCTTCCAATTTAACATAATGAGCCTGTTTCGAGACAGAGAACACAGGTCCTATGTTTGTGACACACAGACACAGAAAAGTAGACTTTCTGTCCGTCACGTGTATTCACAGCCTAACATTCTTTTTTGAAGATGGACCATACAGACCCTGTGACTATGCAGAAGACTAATTATGGGTCACAGGCAACATGAAAGAAGCTGCAGTTAAATGAAAATGTAGACATGGCAATGGGCAGTTCCTCCTCTTTTTCCTTTTTGCCTCTTCAGTGGGAGCAATGAAGTCATCTGGTATATTGGGCGGCAAGGGGGGGCCAAGAGGAGGAACTGTCAGACTGAGCGATGTGACTGAAGACAGGCCTTGCGATCAGGCATCTGTAAACCACAGGCTGGGAGCAGTAGATGGTGGCTATAGGTGGGAGAGGTTGGGAGCCCTTGGGCTCTAATATGGACCCTTGGTGACTCATTCCCCTGGGAGAGGGAGCTCCTCCAACTGGTGCGTCTCGATGCCAAGGAGTGAGTGGGGATAGCTTCTCTGCCAGCCCACCCTTGTGGGATCTCTGGCAGGGCTAGGACCTGAGACAATCTGCCCAAGATGGCCATTTAAGTCAGCAGGTAAGGCGCCAGGGTGGAGTCTCCATCTTCAGCGCCGTAGACTGTTAGACCTCAGCCAGAGAAGTCAGTTTTCCCAGCTGCGACATCTCGAAGCACCTGGCTGGGAAGTGTTCTTGGCCTCTTTTTCGGGCATTATTTTTCACACGCCAAGACAGTAGGAGGAACTAATGATTTGTCCCAAGTCTGGTCTCCAACAGACTGCAGGTCCACTGATGACACAGGGCACTGTTTTTGATTCTGAAGTTTGTTTTACCCATCCAGCTCAGTAGGCGAGTTTGTTCACTTATTAGACATTTACAGAGACCCTGCTGTGCACCAGAACCATTCTAGGCCTGGGGATGTCTTGGGGACCCTGATGACAACCTGCCCCCTCTTAGGGCGCTTATTGCAGAAATGTGTGCCCCAAAAAGCGGCCATTTCTGAGAGTGCCAGGTGCTGTGAAGAGTCTGGAAATGGTCAGAGGTGGGGGATAGGCTCTGGTTAGCATTTTCAGGAAGACCTGAGGTGTTGGTATCTGAGCAGTGGCCTGAATGATGAGAATCAGTGGCCTGAAGACGTGAGGGCAGAGCAGCTGGGCAGAGTCTGGAAATGGTCAGAGGTGGGGGATAGGCTCTGGTTAGCATTTTCAGGAAGACCTGAGGTGTTGGTATCTGAGCAGTGGCCTGAATGATGAGAATCAGTGGCCTGAAGACGTGAGGGCAGAGCAGCTGGGCAGAGGACCAGCGGGGCTGTTGTGGACGCAGGGCAGGGCCGTGGGGGTGTGTAGGATGGGCCAGGCCCTGGTTGGGAGTCGGGGGTATGGCCTGAGGGCCCTGGCCGGACGGGGAGGGCTCTGAGCAAGGAACTGGTGAGACTGGCTCTGTTCCCCCTGAACACTCTGTGGTTCTAGGATGGAAACCTCCTTAACTAGGGGATTGTGAACCTCCAAGAAGAAGCAGGAAATGATGGTTCACTAAGGTTCTGCTTTTTCATATTTCGATTTTCTTAAAAATCAATTACAGTTATTTCTTCCTGCGGTGGCTTCTGATTTGCAGGTGGCGGAAGAAACTGATCATTGTTGCTTCCCAAGACATGCGGTACCGGGCCTTGATCGGCTTGGAGGGTGACCCCGACCTGAAGCTCCCCGACTTCTCCTACTGCATTTTGGAGCGATTAGGCCGGTCCCGGTGGCAAGGGGAGCTCCAACGAGACCTCCACAGCACTGCTTTCAAGTGAGGGGATGCTTTGCTTCTCTGCTGTAAATGCTGGGGCTCCCTGATCATTGGGCCCTGCCACCTGGGCAGTCCCCACATCCATGGTGATTGGAAGCACGATGCTTTCTCATTGAAGAGACCCTGGGAAAAAGACCAAAAAAAGGGGACTCCCTGGCAGTCCAGTGGTTTAGACTCTGCCTTTCCATTGCAGGGTGGCATGGGTTTGATCCCTGGCCTGGGGAACTAAGATCCTGCATGCCTCATGTTGTAGCTGAAAAAAGAAAAAAAGAAAAGAAAGAGAGAAAGACCCTGGGGTGACCATAGAATTTATTGTCCAAACCAGACATTTTGAGAGTGGAAGGTGGAGCTGACCAGAAGGGACACCAAGGCAATGGGCATAAACTGAGACCACCTGGCGAGCCAGAATGCATGGCAACCCTAGTTATTGGCCGCTATATGATTAGAGACCCACGTCTGATTAGCTCCTTGCTAATATAACCCTTACTGTCTCCTGCGCCAGCCATCCTTTCCCACTCCATTTCCCCTCTCCTTTACCCCCATCTCCCCATCCACCTCTCTTGGGGGTCTGGGGTGTGCCTTAGGCTGAGGCACGGCTGTTCTTTCCAAGGCCATTGTCACATAGCGACTGTTCTCTCAGGTTGGCTGGATAGGAGGTGTGTGTCTCTGGTGTTCATGTCCTCCACACTGTGGGGTGAAAGCAACCAACAAGGCAAAATGACCGCCCACTCTCTTCCTCTCCTCCAGGGTTGATGCTGGGAAGCTCCACTATCATAGGAAAATTTTGAACAAAAATGGGCTCATTACGATGCAGTCACATGTGATCCGATTACCCACCGGAGCCCAGCAGCACTCGATTCTCCTCCTCCTGAATCGGTTTCACATGGACAGGTACAGTGTGAGACACCAGAATGCTCCCTTACCTCTGTCTTTCAGCCATGTGTATTATACCTTTAAAAAATCCTAGAGGCCAAATCAGAATATGACTAGCTTTAAAAAAAAGATGTTTACCAACTATTTTGGATTATGAGAATAAGTGTTGCTTATTTAGAAAATCCGGAAATTATATAGAAAAGAAGGGCAAAAAATGCCTATCACCCCACAGCCCAGCAATAGGAACTGTTAACATTTTGGTGAAATTTGGGAGTGTAAAAATAAAAGTAAATAAGTCAAATTTGATTTGTTATGGTGACAGGGTTCTGTGGGTAGAAGAGAGAACAATGGACTAAGTCAAGATCTGTATTCAAGTCTTTGCTCCTGATTTGGGCACCATCACTTGACCTCTGAACCACTGTTTCCTCTTCTGTAGAATGGCCATGACAAAACTTGGTACTAGTTCATACGCAGTGAATATCTGTGCCTTCATCTATTCTTTCATTCATTGAAAGGCAGTAAAAATGAAGTGGGCGTCTCTGGATCCCATATATACATATGCCCTCCCTGCTGCTAAACCTGTGGGCAGTTAAAGCCAAGTTCACCTTCCCCAGCTGCGTGACAATACCTTCCTCTCTGCTCCTCCTCCAACACCCCCCCACCCACACACAGCTGGGGTAGCCCTTGGCTCCTTTAATAGCTTCCTTTGGCGTCCATTAGCTTGTAAGCATTTATTATGACATCCACTTCACAATAAAAATGCAAAGGAAGGGAAAGTCAGTCATGCCAGCGAAGTGAGAGATAGAAACCAGGGCTTCAGAATCAGAGAGGTGTCCTGATTACTGCAGAGGGCACTGTATTTCCAGGAAGAAGACCTGGGTTCACATTTTGTGCCTGCATTTTAGAAAAGATTAACTTCTTTATGAAATAATCCCTATCCTTTCTTACCAAGTGATTTATAAGGAAATATGTTGGTGCTTCCTAAACTTTAAGGTATTGTCAACTCAAAAAATAATCACAATCTAAATGTTTTATTCGGTGGGAATTTTTAGGACTTCAAGCCCAGGGCAGGTAATCTGAACGTCAAAAGATAATTGTTAAAGAAAACCAAGTTAAGGAATTTTCCACATTTCTGTGTATGGCAAGGTGCAAGAGTCTGGGCTTACTGAAATCATTCCTTTGATATGCACCTCAGCTATTACATATATATATGGGGCCAGTATCCTGTGTTTTCGCATCCTGAGTTTCCTCTGGGCCCACCATGGGGAGTGGCCGCAGTCTGATGGCTGCTAGATGGCAGGTATTCTTTCCTGAGTTCCCTCAGGGCTCACTGGCTCACTTTGGAGGGCTGCAATTACTAATGACTGTGACATCCTTTGTTTACTGATACGGCTGGCAGTACTCCATTTATCAGTATGATCAAAAGATGTAAGGCATTTTAAAGAATCATTTCATGACAGTTTTAGCCGCGGAGGCTAGTCTGTACACTGCCACTAGTTCGATGACCTTGGCCGTGAGACTGAACCACTCAGAGCCCCACTGTTTCCAGCTGTAAGGGACAAGGAGTTGGGCTGGATGTTCTCTGAGACCTAAGACCACAAGGTTCTGTAGTTTGATGTGTTGTCATTTAAATCTTGTCATCTTTAAAAAAACAGGCAGTCTTTAGCAGTAGGTCTGGAAAAAAATGAAGTGTTTTATATTTCTCACAGGAGGAGCAAATACGACATCCTTATGGAGAAGCTCTCGGCTGTGCTGAGCACACGGAGTAACCGGACAGAGACACTGGGAAAGCTGAGGGAGGAACTGGTGAGCCGCCCCTGCCTGTGTGGGAGGCTGGATCCGTTTGTAACGCAGTGGGGAGCATTGTCAAGTGTAGATTTCAGTGCACCGCAGTTGAAAACCCTGTCGTGGGCTTGACCATCCCTAGCTGTTACCGAGTCCAAGCCCGTTCTGCCCGCCGCACAACAGGCCAGTAAATCGGGAGACGAGGTGTTGAGGCAAAGGGATAATGACTTTATTCGGAAAGTCGGCAGACCGAGAAGATGCGGACTGGGGTCCCCACAAACCATCCTATCCGGGTCTGGATGCCAATTTTTTTTGTAGAACAGAGCGGGGTAGGAGGTGAGGAAGTAAAGTAAGATGGCCATTAGTTTTGCCTGACTTGGCCAGCATCAGGGAGGGGATATGTTAATTTCTTTTGTGCAGCGATTCACAGGTGAGCAGGGTCAGATTGTCTCCCTGTGAGCTGAACAAAGGCACTTTAGTTCAACTTTCAGGCAGAGGGGCAGAGTTCCCTGAGGCAGGTCATTATGTATGATTATAATAACAAAAGCAACGTAAAGCAAAGGTTAAAGTCAAAGAAACAACAACATGGAGTCAGAATTGGCTCTTCTCTGTTAACGTAGCCATGAAACAAGCAGAACTTTGCTTTACAGAATGAAAAAGGGGTCAGTCTTTAAGTCCTTCCTGCTCTTGGGTGGCCTCCAGTTTTCCCGGGGATTTGCGCCAAGTCCTGCTATAAAAGTTTCTGTGGAATGGTGAATCTGAGCATTTAGATTTACTTTCATAATCAAGTTTGTCATTTTGTTCCCAGTGGTTTTATGCTCAAATAACAGAGTGACTACTGAGAAGGAGGAGAGACAACACAGGGAGAAAAGCACTTATGAACCTGCTTCATCTTTGGGTCCAGGAACAGAGGCAGTAATGAAGTGAGAGTGGGAGGAAGAAAGCACAGGGGTGATGCTGCTTCCAGTCTGATTTGAGCCGTCCTCTGTAGAAGTTAGGAAAGAGCCATCACTGGAAACGGGAGGAAAGTACAACTGCCCTGTAGGTGAAACAGTAGGATTTGAAGTCAAGATTTGGGGGTGATAGTAATTAGTCCCCAAAGGAGCATGGCTTGGAGTCTGGTTGTAGACGCCAGGTTGTAGACTCCAGGTTGTAGGCTCCAGGTTGATCCTTCTTGCTCCTCACCTTGTGCTGCCCCCAGGGGGCTCTGGTCTCTGATTTCACTGCGCTGAGGGAAGGGCTCTCGCCCCTCCTGCTAAATGCACTCTATGCCCAAGTCTCTTTAAAGCAGAGGTTATAAACCAAAGCTTGTGGGTCGGATTCAGCCTGCACATTGTTACAAAGAACTTTGACCTAGCATCTTTTAAAAATTGAGATTTTGCCTCAAAATCTAGGTTACCGGCTTCCCTGGAAATATCAGAGGCTCTGGCCAGCCTGGGCCCATGGTCTCTTGTGATAGCAGTTATCTGGAGCTGGCTGTGTGCTGGCTGCCCACCCCAGGCCCCTTCCCTCCTGTCACCTCTCAGATACGCAGGCAGTGCCATTTGTCACTCTGTGAGCGCTGCTGTTCAGGAGGAGAGAAATATTTCTCAGTATCTGAGCGTCTGTCAAAAGTGGGGAATAAAAGGTCCACTGATAAGGCCTCTTCCTGAGAGGCCCTAGTCAAGATGAAGGAAACTCCTACAAGCGCAAAGAAACATCTGCCCGCTTTGTTCTTTATATTGTTCGTCCAGCCCATGCAGACACTGAAGATCGAAACCCTCTGCCCTGCTGAGTCACTCAAGGGTAGAGAAACTGAGCATCTCAGGTCAAGCTGTGGACGATCTAAGTGACAAGATTTAACTGATAGAGGACACTATTTATTTATTCATTCAACAAATACTTTAGTGAGTATCTATTTGGAGTCAGAACTGTGGTTCGCACCACCATGGCAAAAATGAACGAGGATGACAGTCTTACGCTGCCGCAGAGCAGTCTAATTGGAGGGGCTGACTGACGTGTGAACACACACTCAGGCCGGACTGCTCCTTGGAAGGATGTGTTTGAGTTGCGTGAAAGGAGAGATGGGAAAAGCTCTGTAGAGCCAGTTCCAGTTGAGCTGGGCTTTGAAGATGAAGTCAGCATCGTCCGGCAGAGGAGAGACCATCTTTCAGGCGGAGGAGACGGGCTGGAGCAAAGGCGTGGAGCTGTGGGAGGTGATGGGGTGTTTCCGAGGCTGGCAGTGACACAGGGGGCAGCCAGGCGGCAGCGTGCCCGGCGAGAGTAGTAAGAGACGTGGCTGGAAAGGAAAGTTGGAGCCAGATAAAGAAGGTCTCAAGTGCCAGGCTGAGGACTTGGGTTTCAGCCTTTAGCCTGGTGAACTGCAGTTTGAGTGTTGGGGAGATGAACTGATGGATGGGGAGGGGATTGGAGGCAGGGCGGAGAGGTGGGTGCTGTGGCCTCAGGTAGGGTGGGTGACGCCTTGAATTGTTGGTGATATTTGGGGGGTGGCACTAGCAGGACTTGGTGAGTGACTGAAGCCAGGGTGTGGGTGTCGGGTGTGGGGAGCAACGAAGGAGAAGGAGTCTGTTGTCTAGCTTGAGTGGCAACCCCTCCCTGGGGTGGACCAGAGCTGGAGGGCGGGTACCTGAGGGCAGGGATCGTGCCTGCCAACCCCCCACCATGAGGATGGCCTGGCCCACGGAGACGCTGAGCCCAGATTTGTTGAATGAGTGCGCAATGAAAGTACAGAGTTCAGGAAGAGGAGTGAGTTTGCCTGAGATTGAGGCACATGACAAATTTGATTTTAGGATTTATTGAGTATGAAGATCTTCTCGGACTTTGACTTGGTGATGTTTAGTCAGCAGCTGGAAATAGGGGTCAGAGAAGGCTGAGCAGGATTTAGTGAATAATTAACCTCTGGATGAGGTGGACGCCGTGAATATGGATGCTGTCTTTTGCGGGGAGTGGGGAAGGCCACTTTCTTTAACTGGGCAGGTTGTGCGAGTCCTCAACGGTAGGCCCCCCGTAAGGGAAGGACTATGTCATCCTTCATCCTCTGGGCAGATTATGTGAGTCCTCGATGGCAACCCCCCATAGGATGGTCCAGGGCTCAGGGCCATATGTTGAGGGCTAGGGTTCGATGGATGCGTTTCCATAAGGTCTTTCCATGACGCTGGGGGCACGGATGGATTAACAAGAGGTGCCATTTACCAGCCAGCGGGTTAAGTGAGCCGTATGTGAGTTGTCTGTATTTCTTTGATAACAGTATGTTCTGCCCAGCAGTTAGCATACTAGCTCCTCCGAGAGGTGATCACACGTACGTGGGTGGTGGCAGCAGCCCTCAGACACATGCTGCCTGTCTCTGCCCCAGAGTGTAAAGAGGAAACCTGGGAGGTGCCATGCACCACTCTTAGTCGCGAGTGCCTCCTGCTGTTCAGGTGGTAACCTGCCTGGCTCTTCCTGTGGTGGCAAAATCAAACGCTAGTAGTGGCAGGAGGGTGGTATGGATTAGTGAAACAGGCCAAGTGTAAAATAAATTTTTGAGGGAGTTCCCTGGTGGTTTAGTGGTTAGGATTCAGCGCTTTCCCTGCTGTGGCCCGGGTTCAATCCCTGGTTGGGGAACTGAGATCCTGCAAGCCCCGTGGCGTGGGCAAAAAAAAAAAAAAAAAATTTTTTTTATATCAGTGGATTCAAGAATTATTCAACTTTCCTCTTAACTATCATGAGAGAAAAGCAGCACAAAAATGGTGGTAAACAGGAACTGACCTTCGGCCTCACCATGTAAGGGGTCTGATGGGCAGAGAAGGCCAGGGCGTCCGGGTTGGGCGTGCCTGTCTGGAGGGAGCAGCTGGTCCTCACCTCCCTCTGGCTGATGCTGGGAGGAACCGCAGGCCTAGGATTTGTTGCCAGATCCTGTTTTTCAAGAGAAGCCAGAGTCTGGTTTTTTTAAAATGAACTCTCTCACTTTTCAATGTTGGCAAGTAAGTTACTTTTTTTTTTTTGAGGTACACGGGCCTCTCACTGTTGTGGTCTCTCCCGTTGTGGAGCACAGGCTCCGGACGTACAGGCTCAGTGGCCATGGCTCACGGGCCCAGCCGCTCCACGGCATGTGGGATCTTCCCGGGCCAGGGCACGATCCCGCGTCCCCTTCATCGGCAGGCAGACTCTCAACCACTGCGCCACCAGGGAAGCCCCGTAAATTACCTTTTTCAAAGAAAACTTGTAGATGAAAAAACACGGCCTGCACTGGAGGCTGCTCGTTGGTAACCTCGACAGTTACGAACGCTTTGGGTCATTTTGGTTGTGTTGCCTCCTTGCAGAAATGTGAGTGACGGGGTGGAGGTACTCATCCTCATTTTGTTGTAACTTCACAGATACACTAAATTTTTTTAAAGGTCTTAAATTTAATTTTTTCTTTTCTACTGCCTGTGAGAGAGGTGTGTGTATGTATGTATATATCTATTAATAATTAATAATACACTTACTTGTTTAAAAAAACCAAAACAAGATGAAACGGTATACAGTGAAAACCTTCTAGTGCTGCCCCCATCTGCCTCATTCTCACCCCTTTCAGTGGGGGAATCTCTTCCCCACTCATAATCAAATGGATGGTTTATATGCTGCTGCAGACGCGTTTTGTTCCCTGGACAAGGTAGCTTGGCAGTATTTTCTCATTAGTGCCTCCAGTGATTCCTCATTCAAGATCATTAGTTAACTCAGGTCCCCGCTTGTTCGTGTACATGACCCTCCAATAGTTTCAAACACCTTGCTCCACCTAATAGCAGCGTTTCAATTTTGCAGGGGCTGTGCGAGAGGACATTTAAGCGCCTGTACCAGTACATGCTGAATGCGGGGCTGGCCAAGGTGGTGCCTCTTCCCTTACAAGAGATCCACCCTGAACGTGGACCTTGCAAGACCAAGAAAGGTAAAGGCAGGCTCGGCTCCTGCCTGGGCTGCACGGACAGTTTTCACTTCTCCCCTCTAAGTGCCAGCCTGTCCCTCTTACCATGTTCTGCCCTGAGGTAGGATGATTTCATGTTATTTTTTTTTTTTTTTTTTTTTTTTTTTTTTTTTTTTATTTTAAAATTTTTTTTTTTTTTTCGGTACGCGGGCCTCTCACTGCCGTGGCCTCTCCCGTTGCGGAGCACAGGCTCCGGACGCGCAGGCTCAGCGGCCATGGCTCACGGGCCCAGCCGCTCCGCGGCATGTGGGATCCTCCCGGACCGGGGCACGAACCCGCATCCCCTGCATCGGCAGGCGGACTGTCAACCACTGCGCCACCAGGGAAGCCCCTCATGTTATTTTTTCCACTCTATTCCTCAGCGCCTGGCCCAGGACCTTCTATATAAAAAGCGCTTGGGAAACGTTTGCTGAATGAAACCCATTCTGACTCCCAGCAAACATCTCTATATGGATGTCCCTCCAACATCTCCCATTCCTGGTGTCCAGAAACCGAAATTTATCTTTTCTTTCTTATGCTAAGCCAGTATTTTTTAAGTACCTGATCTGTGCGTTGCATGATTGCATTTTCTAGCCCTGCAAAGTAGGTGGTATTATTACCATTTTACAGGTAAGATTAAAATTAAGAGATGCTAAGTAACTTATATGAGGTTAAGCAGTCAGGAAGTGGTGGAGGTGGGATTTGAACTTCCTAAGCAAGTTAAACTAGGGACAATAGACTATGAAACTTTAAAAACCTTCCTTAGTCCTTTATTTTTCTCAGTTCTTGATTTTTATCCCATGCTGTTTAACTCCTCCTGATGAACCAGAGTTGTTTAAAAATCTTAGGGTCAGAGCTTTCAGTAAAAGATGACAGAAGGAATAGATGGCGGTTTTCTGCACTCTTCCAACTCCTTCCTAGTGATGATAGGCTATAAAAGGAGTAAACCTGCAAGTACAAAGAGAATAGGACAGGAAGTGACAGCAGGGAGAGTTGTCTACATTTTTGTGCTCAGAGGCGGATGTACAAACGGTAACTGACCGAGCAGACTGGGAAAGCTGAATGCTTGTGTGGGGCAGTAGCCAAGAGTGGACACCTCAAACCTGAAATAAACCGGGGACCTCTGAAAGCACCAGTTTGGATGGGGCTAGAGACAAGAGGATTGGTTTATAGTCTGTGAAGAGCCATTGCACCCCCAAGGTCCCCTCCCCTACTTGGCATAGCCAGGTAACAGGCCCTTTCCCACAAAGACAGAGGTCTGGACTTTGTGACTTAGCAGTCTTTCCTCATTAGTACCTCCAGTGATTCCTCATTCCTTGGACTTAACCTCAAGAGAAGATGCACTGGAGGCTTTTGAGACTCAGACATGAGATGCAGCTGGGGACAGGGTGCAGTACTGATAACAGGCGGTATGAGATAATCTCTATACACAGTGAGGTAGGAGTCTTCACTGCCTTTCCCCCGTGGCTCCTAAAACGCTGGCAGCCGGGCTTACAGTCCCTAAAGCCAGAGGCTGGAGACTTCTTTTCTGCAGAAACTGACCAGTCCGAGAGAAAAGTCTTCTAGATCCTGAAATTTAGGGGATTCCTAGCAAAATAGCCAGCCTCTGCCTGCTCACCCTTCATGGAAGCCCACACAATGGCAGCCTCTCCCTTTCTCTTCCTGACCCTGCAAAACACAGGACTTTTGATGTACAGCAGTATCTTAATGAAGCATTTTAACTTTTTTTTTTTTTTTTTTGCTGTACGCGGTCCTCTCACTGTTGTGGCCTCTCCCGTTGCGGAGCACAGGCTCCGGACACGCAGGCTCAGCGGCCATGGCCCGTGGGCCCAGCCGCTCCACGGCATGTGAGATCCTCCTGCACCAGGGCACGAACCCGTGTCCCCTGCATCGGCAGGCGGACTCTCAACCACTGCGCCACCAGGGAATCCCCAGCATTTTAACTTTTCACCAAGCATTTGAGAACTCTAACATGAATGTAAGAGAAACTAACTTAGGAAATGGAACCAAAATGAGGAGCAGAAGAAAAGGAAAGGAGAGAAGGAAGATACTGCATCATGAAACCAGAGCAAGAGGCTATAAAGGAGAGACATGCAGAAAATAAAAAAGAGCTCTTGGAAATAAAAGAAATATGACTATTGCAATAAAAGATTTGGTGGAAGGAAAGATAGTGAGATAAAGTTGAGAAAATCTCCTGTAAAGAACAGAAACTCAAAAGGGATGGAAATAGGAGAGTTTTAAGTTGAAAATAAGAAGCTGAGTCTAAAAGATCCAATGTCCACACAGTAGGAGTTCAAGTTCACAGTAAGGGGAGGGAGTGTGTGTGCAGGGGAGTAGAAAGGAGAAGATGACGGGAAATGGCACGGAATTTTCCCAGATCTGAAGGATGTTAAGTTCTAGATCAAAAGACCTAGCAGATGTCTAGCATGATGAACATAAAGAAACCCACACCAGGATCCAACAGCCTGAGACTTCAGAAGTCTGGGGCTTGAAGAGCCTCCAGAGAGGAGACATCAGACTTCCCAGTAGTAACGGAAGCTAGAGAGCTTGGAGCAACACCGTCAACTTTCTGGATGGGATGGACTTTCACCCTGGAATCTTCCAGTCAATGAGGTGTGAGGATAAGGACCTCACACATTTTCGTACATGCGGATTGGAAACAATTCATCTCTGATCTCCCAAGTTCCCTTTTAGGAAGCCACAGGAGGATGTACACCATCAAATAACAGGCTAAACCAAGAGACAGGAAAGCATGGGGCCCAGGAAGAGGGGGGACAATGGAAACCCTGGAGAGATGATGAAGGGAGATCATGATGACAGACGCGGGGTGGGTGGGGGACTGAAGTCCATGCAAAGGATCAGTTGCTTAGTGCCTGTGAATGTGTGAAGGGAAATTTGTATGCTAGCAAAGAGTCTGAGTGTGAATTCGATATGGGTACAGAGAAAACCAAGCAAATGGAAAAAAGTAATTAACGCCAGGTAAAACTAAAAGGTGTGTGATTTTAAAAAACTTAAGGCCTGTGTGCTTGACTATGTGGGCATAGCAAGTAACCTGTGGAGGCTGGCCCCACTAACAGCTCCAGAGAATGTTTGCTGGATGAAGACAGACCACGGCATCCCCAACACTTGGCTTGGTGCCTGCAGGAGGGAGGTGGTATGCTTGCTGAGTGACCGAGCTGCCAGTCTGAGGGAGCTGTGTCTCTTCCTTTACTTCCTCATTTAGTTAATGGAATCACTGCCCACCCTGTCTGACTTCCCTGTGTCTAAGTCTTGTGGAGGAGATGGTAGCACACAGATACTACCACACAACAGGTGTATAAAAGGCAGGAGCCCCTGGAGGTAGGAAAGCCCCCCAAGAGCAGACTTCATCTTTGAGTGTCTTAAGTGCTGAGTAGATGTGTGACTGGTTGAATGACTGGAGTTCCTCAGGGGAACGGGTGGGGAGCATCAGCCTTTAAGTAGACAGGAAACCAGGAAGTTCCGCTGGGTCCTGCAGCAGGGAAGAAAAGGCTTCAGGAACTGAGAGGTGTGCTGGGGATTCCCACCTAACATTTGACTTGGAAATATGATTATCTGAAGG
The DNA here is from genome assembly GCF_008692025.1 of Phocoena sinus. Lineage (NCBI taxonomy): Eukaryota > Metazoa > Chordata > Mammalia > Artiodactyla > Phocoenidae > Phocoena > Phocoena sinus. The sequence continues at coordinate 70,744,512 of NC_045777.1, read as the reverse complement.
CTTAAAATATCATGACCTGTGGGTCTAATAAGCATTTTTATTTCCTGGCCTATTGAAAGAAAGGCATTAAAAATAAGCAGATGAGTAATTTTTTTAGAGTAAAGAGAAATTAAGAAAGAAATAGCCTTAAGTAACTTTTTTTGCTGGGCTTCTCCATGGCTTGAGGTCCTTGGAAATTCAAACTAGCCCCTTGACACTGTCACACCTGAATGGACTTTTGATGTAAGACAGCCTGGGTTAGAATTCTTGTCCCGTCATTTCCTGTTGGGGAGTCCTTCAGCAAGTTTTGACCTCTCTCTGCCTCAGTTTCCTCATCGGGATTATCTGGAATAATATATCTTTCCAGAGTGTCGTGGAGCTTACAGGTGACAGTGTACACAGAGCAGGGCCTTTAGGCCACATCTGGCAGTGTATTTTGTTGGCCTCATGGTGCTTGTTTTAATTGTAGTTGATGGCATTTAAAAATCAGAAATTTCACCTACAAAGTCAGCCTTTCAACTTTTCTGTAGAAATAAAACTAGGCAACACTGAACTGCATTTCTTTAATAGCAATTGGTGAGGCAGAGAGGTGTGCCACCCTCTGTTGAGGGCACCCACCTTCCGCATTCACCTTCCCCATTCATTCAGCTGCTGTTTAACCCGCAGCTGGCCTCAGTCTGGGTATGTCGTCTGCCTAACCCTTGAAGGTGTGTCCTCATCACACCATGCGTGGTCCTAGTTTTCTGGAGGCCCAGTGCTGGGAAGAAGGATCAGCACGCCTCAGACTGGGTACTAAGGATGTCAGTGGTGAGGTTAAGAGGGCAAATACCCAAGACGTTGAGATGACAGTCGGCGTGTTTAGATTGCCACGCACACGCGCAGTGAGCCCGTTTCTGACTGTTCGGGAGGCTCATCTCATCCCCGCATGGTCTTGTCACCACCTCTCAGGACAGGCCTGCCATGCTGTGTCTCAGCTATTTATCTGTGTGACTTTTTCCCTTGAGGGTGGTGGCCGCACCCCTCACATACTTTCTGTCCTTAATGTCTGTGCATTGTCTGCTGGAAGCAGAGTAGGTGCTAAGTAAACGTTTAGCCAATTTAATTTAGTTAGGTGCCCCTCCAGTGACTTTCCTGGAGCAGGAGACAAGGGATGAATGCACAGCTTTTTAGTCTTTCCTTGCCTTGAGCTGTGTCTTCCCAGTTTGCAAAATTGACATAAAACCTTCCCTCCAAGCTGTTACGGAGTAGACAAGACTTAAATAAAGATGGTGTATTGCTTCATGTAAATTTACAGGTGCGCCTGGATATATATGAGTGTTTCTAAAAGGATATAAACAAAGAGTTTGGATTTCAGCATATTTCAAATGTGTTACAGAAAGCTGCAGTGATCTGTTTTGCAAATGGCAAAAGTATCTTGGTAACGAAAACAGTCACCTGAACTGATGTGTTTTGCAAATTTGGATTATTTTATTCAAGTGTTTAGCAGTCGTTCTGTTTTATTAAGTTGTGCTGAGAACAGAAGGGAAGAGAAATAGAAGTTAACTTTGTAATCCCTCGGAAAAGGATCACAGTCGAAAGCAATTGACAGAAGTTGGACTCCCTGGGGCTAATGACTGAGACAGGCATTTAGCGGGTTTCCCGGTTCAGTGGCAAGGTGAGTCCAGCTGTAAAGAGGATGGGGTAGTTCTAGTGTCTATACCTCCCTGTTTATGGTGTGGACTCTTCCCCCAAGCTGCTGCCCTGTGACTTTTCAAAAATAAAAAACAAGTTCAACAGGATTGCAGGACAAGATCAATATACAAAAATCAGTTCTATTTCTTTACCCTTGTAATGAACAGTCCAAAAATGAAATTAAGAAAACAGTTCTGTTCACAATAGTATCAAAAAGAATAAAATACTTAGGAATAAATTTAACAAAACAAGTACAAAGCATATACTCTGAAAACTACAAAATATTGACAGAAACTTAAGATCTAAGTATGTGGGAAAATATCCCCTGTTCACAGGTCAGAAGACAACGTTGTTAAGATGTCAGTACTCCCCAAACTGATCTTCAGATTCCACGCAATTCCTGTAAGAATCCCAGCTGACTTCTTTGTGGAAATCGATAAACTCATTCTAAAATTCATATGGAATTAGAGGGTATGTAGAAAGCTAAAACAATCCTGAAAAAGAAGAATCCAGTAAGAGGGCTCACACATTGTAATTTCAAAACTTACTACAAAGCAACAGTAATCCAGACAGCATGGTACTGGCACAGGGATAGAATTAGAGACTGATGGAATAGAATTGAGAGTCCAGAAATAAACCCACACATCTGTGGTCAACTGACTTTTCAGCCAGGGTGCCATGATCATTCAGTGGAGAAAGAAACCAATCACAAAAGGCCATGGCTATGGGATTCCATTTAGGGGTGAGTCCAGAATAGGACAGTAGATTAGTGAGTGCTTAGGGCTGGGCTGGAGGCACAGAGGGGTGATAGCTAAAGGGTTTGAGGTGACGAAAATGTTCTAGAACTGACCTGTGATGGGTGCACATACCTGTGAATATGCTAGAAGACCACTGACTTGTATAGTTTAAACAGGTGAATCGTGTGGCATATGAATGATATCTCAATGAAGCTGTTAAAATTGCAATAAAAAATGAAAACCAAATCCAACAAACACAACAGGGTACAGCAAACTAACTTAGGATCATTAAAATGGCAGAAGGGGACATTTAAAAAGTTACAGTAGGATTAGGCTTCCCTGGTGGCGCAGTGGTTGAGAGTCCGCCTGCCGATGCAGGGGACACGGGTTCGTGCCCCGGTCCGGGAAGATCCCGCATGCCGCGGAGCGGCTGGGCCCGTGAGCCATGGCCGCTGAGCCTGCGTGTCCCGAGCCTGTGCTCCGCAACGGGAGAGGCCGCAACAGTGAGAGGGCCGCGTATCGCAAAAAAAAAAAAAAGTGAGATTTCTTTAAGTTAAAAGTGATAAGATTGATTAAGGGACTCTAGCTAAAATATGAAGATAATTACTCATTAATAATTAAGATGAATAAAATAGACCTTTTAATACGGCAAAAACTATTAAAGGCAGGAACTTAAAAGAGTAGAGAAAGGGGTGGAATCCTCAATGGCATAAATTCTGGGCCTTGGGTTACTTCACTGGGGTGGAGGCGGCTCTCCTGAGGGGGCACAGGCACCTGGAGGGTGCCCTTGTGGGAAAAGAGTCCTTTCCTCTGTGTCCCCTCCAGGAGGCAACACGGGCTCAAGCCTGCTGGCCGCTCCATCGACCCCCCTGAGCAGGGAGATGGGCCTGCCCGGTCTGTGGGGTGGAAGGAGCGGGCTGGCAACGGGGGCAAGGGCAGTGAGGTCTGGGGCAGAATCTGGAGAATGAGAGGGGCGCAGACTACAGTAGATGTGCCTCGGAGGTGAGGGACTGGTGACACTGTCCTTTGAGAACTTTCTGTGGTATGATCGAGGGATAAGGAGGGGAGGCTCCCCATGCTTGGAAGAGCCCGAAGGCAAATGCTGGGACCTGTGAGCACAGGGCTGGCCTACAGGTGAGCAGGTATTGAACGGTGACTGAACCTCTAGACCGAGGCCGTTTCCACAGATTCCTGTATGAGCCCCGTGTTTGCTACTGTCAGGACCCGCGCTGCCTTGCACAGTTAGCCAGAGAGACCTTTGACTCTGATGGCTTGTCCTAGGGAGTGAAAAAGAGGAAGGGGCTAGGGGAGATTCTGCACTTCGTTAGCCATTCTGTGCCTTGCAGATTTGTGGGGTTCTTTGACTCTGATCCCTTTATCACCCCATCTTCTCAGTGCTACTCCTCACTGATAAGCAACTAAAGCACAAATCACTTGCCTAAGGTCACAGAGCTGGGAAGTGCTGGTAGGGGAGTGAGCAGAGAAAAGTGTGGCTTTTGAGTCTGCGGCCATCAGGCCCCTCTGCGGCCTCCGCCTCCTGAGAGGCTGGCCTGACTGACAGGAAGTGCAAGCAGGGTTGTGGGGCGGGCTGAAAGCGAAGGCGAAGGAAGGCGGCCTGGGTGGCCGGGGGCAGGAGACTCCTCCATCAGCCCTTCTTACACACCCATCGGTAACTTCCCGTCATGCCTGCAGAATGAAAAATAAAACCTCTGCTCGGCTAGAGACCATCTGCAATCATCTGCAATCTCCATTCCCATCCTCATTCCCGCCTCTCCCACCAGCACCCCTTCCCAAATGGCCAGTCCTTTTCCACCTCTGCCTTTGCTGGTGCCCTTCCGTCCGCCTGGAATGCCTGTCCTCTTCTGCCAAGACAGTTTCTTCCGGATCCTTTAATATCCCACCCAGATGGCCCCTCCTCTCTCCCTTCCCCTGCGTAGTCTTTTTGTTTGCCAGCTCTGTGGGTTTTCGAAGCAGAGCCCTGAGTGCATTATAGCGGGTTCCTCTGTAGCCATCCAGCTGGATAGCGTGCCCTGAGCACTTAACTCATTCACTCCCTTAGTCCTTACTCCCAGGTTAGTCTAGACGCGTTGTAGAATTATCCCTGCCTTGTAGACGAGAAGCCTGAGGCTCAGAGGTTCACAGCTTGCTCATGGTAGAGCCGGAGTTCACGCCCAGGCCTGTGTGAAGCCCAGTCACCCTGTCCAAGGCTCCCTGGCCTCTCTCTCAGACACGGTCCTTTGCAGGGGTGGGAACCCTGTCTTGTCCTTCTTTATGTGTTCTAGGCGCATCACAGAATAAATGCTGTGAAACTGAGTGAAAGGCCCCAAGCAGCCTCCTGACATTTTCAACACCGGTGACTCCGTCTGACACTTGAGCCGCCAAGCTCTGTTTTTCTGAGGTTGTGGACATAACGGTACTGATAAAGCAGTAGCAAGCACCGTCCTGAGCACTCTGAGGAAGAGGCTGTTCTTGTCCCCGTTCCGTAGCTGAGCAGCCTGAGGAACAGGGCTGTGGGATCACTCAGCCATGCTGCTCAGCCAGTGAGGGGCAGAGGCGGGCTCTCACCAGTTCCAGCGCCCTGGGTTTGGGCTGCAGTGCCCTCCTCCATCCTTCTGGGTGCTGCCCTGAATGCTGTCCTTGCATCTCTGGTTAGGCCTCTCTGCCGGTACCCAAGGCAGTCACCTCCTTAGAATGTCCCATGGGCTTGCTTTTAGTTTCAGTTTCTCAGACTCTCCAGCCCTGACCAACCCAGCCCCATTCAAGTGTGTGTGGGGGGGGGGGGGGGTGAAAGGGGTAACTTCCGCTTGCCTTGCTAGTAGGACTGTCCCTTTGTCTGTGACCCTTTAAGAGGAAGTCTGTCCTGGGGGCTCATTTGTTGCTCTTCTTCCTTCCGGGGTTGATCACAGTTCAGGGTACCACTCTGCTAGGAGGCCGGATGAGATGTTTCTTTGGGAATGTGAGGCACACGGGCTGTTGGTTCTGCGTCACAGCCGCCCTGGCTCTTCCTTTACAAGGAACTTTCTGATAGAAATGTGAGATTCAGGCCCAACCATGTGGCCTAGTGTGGAAGGAAGGCCACTTGCTGGGTCCAAGGCCACTTGGATCACTTGAGCCCTCTGAGCTTCCGTTTCCTTTTCCTTAAAATGGTGATAATAACTTGCAGAATTCACACGATGATTAAGTAAAATAGCCTCTGAAAGGACCTAACACAGCGCCTGGCCCATCCCAGGTACTCAGTAAAGATTCTGTCCTTCCCCTCTTCCTTTTTAGATCTTCAGGATGTCTAAATTAAGGCACTTTTCGTGCTAAGGTGGAGCCTTTCCTGGATCATTGACACAGAAGAACCGCGTGGTTCCTTGGTGTAGAAATGCTGACCTTAGTGCATGCCACATGTTCCTGCGTGTGTAAAATGCCTAAAATTTTGTGTGTCTGAGAGCGTGAGAGTGATCTGGCCGGTTGTATTTCTCCTCCCTTTTGTTCCTGGAAAGAAAGCCCTGCACCCAGGGGTCAGCGGCCGACATCAACGGGACCGCGATTCCTCCAGGGCGGTTGCAGGTAACCGAGGTGGCAGCTCAAATGGAGTGACAGGCCGCGTTCACCTGCGTGAGTCTGCCGACCAGTCTCACTCGAGCCCCTTCTGCTTTGACTTCAGCTGCCTTGTGCTCTAGGACAATATCCTTAAAAATAGCAAGTATGAGGGACTTAATTCCCTGGTGGTCCAGTGGTTAAGACTCCCCGCTCCCACTGCAGGGGGCCCGGGTTTGATCCCTGGTTGGGGAACTAAGATCCTGCAAGCTGCGTAGCACAGCCAAAAAAAAAAAAGGCAAGTTTGAGCTGAAGGGATTTTAATAAAAATAGAAATTCTGAGTCTGGAAAAAACTCTAGAACTATGGGAAATGCATAAAGATCTGGTGAAACGAGTTCCAGGTGGTCCCTTGGATCATGAAGTTCAGACTGCACTGTGCCGCATCCTGTACCTGCTTCTCCTCCTGCGTCTCTCCCCCAGCCCCACGAGGCTGACATTCTCATCAGCCCTGGTTTGCGGGCGAGTCGGTGGAGGCGGAGGGAGATCGACCAGCTTGCCCAGGTTCCCACACCAGCTCGGGCAGAAGAGTCCAGCTTCTTAACCACTGCGCAGGCTTGCTCTCACGCAAGGTTTTCCAAAGGAAAGATGTAAATGACATGGCCTGAGGAAGGGGAGACGTCGCCGCCATCAGGGTGTTGGGTGAATGACCAGGGCTTACCTCTCTGACGGATACAGAGACAAGTGCAGTTGGGATTCAGGGCAGAGAAATCAGCTGTGCCCAAGCACAGGCAGAGCTGCAGACCCTGTGGCCGCAGGCCTCTCCAGGCGCCATCTAGATACGTCATAGCAGCCTCCTTCTCAGCCCAGCCTTAGATGCTGGAGCTCACCCCTTGCGATGTGTTGAGACTCGCCCTCCCCCCACTGGGTCGCATGCTCCTTGTTGGTCGTGGGGCTCACGGTTCCCAGTGTAGTCGCAGGGAGCAGCCTGGTCTTCCGCGTCACCCTCCGCCTCCCGCAGCCAGCGGCCTGCCTGCCTAGGCGCTTTCCTGAGCCCCATGCTCCGAACCAGAGCAGGGGACAGTTCCCATGGGACCCAGGAGCCAGGTCACCCCGACCGTGGGCCAGTTGTGGGGCTTTCCTACCTGGCAGGAAGGGACCAACCATCTTGAGTTCAGCGTCTATCTGTCATGCCTTTGCACGGTGCTAGGTGCCGGTGATGCCATTAAAAGCAACTGCTATGTTAGTTGAGAGTCAGACAGCCTGGGTCACACCCTAGCTCCGCCACTTCCCAGCTCCATCGCTTTGAGCACGTCACTCAACTTTTCTGCGCCTCAGCTTCTGTGTCTGTACAGTGCAGCTTACAGGGCCCTGCCCGCCTCAGATCATGAGATTTGACGGGTTAGTTTGTGTAACGCCCACAGCACAGTGCCTGGCCCATGACTCCACGCCAGCCTCTGCACAGACGTCATCTCGGGTCTCGCTGACACTAACCCGTGAGGGAGAGAACATCATCATCGCATTTCACTGAGTGGGGAACAGAGAGCTACAAGTCATTGCCCCAGAGTTACGGAGCTGAGGTTGAAAGCCACGTGTGCCTGACCCGGGAGCCCGTTCGTTTATCCCCACTCTCCTCTGAGCATCCTTCCGTCCTGGCTGCCAGCAGAGGGTTCAGCTGTGCCATCAGGGGAAGGCTCTGACCGGGGACAGGTGAGAACAGCACTGCTTGGGCATGAGGAGCAGAAGGCTGATGGCTGAGGGCGTTTGCCTTTGTTGCCTTAGCGTCCATGAGTGTACTAGTAACGTTTTTCCTCTTCCACTTAGCTTATTTTGAGGGCTGTTCTGTGTATCATTTCTTGGCTAATTAGCCCGTTAAGGAAGTTATAAAAGTGTGGGAAAGAATCACACTGGGCTCTTGCCTGAGAGCCAGTCCGTCGGCCTCCATAAATGCTGCGTTGTGTCGCCCCTCACGCGGGCTGGCCCTTGCCCCGGGTCACCCGCTGTTCTCAGTCACATGGGCATCTTTGAATTAGGGGCCATACGTCATCAAAGGTTTAGGGCTTGGGCTTCGAGGCTGGACTGCCCAGTAAATCCCAGCTCCTCACTTGCTAAGGGATGGGAGTTTGGGCAGATCTCTTCACTCCACACGTTCTCAGGTATGAAACGGGGATGGTAGCCCACCTCCTACGGCTGTGATGAGGGCTAACCCATATAACCCGCCAGGAGAGCTTAGATCAGCGTCAGGGACCTGGCAGGCGTCCTAGGAGTGGTGGTGGTTTTATTGTTAGGAGAGGAGGTCGCTCTGTGAGTGCCAGCTTAGGGGTGAGAGGGGGGCTGAGGGGCTTGGGAGTAGCTTAAGGTAGAGGACAGAGAGGAAGACCAGGTGGCAAGTGGCTTGGCGGCCAGTGTTCTGCCCACGTGCTGGGGGTGCTGGCCACAGGGAGAACCCAGTCCCGGGCCCCGGAGCCTTGAAATAGTTCTCACCCATTCAAATGGCCCAGGAGTCCCCTCGTTCCCAGGTCTTCCCTCTTGGGAGGGAGAGGCCGGGGCAGGCACCGGGAGTGAAGCGCAAAGCTTTGGAAGTAGGAAGGGAGGACCTGGCAGGCGCAGAGGGAGCCAAGGGCAAAGAGGCTGTGCCAGACGCGGGCTTCATGTTTCTTCTCATGAAAAGTCGAGAACTGGGGGATTTTCTCTCACTGGCGGGAGTGGAGGGGAATCAGCTGGTGCCCGAGCCCTGCGGACCTTTGGCCCCAGGCCAGCCCTCCCGGAGGGTTCTGGTTGGTCAGCCTCTGCGGACCTGACTCTGAGGGTCAAGTCTCTGATATCAGGCCCCTGAGATGCTTTACTGTTTGTGAACTTCACTTGCAAACCACGTGCTGTGTCCCCCACCTACAGAGAATCCCCTGCCCGAGTTGGGGTGATGGGACTTGATCTGCTCAGACGTCAGTCTGTGCTACCCTGATGTGGGTGCTCCACACACCTTCACAGCGAGGCCCTCTTAGGCGGGCCTGTGGCGCAGCTCCTGCTTAGGAGGCAGTGGGTTGCAGAGCCCAGCTTTACTGCCACTGCTCCTTGCCCTGGTACCCGAGGATTCTACACCTTGGTGTGCTGACGGACGCTGGTGGAGAAGCGGCTGATTGCCCTGCTGTAACAATTACTACAAATACAGTGACTTAACACAAACTCATTATTTTATCATTCTGAAGGTTGGAAGTCTGTCATTGGACTAAAATCGAGGTTTCGGCAGGGCTCTGCTCCTTCTGGAGGCTCTAGGAGAGGATCCATTTCCTGGCCTTTTCCAGTTTCTAGACTCTGCTTGCATTCCTTGACTCGTGGTCCCTTCCATCTTCAAAGCCAGCAGCGAAGCGTCTTCCAAGCTCTCACTCTGATTCTCCTGCCTCCCTCTTACAAGGACTCTGTGATGTTATACTGGTCCCAGCCAGATATTTCAGGATAATCTCAAAATCCTTGACCACCAGCACCACGACAAAAAGCCTTAACTTAAATCATGCCTGCAAGTCCCTTTCGCCACATCAGGTAACATATTCATAGGTTCCAGGGGTGAAAGCATGGACATGCTTGAGGGGCTGCTGTTCTGCCTCTCGGCTGTCAGTATCACAGGACACCATCTCTTCCGTATCAGAGACCTGGCACCTGCCGGAGTCACTTAGCCCCTGTCACAGGCTGCTGGGAGTTTGGGCAAGTTAGTTAACGCGTCTGTACCTCAGTTTCTTCATCTGTTTGCCTCCTAGGGTTGTCAGGATCAAAGGAGTTAGCACACGGAGTGTCGAGATGTTTTTCCTTTTCCTTGTACCTCTCGTGTTACAGCCGTAGGCGTGAGCTTGTTATTTTCCCCACACGGCGCTGCCGTAGGTTGAGGGTACCAGTGCCTGTGATTGTCTGAAGGCAGGCGCTCACCTCCAGAGTGTGGTGCCTTGTCCGTGTCCTGCCCCTTAGTCCTGGCCGTTGTTTATATTCACAGAAGCTGGGTCTATAAAGAGCTCTGGGTGGACCTCTTACTATTGGCATTTTGCCTCCTTTTCAGCTATTTCTTGCAGTAAATTCCTACCCTTGGAATCATGGAGTTAAAGGCCTCGCGAAATGCTCTGGAAAGGTCATAGGACTTGTTCACACTGCTGCCATACCTTAGTGGCAACGGGTATTGGCTTAAAAGGGAGACGACTATTCATCCTTTCAGCAATACCACCCGTGTGCCTGCTGTGTGCCAAGCACTCTTCAGGGGAGCGGGGGGCGGTGATGGGAGAAGACAGGCACGTTTCCTGTAGTCATGGAGCTTGTCTGAAGCACAGGCTGCTGTTTATTTAACAGGCCCCTCATTATTCCTTTCATTTGCATTTCTTTGTTCACTAATAATATGTTTTTTGTCTTTAAAGCAATTTTATGGAGTCAGTATTCAGGTCTCGTGCCCCAAGGTGTGCAGTGTTAAATGTTCCAAACTCAGATGCCCTGTGCGGCCTTTCTCGGGGCCTCTGGGTCTGCTGAAGCCGCCTCCCCCAGGGCCGCACTGATTTGTCATCATGGAACCGTGTGCCTGTGTTCCCAGGGACTGATGTCATGGTGCGCTGCCTGAGGCTGCTGAAGGAGTTCAAGCGGAAGGTCGAAGACCAGGACGACGACGAGGACGAGGAGGCCATCTCCAAGGCCGTGCCACCGGTGGACATCGTGTACGAGCGGGACATGCTCACACAGACCTACGAACTCAGTAAGTCCCATTCTCCTACCTGCATATAGACAGGGTTCCCGAGCTTTGACTTGAGGTGTGTTTTGGTCACATGTTGAAAGAGGGCCCTGCTGTCGAGAATGTCACGCAGCGGGAAGCCCCCTGGTCCCCTTGAGGGTTTAGGCTTTGGGGTCAGATTTGAGTTTGAGTCCTTGCTCTGCCCCTTGTCCGCCAGCTGAAGACTTTAGCAAGGTCTCCGAGCCTCAGTTCCCTCTTTAAAATGGGGATATCTCCCCTAGCACGTAAGAGGACTGAATAAGTAGGATTAAAACATCTGGTGTAGTGCCTGGTACGTAGAACGCACTAAAAAAATTACCTACTAATATTACTACTCAAAGATTTGAGTCACCTACCACCTTCTAAAATTGGTCTGGAATCATTGCAGCCTGGGCATTGTTGTGATGAAGGGGGAAGAAACGTGTCTCTGTCCATTCCTCCCCCTTCCCCTAAATCCCCTAGAATCTATGTAAGACAGCAGTGACCCAGTGCCATAGATGGTGTGGCCGCAGGTTGCCGTGGAGCGGAGGATGTCTAGAGTAGAAGGGGAGGGGCTGCAGGAGATCTGGTTCAGCCAGCAGGTACGAAAGCACCTGGCGAATCAGCACAGCCTTTAGGGAAGGCTGTTTCCATCAACTCTTCAACATCTCTCAGGATCTGTTCCTCAGAACACAGTTTGAGAAATGCTGTCCTTAACCCTTTCGTCCCCGCTTTTAGCATGTTACTAGTTTAACATAGGAACACATTCTAGTCACCTCTTTCCATTCTGCTGTTTATTTTTATGCATGGACAATACAGCAAAACTGCCTTTATCCAGATCGGTTTTGCCTGGCGGCCTCAGGTGTATGCCACATCAGGAAATAAAGGGGAAGCTCTTTCTGAACGGTCCAAGAGTGTTGCCCCAAAGTCTGCCCTGTAGTATTTACTGGAGGGACTCCCGCCCACCGCCACCCCACCAGGCTCCTTCCTGGAGTTCCCAACCCCAGTACATTTGAAAGGGCTCATTGGAGGAAGATACAGTAATAGCACAGCGTGTAGCAGGGCAAGAGCTGACACACCAGACAGAGCAAGTAACAGAGCACAGTTGCCTATCGGTCATTTATTACGGGGCCAAATAGCATTATTTCCTTCTGTGGCCCCTGCTGGCCGGCAGCTGTTACGGGATAAGGCAATAATCGGTGTCCGTAGTGCCTCCGAGTCTACCGAGAAGGACGGGAAGATGTTCTTCCTTAAACATTCCTTCGGTGCTTCTTAAAAGGCTCAGTTGAATTTCGCTGAGAAAGTTCGCTCACGTGGAAGCACACGTCCTGCTGCAGGATAAAACAGCGTCCCTGGAGCTCGGTGGGTCAGGCGTTGATTGCTTTGGCGTGGAAGAGTCAGATAGCGAGCGCTGAGAAATGAGCAATGAGTCGAGTGGTCAGAGCCTTGGGAGGGGGAGGGGGAGGGTGGGAGGAGGCAGGTGTCTTACTCTGTTTGCCGGTCTCCCCGCATTGAAATGTCTGGGAACGGACCTGACCTGTGCAGAACGGCTCCGTGGTGGAGGCTGGGGTTCAAGTGTATTGTTTCACACAGTTGAGCGTCGAGGCACGAAAGGCATTTCCCAAGCTGAAATCCGAGTGGCTATGAACGTGGGAAAGCTGGAAGCCAGAATGCTGTGCCGCCTCCTTCAGAGATTCAAAGTGGTCAAGGTAACAGCGTGAGTTCGTTGTCTTCGCGTGCGCACACGGCGTGGTTCTGAGGGCTGTCTCGGACATCGGGAGCCCAGGCCGGCCTTCCGTCTCGGCTGCCAGAGAGGGCGGGAGTGCTGAACGCAGCCCACAAGTGTGCCCCACCCCTCCCCCACCGTGGATTTTGTTGGGTTTCGCTTTTTGAAAATTGAATGAGTTGTCAGCATTGAAAAGTCAGCAGGAGATGCTCCAGCCCAGGGAGCAGGCCCCCCACTCGCGCGTGGGGTGTCAGCTGAGGTGGCGCCTCCGACGGCGCCCAGAGACAAAGCGGGCACCCCCCAGGCCTCAGTCCCAGACCGGCCCTCCTTCTCATTTACGTTCCTTGCCTGGTTCCTGGGGGCACCGAGTCGGCACCCAGACCTGCTATCTCAGCCCGTTGTGCTTCGCTCCCTGCTTGCCAGCTTTTTGGCCCTTTTGCTGGAAAGCAGTGTGACAGGTGAGCTAACGACTGTGCAGCACTTAGCACTGTCCTTGGCGTGTGGTTGGTACCTGGGAGGTGTCACTCCTTCTGCCATTAAGGGCAGAAAGTCCCTTTCCCCTGTTGTAGAAGACAAAGGGGAGCGGCTGAGTGACAGCTTCACCACCACGCCCCACGGCAGTGGCCGAATGGAGCTGGTGACCTCAAGGCCCCGACTCCGAGTCTGTGACGACAGTTAGGAGCCTTCGAGTTCTGCTCATTGAGCATCTCTCGTAGGCCTCGTCCTGTGCCAGGCCCCGGGGGTTTCCGGAAGGCCAGGTTAGGGCCCTGCCCAGCGGGGAGCTCACAGTCTCCTAGAGCAGACACACAGTCAGGATTGCTTCCTGTGGAAGCAGAACCTGAGGGATGGCGAGACAGGAGGACCCACGAGGGGCTGAGCTGGGGCCCAGGCGTGAGGTGTGGAGGAGACGTGGGGGAACGTGGGAATGACAAGGAAATAGTCACCGCAGAAGCCCGGTCACCCGAACGCCTGGGTGTCCCGGCATCCTCTGCAGTGTCTTAGACACATCTCATCCCCTCCAGGGCTTCATGGAGGACGAAGGACGGCAGCGAACCACCAAGTACATCTCCTGCGTGTTTGCGGAGGAGAGCGACCTGAGCCGGCAGTACGAGAGGGAGAAGGCACGGAGCGAGCTGCTGACCACCGTGAGCCTGGCCTCGGTGCAGGAAGAGTCCCTGCTGCCCGAGGGCGAGGACGCTTTCCTCTCCGAGTCAGACAGCGAGGAGGAGGGCAGCGGCGGCAGGAGGAGAGGCAGAGGATCACAGCGGGACTCGAGGTCCTTCTCGAACGGCAGTCTCAGGACTCAGCCTCACCACTCCACCTCGACCAAGGGTAGGGGCGTGCTCGGGGCGGGGGGTTGGGGGTTGGGCAGGGGGGGTGCGCGCCCTCAGTCTGAGCTGCTGCCTATCCCTCCTGGCTCTGGGGACGTTCAGTCCAGCAGACACCTGAGGATGGCCTTGGTGCTGCCCTAACTAGGGACCTGTTGGTGTCTCGTGCATCACATAATCGTAAGCTTAGGAGATGCTTGTGTGGTCTGTCTCCAGGCTGCTGGCAAGTCATTTCTCCTTGGCAGATGTTTTGTTTGTTTTGCTTTTATTTGGTTGTGCTGGGGTTCCTTTTAGTTGCGGCTCGTGGGCCCCTTAGTTGTGGCATGCATGTGGGATCTAGTTCCCTGACCAGGGATCGAACCTGGGCCCCCTGAATTGGGAGCGCAGAGTCTTACCCACTGCCCCAGCAGGGAAGTCCCCTTGGCAAATGTTTTGTTTGTTATGTTTTGACTATTAAAGGGATGGAATTCCCTAAACTTCCTCTGTCCCCTTCCCTCCAACAATCTGTGTAAGAAGCCCTTGGGGTTTTAGTTTAGTTATGGAAGACTTTTCTTAAAACACGTGGAGGGTGGTGCTGATGACAGATTTGCACATCGGGGGTCGGGGTCGGGGTCAGGAGGGTGCGGCTCGCTGCTTGCTGGTCCACTTCCCTCGTCTTAAACTGACCACATGGACTCCTTTGGCCTGTGCGGCTCTGGTCCGGCAGCTGAGCAGAAGTGCCCCTCTCGCTTTCCCCCTGCTGTGGCCACGGTTCATCCATTCTACGCCTGTCCTCCACTGCAGGGGGGTGGAAAGTCATCAGCCTTCACCCATTGAAGAAGCATCCGTCTTCCTCCCTGGGAGCTGCTGAGAGAGCCTGCCAGAGCTCTTTCAGGGGGGACAACCTCCTAGACACCAGCAGCTCCTCAGACCCCAGCGTGCCCTTGGGCTCCCACTGCATGGAGAGTCACAGCGGCGACATAGCCGTGATAGAAGAGGTCAGGCTTGAAAACCCAAAGGTGAGTGCCCACGGGGGAGGGCGTTTCCTCTAGGAAGGGGCCTGTGGCAGGTGGATGTCAGCCTTGGCTTTTCTGTGCTTAAGAATCACAGCAACAACAACAAAATCAATAATAGTAAAAGTGCCACACGCTCAGGCCGTGTTGGGGGGGGGGGCTCTATGGTAGGAGCGCAATGCGCGTTGACACACCACCTTCACGCAGCCCCCCTTAGCAGAAATCACCTGCACATTATTTACAGGGTTTTAAAATTTCCAACAACGTACTCTTTCTACTGAAATTTATTTTGAAGGAAAAATGTGTATGGCTACTTTAAATCAGTGGTTCTCACTCTGGCCCGATTTTGCCCCCCGGGGGACATGTGGCAATGTCTGGAGATGTTTTTCATTGTCACATGGGGAGAGGGTGCTAATGGCATCTTGTAGGCAGAGGCCAGGGATGCTGTTAAATGTCCCAGACTAGGCAGGGTAAACCACAGCAGAGTTACCCAGCCCGAAGTGTCAGCAGTGCTGAGGTTGAAAAACCCTGCTTTAGATGAAAAGCCAATATCATTTGCATTGTAAAATAGATCTAATAAAAACAAAACTTCCTTCGTCCATTCTGGTCAGACAGTGTTCTACTTCACAGTGTTAAAGACAGTAGAATCAAACCAATACTTTTTCTTCAGTGTAATTAGAAGGATTAAAAGGCAGTCGACACAGGAATGCCTTGTCATCATGTGATTCAGTTCACTCAGTGCTGTCCTTGGTCGCTGGAAGGTGCCTCAGATATGGCCAGGGGTGCCTCCGTTGCCCAGCACAGAACAGACTCGGGATCGGGGTGCCTTTGACGCCGTTGCTGCCGTTTGGTTCCGGCTTCACAGCAACCCTGTAAGATGAAAGCCAGCTGTGGTCAGGAGGCGAGCAGAGCCTCTGGGGACTGAGGGATTGCCTGCTCAGTTAATGACAAAATGGAGAGTGGAACCCGTGGGTGTGGAGTTCCCACCCTGCCCTGCTTCTCCGTTTCCGGTGTGGAAGCCTGAGCTTGGGTTCTATCCCTACAGCAGGAGTGATGGAGCATGGGGTGGGAGAGATTTTCTGTGGAATTTTCTAGAACCTTCTAGCTGTATCCTATCATTGGATGCCATGACTCTTTATCAAGTCATGATTGGTCTTGTTTCCACCTGAAGCACCTGCCGGCAGGCGGATCCCAGCAAGTTCCTGAAGGTTTTCCCTGCCATCCTGACCCTGCCACCCACTTTGCACCTCCTCATCAGGTCCACGTGTCCCCAGCAACACACTCCCTCCAGGCCCTACGAGTCCTGCTGCTAGCTTCCTAGCTCAAATCTTTCTAGCTCAGCTCTTTCTCTTCCTCTTAGAAATCCGTCCCCAGAGTAATGGCAGAACCTTGTCCTTCTTTTTGCCCTCTTGCTGAGAAGAGGGGCATGAACTGTCCTGTCTGGAGGTCCCTTGCTGAAGCGTGTGTTCACTTTGCTCTGCAGCAGCACTGTGGAAAGCAGGCAGATTTTCTCACGTGGTTCTCCTCCAAAATGTTTGCTTTGAAACGCAAGAGAGAACCAAAGTCTTTCTGCCACTCTTGGGCCCCTTGGATCTGTGACTCTTTCGCCCCTCGAGCCCCGCCCCCTTCAGGAAAGAACCGAGCCTCTTCCAGAGCACCGCTGCCGGCAGGGAAGTGATGGAACCCCGGCCCAAGGCGCCTCCTCAAGCGTGTTCTCATTCTCTAGAAGCGCTTCTCCAAGCAAGGAGGGCATCCAGCAAAACTGGCCATGGGACCGCCAAGTGGCCCTGAATTATGCTGAGTGATTGGCCAGGAGTGTGCTAGGGTTGGGATTTCCTTTCCCTTCAGGGTGCACATTTGGGCTTCAGCATCTTTGATCCAAAGGCAGATGGAACAGGTCCAGATTCTAAGTTCCTGGAAGCTAAAAGGAACCACGAAGAGAGAAGAGGGCGTCGCAGCAGGGGTGGGGGAGGGCACCCGTCCGCTCTCCTCTCTGTCATTCACTCGCCACTCATCCTGATCCATCGGAAGCCTGCCTCTGCATCTCCCTAATGTTCCCAGAGAGGCTGCCCGTGGCTTCCCTGAGGCGGAGGCAGAAGCGCGTCCTGGCGCACGTTCACGCCCCGGGACCCAGTATGGTGGTTTCGCCTCACTGAGCCCTGGTTTCCTCTTGCGTAAAATGGGGACCATAACAGTGAGGTGGTTGAGAGTTCTGGATGAAGAAGCCCCATAGGGTGACGGCAGGGGGTCGGCCCTCCGTCTGTGCGTTTCCTCCCTTCCACTGCGGAAGAACCAAGTAAAGATTGAGTGGATGCGGCCCCCTTCCCCGGGAAGGGCTGGAGTAGATGCCTCTGCTTTCTGTGCTGAAACCAGCTGATCTTCATAAAGTTCTGGGATCCTCTGCTGGCAGATGTCTGTGCTGTTACAAAGCACTGAAACCGTGGGGTAGTGGGATCCTACGGGGGCAGTAATCCTCTTGACTTTTCTTCTTGAAATATGGCGTAGAAATTCCGTAAAGAGGGAAAGCATACCGGCAGGAGTGGTGCCTAGCCCCCAAACCTTGCTGAGTCCATAGTTTTCTCATGCTTTTGGTCCCTGTTCTAGGAGAGTGGCAGTTCCCAGAAGACTGGGAAGCACGGCCCAGGCCAAGACAAACCCCATGAGACTTACCGACTGCTGAAACGCAGGAATCTGATCATAGAGGCTGTCACCAACCTCCGCTTAATCGAGAGCTTATTCACGTAAGGAGTAGTCTGTCTGTCTGTCTTGAATTAGTAGTAAATCCCACATCAGTAGTCATCACCATCCACAGAAATGACTTAGAGGCATTTGCATCTCTCTTCTGCTGTATAGATTCTCATAGGAGCCCTTTGTGGTAGAAAGGATTTGCAGTCTGTGTGATTTGAAAGTGTAGACATGGAGGAATATCCATACACTTGACAGGGAGAGAATGATGGAGCAGGAAACAGAGGTCACGGGGAAAGTGCATCTGCCTTGTTCCTTTAGGAATTTGGTGCTCAGGAAGGGGTGAGAGGAAACGGAGGCAGCTAATAGCATCAGCTTAGAAACATTGTTATTAATTCTCCAGGGAGCCTTTTGTTCAAACGGAAATCTTTTATGAAAACAAAAACAAAAGGGACTGTGAATGGATAAAGAAGATGTGGCACATATATACAATGGAATATTACTCAGCCCTAAAAAGAAACAAAATTGAGTTATTTGTAGTGAGGTGGATGGACCTAGAGTCTGTCGAACAGAGTGAAGTAAGTCAGAAAGAGAAAAACAAATACCGTATGCTAACGCTTATACATGGAATCAAAAAAAAAAAAAACAGTTCTGAAGAACCTAGGGGCAGGACAGGAATAAAGAGGAAGACATAGAAAATGGACTTGGGGACATGGGGTGGGAGGGCGAAGCTGGAGCGAAGTGAGAGTAGCATCGACTTATATACACTACCGAATGTAAAATAGTTCGCTGGTGGGAAGCAGCAGCATAGCACAGGGAGATCGGCTCAGTGCTTTGCGATGGCCTAGAGGGGTGGGATAGGGAGGGTGGGAGGGAGGCTCAAGAGGGAGGGGCTATGGGGACACGCGTATGCATATGGCTGATTCGCTTTCTTGTGCAGCAGAAACTAACACGGTATTGTGAAGTACAGTCCAATAAAGATCTATGAAAAAGAAAAAAAAGGGGGGGGACACGTGGAGCTTCTGTGTCCAGGGTGCTCCCTGGTTTGGTCCTTCTAACCCACTGTTACCACCACGTCCTCAGAGGCATCCTTGGGCTTCTGGGCAGCCAAGGTCAAAGCCACTCGATTGGAAGGAGCCTTACCCTTGAGTCAAGGATGTGAGTTCTCTAACTAGGGGATGGGGAGACCGCCTGTGGATACTGCTGCCTGGGTCTCCTCTTCTGTGCAGGTGAGATGGAGCTAGGTGCTCCTAATATCCCTTCTGGACCTGCCATTCTGTGAGTAGTGATACAGAAACATCACCATAGTGACTCAGTAACATCTAGAGAGAAGATACGTGAGGAGAGGAGTCAAAAGAGCTTCAGATCTGAGGGTGTCAGCGGTGGTAAACTGGAACATTCCTTAGCTGGATGTTGAATTAGCATGGAGACTCAGTGAAGACAGATTTCCATTACGGAGCTCAGTTTCTCCACCATCGGTTGTCTTGACTCATGTAATCTCTTTAGTTCCTGGTGAAAGGCTCAGAACGTGAAGCTGCTGTGAATGGTGGCTTGTCTTTAGCTAACTCATTTATCACAAAGAGAGATGATCTTTGCCATCTTAAGAAGTCATCCTTTCAGTGGTGAGACACCCTTTAATTCTCCCCTACTTTCTGCTGGATCCCATTAGGCAGGTGTCGGTTGCCTGGGTCTAGAAAGGCCTTCCCTGGTGAGACTGGGAATATTAACGGCTTATTCTGTGACGCTGCAGGATTCAGAAGATGATCATGGATCAGGAGAAGCAAGAAGGTGTGTCCACCAAGTGCTGCAAGAAGTCCATCGTGCGCTTGGTGCGGAACCTGTCCGAGGAAGGCCTTCTGAGGCTGTATCGGACGACAGTCATTCAAGACGGCATCAAGAAGAAGGTAACCACACAGACCACTGTGCGTGCTGGGTGTTTTCTTACCCAGTTTCCCACATCCTTGTCCCTCGGTTGTTCCTTTGTTGCCGATAGTTAGGAATTTCCCATTATGCCTCCTCACTGGGGCAACAGGGATTATCTCCACTTCCTGTGGAAGCGGGAAACAGAAAAGAGGAATAACCTGCTTGGATTGTAGAGCAGCCTGTGCAGCCCAAGGCAGGTGTCCTGCCCCACAGCCAGCCTTGAAGGAGAGGATGGTAATGGAGGCATATCCAGGTTCAGCTAACTAGCACTGGGAGAAATTAAGCAACATTTAGAAGGTGGAAAATTTAGGGCTTTCCCTGGTGGCACAGTGGTTCAGAATCCGCCTGCCAATGCAGGGGACACGGGTTCGAGCCCTGGTCCGGGAAGATCCCACATGCCACAGAGTAGCTAAGCCCGTGTGCCACAACTGCTGAGCCTGTGCTCTAGAGCCCGTGAGCCACAACTACTGAAGCCCATGCGCCCAGAGCCTGTGCTCTGCAACAAGAGAAGCCACCGCAGTGAGAAGCCCATGCACCCCAACAAATAGTAGCCCCCGCTCGCCAAAACTAGAGAAAGCTCGAGCACAGCAACGAAGACCCAATGCGGCCAAAAATAAATAAAGGTGGAAAATTTAGACTAAGCAGCAAAAACATTAGCCACCGAAATCTGCAGCAACATATCCCAGAGGAAATGATGTCAGCGATTCAATTAGCATGCATTGCTGGGTCGTCCAGTGAGGACAGTGGATCTCTTCTTTCCCAATGTATCTGTTTCTGTAAAGTTTAAAGTTTGGGGCCATTCCCATAGCAACTGCAGCTCAGTGGCTTTGCACATATTCTAAGGCATAAATTGTTCAGGGTCAGAGTCACTTGAGATACCCGGCTGGGCGTTGGGACCAAAGGGAATGGTGCTGCGGAATAGGCATTTGTAATTTCCTGCCCTTTCTTCTGACTACGTTTTAAATCTCTGCCTTAAGAAAGCTCTGCTTTGATGTTTTGTTTTCTTAATAAGGTGGCAAGGTCATTTCTGGTCTTTTTTACTTTATTTTTTTGAGACCTTTGAAATTTGAGAGACATAGAGCAGTACCAGAAAATGACTTAAAAAGCTCTGTTTCTACCATCCCAAGTTGGGCAGCTCATCAGTTGTTATATCTGCTGTGGGTCCCCTTGACATCACCCCTCTCCCTTCCCCAGGCTGCCTGCCTCTCGTCCCCCTGAGCGTGGCAGGAGGTCCTGGTGCTGGCTGACCTCTCTCCCTGGGGGACAACAGCCCAGCCGGTCAGCAGCAATGCCTCTGATTTCTGTTGGTCTTCACAGAGCAGGTCTTTCCGACGTGCAGCCTCCTCAGGCAGTAACTGAGATCAGGGGAATGAAATCTCCCCCAGCCTAGGAGTGGAGAGAGACTGTGTTTATGTGGACATATGGACATCTGCCGTGTCCCCCATGCCTATTTGTTTTTGTTTTTGTGGTACGCGGGCCTCTCACTGTTGTGGCCCCTCCCGTTGCGGAGCTCAGGCTCAGCGGCCATGGCTCACGGGCCCAGCCGCTCCGCGGCACGTGGAATCCTCCCGAACCGGGGCACGAACCCGTGTCCACTGCATCGGCAGGCGGACTCTCCACCACTGCGCCACCAGGGAAGCCCCCCGCCATGCCTATTTGGTCGCCTATCCATCGGTGGTACCAGAGGGAGTGGGCAAGAGGTGGGGATGAGGAGTGAGTGTCCCAGGTGAACACTGAGGGTCGATCAGTGTCCCAGTGCTGGGGGCCTCTTGCCAGGGGGTTACCACTGTTGTCGCCCATTTGCCAGCTGGAAGGGCCGCCGTATTGTACCTCTGCCTCCAGAGTAAGCTTCAGTTTCTCTGGCACCCAGAGCGTGCACTGCTGGCTGGCTCCCGCCGATCTGCTGGAGCCATGCTGGCTGGAGTTGCTGTGTCCGGCACCCGCCTTTTGCCGTTGCTCCTGCGTCCTGCCCTGTCCATCAGACTCTTGGGAAGTTGGCCCAGCCGTTTGGCTGTGGAAAGTGGGGAGCTAAGAATGCTTTGTATTTGCTCCTGGCTTATAGATTCTCTGAGGTGTTACCTAACTGTATCTCATTTGAACCTCACAAAACCACGAAAGCAGTTGGCAGGGCAGTGGGGAAGGGTCTCCATTTCCCAAGTGAGGAGCAGAAGAGATGGAGCTTTGTGTGGCCTTCGGAGTCGCTGTCCAGGCGTGGCCACCTGTCCCCCGTGACCCACCCTCTTCAGGCCATTTTGGGCATTGAAGCCTGCTGGCCAGAGTTACTTGTTTAGAAAACCTTACCTTGCTGTCTCCTGGGGCCCAGGCCTCACACCCCCATCTGCTGCTCAGCACCTTGGAACAGCTAAAACGAAGAAGGCAGCCCTAGATCCTCTGTCACTTTGTTTAGAGGCACAGCCAGCAGGAGTCCCCCGATGGCACTCTCAGCAAGGGGAGATTAACGAAAGCAGCTGACCTCTTCCAGATGGAAGCCCTCGGGATTCCCGAGGGGCTGTGGGAAATGCTCAGCTAGCAGGATGGGGTGTCGGGAGCAGCCCCCCAGGTAGCAGCCGGGACCAGTGGGCCATGACAGCCCAGCTGGCACATTACGGATGGCGGAGCTTTCTGGCTTGGGCACTTGAGGGATCTAGATGCCAGAAACTGTAAGGGCACACTTTAGCATTTTACTTCCCGTTTCATAACTGCCTTTTGGAAATGTCAGTGACAGCAGGTATGACCAGGGTTCCACCAGGGAACCGAGTTGTGGAACTAAGTCTCCCCTGGCACCTCCCCAGCCCTTTGGGACCCCCGACCTCTCTCCATAGGTGGATCTGGTGGTGCACCCGTCCATGGACCAGAACGACCCTCTCGTGAGAAGTGCCATCGAGCAGGTTCGTTTCCGGATGTCCAATTCAAGCACAGCCAACAGGCAAGTGGCAGCTCCCACGGGAATTCACAGTGACGCTGCCTCGGTTTGTGTTCCAACCTGAAGCAGTTTCCACAAAAGCCCTTTATTCATACTTTTGTGCAATCAGTGAAGTCACTGGTTTGGGGTTTATGGTTCATGATCCCCTAGCCTCAAAAAGAATCAATTTCTGGATTCTTTAAGAGGAAAAAAATCCTAACATTCTTCTTTTTTTAATTTTTATTGTATATTGGGGCATAGTTGATTAACAATATTATTACTTTCAGGTTATACATATGTGTGTGTGTGTGTGTGTGTGTGTGTGTGTGTGTGTGTGTGTAAAGTTATACACGTACCTATTCTTGTTCAAATTCTTTTCCCATTTGGGCTGTTAGAGAATAATGAGCAGAGTTCCCCTCTGCTAACATTCTTAATTCTATGCTCTCTAATAGAGTGTGGACAGAGTGCTCTAAGTCAGGCCCTATGACATGTGAGACTTGCATAGTTTATAATATAGCTCAGAACGATTGTGGTTGCCTTTCTGAGGTCTTCTCTCATTTTGTTCATAAACCACCTAATGGACTGGCAGAAAGCTCGGTGGGAGAACGTTCTCAGTTGGCTTTAAATTAGAGGTGGCGCCTGGGCTCGCAGATGTTGGTTTGTGTGACCTGCCATGCCTTGGCCACAGGGGCTTTGAGTCAGTTACCAATTAATTTCATGTCAAATTCCTGATTTCTGGCATCGATGAAAGTGTCAGCGGTCCCAGCACATTGGGCAGCCCTTCTCGTGAGGTAGGAGCTGCCCCGTAGGTGGGGGTCCACTGTCCAGGTCACCCCCAAAATGTCCAGTGCCCCGACACATTTTATCCGTTTACATCACCTGTTTGGCCCCTACAGGCAGTTGATTTGAAACCCCAGGGCCAAATTCTTGAGGACAGGCCCTGTCCTTTCTCAGCCCTTGGTTTTCTAACATCTTATATTTGAACTTCAGGGTTAAAGCGCCCCAGCCTCCAGTGCCTCAAGGGGAAGCTGAAGAAGAAAGTCAAGGAAAAGGGGGCCCAAGAGGATCGGGAGACTCTCAGCTGAATGCTTCCTCTAAAGTAGAAAGTGGACGGGTGAAGAAGACTGATGAGAAAATGGGCATAACCCAGCTGAAAAACTATCACCCTGTTGTAGGTAAAAAGCAGCTTCTTGTCAGGGTCTGTTTGTGTTTCATTTGGTCTTCTGAGTCGCTTGGTGTTGCACATCCGAGCCCTGGGCTGCAGGCAGAGTCAGGTCTGAATCAACAGCTGGGGTCGTGGGGGGCTGGTCACGTGCCAGCATCAGTTTTCCTGTCTGTAAAATGGGGGTGATTCTTGCCCGGAGTACCTCACAAGGCTGTTGTGAGGCCCAGGTGAAATTATGCCAAGTCCCAACCTGAGGAATTGTTCACAAAGATTAACTCTTTCTGCTGAATACCCTTGGGCTGGAACATTCTGTAAACCACAGAAAATCTCTGCCTTTCCTGAGCCCACAAGCCTCTGGTAGTTACAGCCACTGATGGGTTTGAGCATTCATCTAATTTTCTGGGATGCAGATCTCAGACAGGGCTCCCTCCCCTCACCCCACACCAAGCTGCTCTGACGTCAGCTTGTGCTGGGCCGGTGCCCACGGCCGGGCCTTCGTAGTTGGGGTGTAGTTGTAGTTTCTGGTCACAGCATGCAGCTGGAGGAGGAGGACGATGGTGACGGCTCACAGACTTCTGTCAGGCAGAAACGTCCTGGTGGGGGACCCGGCAACCCGGGGATTCTGAGCAGGGGAGGTCATTTGTGTGACTTCCCTTGCTGAGGGCTCCGGGCACAGGGACTTGGCCCAGACTCTTAAGGTGTCACAGTTAGAAAGTACAGATGGAGGGAGAAACCTGCGCACGAGGCAGCGCAGCGG
This sequence comes from Phocoena sinus, assembly GCF_008692025.1. NCBI lineage: Eukaryota > Metazoa > Chordata > Mammalia > Artiodactyla > Phocoenidae > Phocoena > Phocoena sinus. The sequence continues at coordinate 70,720,407 of NC_045777.1, read as the reverse complement.
AGCAGCACGTGCACCTGAGTGGACAAGAGGCAGCCGGGAGCTCTTTGCGCGGTCCAGGCCTGACGGCAGAGGAGGGGCCCTGCGGTCCCTTGTCCTCGCCACCCTGTTCCTGTGCCTCCCTTGGCTCTCACCGGTCTCCTGTCGCTGGGGAAAGTCAAGGAGCACTTTGTGTCAAAGAAATAAGCTGTTTAGAAGAACCTCGATTCTGGGATGTTTTGCACAGTCCCCGTCAGCCTCAGGTCCTCTTGCTGGGGTCTGTCGTGGTGGCCCCCTGCCCTTTTACACTCCGGCTCACCTCCTGCGCACTCCTCCTTCCTTGCTCCACCCCGTCACTCGGGCCAACTGGCCCTTCCTCGATTGTGCCAGGCACACCCCCGTCTCAGGCTTCTTGCATTCACCCTGGGGGGCACGTTGCCCAGGTGTCTGCATGGTCCGCTCCCTCACCAACTCAAGGATGTCCCTTAAGGCCTCTCCCCAGTGAGACCTTCCAGTCCTCTGTAGAATTGTAGCCCTCCTCTGCCTTCCTTGCTTTATTTTCTGCATCAGCTCTTTCCGTCTGATGTACTGTCTTCGGTAGTTTGTTACTGTCTGCCCTTTCCCGCTAGAAAGTAAGTCCCGTGAGGGTGAAAACATTTGCCGTCTCCCTGGCCCCTGGGATACAGTGGCACTCAATAGTTTTTGAATGAATTGAACTCAATTGAATCTGGGATTTTCAAGCATCGCCCTCCTTTCTTGCCCCAGTTCCTGGACTTGGGCGTTCTCTAGGGTTTCTGCCCAAAATGCCTCGCCTGCGGGTGATCCACATGTTTCTGTGGTACCTGATCTATGGGCACCCTGCCAAGGACACGGTGGAGAAGCCGGGCTTCAGCAGCGAAAGGAGGACGGGAGCCCCATCCTCCTCCGGGAGCAACTTGGAGGCCTCCTTGGATGCCCCACCCCAGGACGCCCAGGATGGAGCCACCCGGGAGGGTGAAGTGGAGCTCTCCACGGAGACCGGTGAGATGCCCTGGGCAGGCAGGCCCCAGTGGGGTCCAGAGGGGAGTCATGGTGGTTCCTTGTCCTTATGACCTGAACCGGCTGAGTCCCCTATTGCCCTGATCCAAACAAAGACATAATCCAAGCGTCCTGAGCCTCCGGGCTTCCTGCCTGACAAGGAGGGTGTTGCCCTAGTTCGTGGTGAGAGGGAACCAAGACCTACTGGGAGGTGATAACAGCATCATGACCGGGGACCCTGTCTCAGGACTGACCCCTGTTTTCTCCCAGTGTACGTGGATGAAGCCTCGTGGACGCGCTACATCCCTCCCGTCCCAGTCCACAAGGACTTTGGCTTCGGCTGGGCTCTGGTCAGTGACATTCTCCTCTGCCTGCCCCTCTCCATCTTCACCCAGATTGTGCAAGTCAGCTACAAGGTACTGGTGACTCCCAGGCTTTCTCAGGGGCTGGTCCCTCAGCTCCATACCAGAGGGCCTGCACTCACCTGTCAAGAGAAAATGCTTGCAGTTGCCTGGCTGGCTGGGTGGCTCGATAGATAGATAGATAGGTAGGTAGATAGATAGGTAGGTAGGTAGATAGAGAGAGAGAGAGAGAGAGAGAGAGAGAGAGAGAGGCTAGATAGATAGATAGATAGATAGATAGACAAAGAAAGAAAGAAAGAGAAAGGCAGACAGAATAGATTGGGTGGATGGATGGATAGATGGTGAGTCCAGGGAAATATTTCAAAGACTTGTTCTTCTAGATCAGTCAAAAGACAGACAATTATGGTATAGCAATAAAATATATTTTTACAAATTTGGTAAATACAGAAAAAGGAAGAAATAGAAATTACCATAGAAATGCTATAACTTCATCACTCAGAGGTATCACTGCTAGTGTTTTTGGTGCATTTTCTTCTAGTCTTTTTCTTCCTATGCCATGTTTGTATGTAATGCATGTGTATATATGTGAGGTCTTCCTTTTTAAAAAAAACTGAATTGAGACCATACTGTATTCACTCTTTTATGATCTGTTCTTTCCACTGAACAATGTATTGTATTTTCCACATCGTTGCTTTACCTTGATATTAAGTAAATCCATAGTATTCCTTCTTATGCATGTACCCTAATGTATTTTAACCACTACTCTATTTTTGGACATTTAAGCTCCAGTTTCCTGGTGGTATAAGTGACATGCTGATGAATACTTTTTGTTAGATGTATTTGTGGGCAGCTCCAAAATTTTTCGTCTTGGGTTAAGGATAGAAGTGGAATCCCTGGCTTTGAAGGCAATAAGCATCCTTCATCCTTTTTAAATTTTTAAAATATGAATAAATATATTCCCCTATTGTCCTCCAGAAATGTTTTAGTACTTTGCATGCCCACCAGCAGTGAATGAGGCCACCTGTTTACTGTACCCAGCAGTGTGGCAGATGGGTTGGAGGGGAGGGGCGTCAGGACTGAGAAATGTGGGGGGTTTGGAGTGACAGGCAAGAGGGGGCTCTCTTCCTGTGGAATGGATGGCCAGATTCTGCGAGACCACAGCCTGGAAAGTAGGGGTGTTTTTTTCACAATTCTTGCCATTCACCCTGTCCTTGAGGGTGAGCTGAGCCTGAAAATCACCTCTCAGGTGGACAACCTCGAGGAGTTTCTGAACGACCCTCTGAAGAAGCACACGCTGATCCGCTTTCTCCCCAGGCCCATCCGGCAACAGCTTCTGTACAAGAGGTGAGGTCCCTGCAGCCGACTCAGGGCGGCCGAAGGTCCTGGTAGGCCCCTTGGAGTTAGGCTTCTGAGTAATCGTTGACCAGGAAGAGGAAAGGTTTCTGCCTGCCAGGTTGTAGCGACCCAAGGTCATTAATTCAGCCACCTGTGCCTTCTACATAAAGCACAGAGGCAAATGCAGTGTGGGCTGGGACATTTTAGTACTTGCTTTCAAGGTTCTTTTAAAGTAAAATCTGCTGACAAAGACTGCAGGTAATGAGGTGGGTCTTTCCTTTAATTACTTCTACTTTCGAACTCAAGCCCCCCAAGTAGAATCAATGCCCCGTTGCCCTGGTTGGTGTTGGGATGAGGGTTCTGGGTCTCAGCACGGTTCAGGCCCGAGGCCTGTCCTCAGGGTCCCACAGGTCGAAGAGAGGAGAAGAAGCAAGTCACATCACCCCCTCACCCCCGTGCAGACCCCCTGACGGCAGCTGAGAACCCGCCACCCCCCTCTTTTCCAGACGTTACATTTTCTCGGTGGTGGAGAACCTTCAGAAGCTGTGCTACATGGGGCTGCTCCAGTTCGGGCCCACAGAGAAGTTTCAGGATAAAGATCAGGTAACAGCCTCCAGGCCCAGATGAAGGTGGTCCTGATGCCTAAGCGCAGTTTCCAGACACCTCACCCGGTGCTGAGGCTGAGGCTCTCCCCTCACCCCATCCGGTGTCTCCCTCGTAGGTCTTTATCTTCTTGAAGAAGAACGTGGTCATCGTGGACACCACCACCTGTGACCCCCATTACAACCTGGCCCACAGCAGCCGGCCCTTCGAGAGGCGTCTCTACGTCCTGAACTCAATGCAGGACGTGGAGAACTATTGGTTCGATCTGCAGTGCGTCTGCCTCAACACCCCGCTAGGTACCATCCATCTTTACTGGGCTCGCTGTTTTCCCTCCTTTCTGTGGGATAGCGGGAGTTAGAGCTAGAAGAGACTGGAAGCCACCTGCTGGTTTTCCGACTGCCCCCCAGAGGCCTGGAGTGTCCTGGAAGCTCCCTTAGAAAGGGCAGTGGTGGGCCTTACCTGGGAGGGCCACTAGCCCTCCACCCCATTGAGCCCACGCAGCTTCGCTTTTGTCTTTATTCTTTTGCTCCTTCAGTAGGTATTTATTGAACACCTTGTGTGTGTCTGTCTTTTCCCGCGCCCGATCACACAGCAACAGGACTTATGCTGTCTTGGCAAAGACACAGCACACAGAGATCCAGAGTGTGATAAGAGCTGGGGAGGAAACACACTGGGTGGTGAATCGAGGGTGTTTTACTGGGCTGGTCAGGAGCGGCCTTTCTGAGGAGGAGACTTTGAGCTGAGTTCTAAAGGGTGGGGCCGAGCCCGCCGTGACCAGAGCTGACGAGGAGCATCCCAGGCAGGTGCAACAGCCCCGAGTGTTGATGGAGAAACAGAAGAGGCTGGTGTGCGTGGGAGGGGAGTGGCAGCTGATGAGATGGAGAAGCAGGCAGGAAGCAGACTCTGGGGCCTTGCAGGACACGGGGAGAGTTTAAGTTTGTTCTAAGAGCAGCGAGAAGCCATTGGAGGTTGTAAGCCAAGATCTCAGGTCTTTCAGAGTTGCCCTGGCTGCTGTGTGGAGAACAGACTGAGAGGCACCAGAGTGGAAGCGGGGAGACCAGCTAGGGGCTGTGATTCAGGTCCAGGAGAGGTCCGCTGGTGATAGTGAAGGACAGAGGACAGGCTGGGAGGTGTTTAGGAGGAGGGACTGACCAGACTGTCCAGTGGGTCAGATGACTTGGGCTTTGAGTTAAGCCTTGGCTTGTTTTTTCTTCTCTCTCTGGAACATCCCGACCTATGTTCACCTTGCAGATGGCCACTCCTACTTCAAGCATTCTCTCTCCGAGAAAGCCTTTCCAGCATCTTTACTGTCATCTGATGTCATTCTGGGAATTCCTTGAGTACAGGGAATTTGGCTTGTATCCCCAGCGTGTCTCAGAGTGCCTGGTACATAGGTGACATCCCGTAAATGTTTGTGGAATGAATGGAGGGTTTGTAGAAGGCGTTAGAACCTCCAGTCTTGTGCTCTTTCCTCTAAGCCAGTTTTCATCAGTTCCGTTCTTGCCACCTGTCCCAGGAGGAAAAGGACGCCACAGTGCATCTGCACCCGGGAGAGGACTCCCTCTCTTCCTTCTGTCACAGAGCTGGAAGATCAAGGTTACACTTTGATTTTTGCAGAGCAGGGGCCACATGTTTATTGGGTAGAACTGTTTAATGCCCATACGCTAATGAGCACTCGTAGAGGTACTTGAATGGGTCCAGACAAATTTTAGAATCAGTGTTTTGTAGAATCCTCTGGCATCAGCAGTGAGCTAGGCTTTTACCAGGGCAGATTTTAAAGTGCCCTAACTCCCCTGCATTTTATACCTAGATAAAAATTTGCGAACCAGTATGTTATTTGCACCAGAGTTTTTCAGGCTTGACCACTGGTGAATTTCCATCCCTTCCCATGTTCGTGAGCCGAAACGTCGGGGGGCTTATTGAGTCCGTTAATCAGGCATTGATTGTCCATTCAACAGACATTTGAGGGGGTTCTGCCCCATCAATAATGAGACGTGAGGATCCTTTAAAGTGAGGCTCCCAGAGCATGAGTGCACACAGGCAGCATCTGGGGAACCCTCTGAAATGCGGATTACTGGGCGCGGTCCAGGGATTTGGATTCAGCTGCCCTGGGGAGGACCTGAATCTGCATCTCCCACAGACAGCTTGGTGATGCAAGGTGAAGCATTGCCTGAAGTCCTCTTAGGTTCAAGGTCCATTCAAATGCATTACCTTGGGTGAGCTCTTTGTAACCTCCTGGGCCTCAGTTTCTTCATTTCTAATCTGGGAGCACCACCACTGCCTTGTGGGGCTGAGGTGAAGCTTGAACCAGACATCTCACGTAAAGCTCCAGCTGGGAGGTGCAGGGTATGGACTCTCCCCACTGACCATGTTATGAGAGGCTCTTCGGTAGTCTGCAAATTATCATAGCCTTCCCTGGCCTGACACAAGCAACAGTTTTTTTGTTTGTTTGTTTTGTTTTTTTCAAGCAACGGTTTTAATAGTATTTTATATTTCCTTGCAAGAGATGCTTTATTGTGGAATCATTGAATGTAATTTCCCAACTAAATTAATGCACCTCTCGGGCACTCAGGAAACGTCTGGCTGTTCCTGGAGCCCAGTGCGCCCAGGGAGACTGTGACGCTGCCTCGCACTGTCTAGATCCCCACCAGCCCGACCCTGGCAGCCACCACCGTGAGCAGCCGTTTTCACTCATCACTTCCTCTGTGCGACACACAACTCCCCGGGGCATCCCCCTGGAAGGAAGAAGGCGTGGGCTTTCTCTGGTTGCCTGCTCGCCTTGCCGCCTTAATAGAGTACAGGCTGCACGCAGACCCTTTTCTCAGGTTCACGACCAGCTTTAACTCTCTGCCTTCTGCATTTTGTGCAAGGAGGTCCACCAGTTTCAGACCCTCTCCCCTGGTGGAGAGCCTGGTCACAGAAAGGGAAGCCAGGCTTCTCTTGCCACCTCGCGGCAGGCCGTGGCCAGCAGACCGTGGCAGGAAGGTGTCCTCAGCGGGGCTTGTGTCTGGTTTCCTAGGCGTGGTGCGCTGCCCGCGCATCCGGAAGAACAGCGGCCCAGATCAGGGCAGCGATGAGGAGGGCAGTCTGCAGAAGGAGCAGGAGAGCGCCATGGACAAGCACACCCTGGAGCGCAAGTGTGCCATGATGGAGTACACCGCGTGCGTCCCCGCCCCGCCCCGCCCCCACACGCAGAGCCGCGGGGGTCCTGGTCCTGCGGGCTCTGGCCCGCCCCCCATCGGGCTTCCCCGTCAGGCCCGGAAGCCTGAGTCTCTGGTGCCAAGGCTGCAAGTTGGTGGCCGTGGGTGCAGAAATTGGGAATTTTACATAACAGTCTGGGTTTCTGACAAGCCCTTTACTTCCACCTGCCAGGTGTTTTTCTGGGAAGGTAACAGTTAATAATAAATGCCCCCTGCCCACTCCATGAGCTCTCTTTTCACTTCCCAAGGAGGGCTTGTTTTCTGTTTATTTCCATCTCCCAGGGGCAGCCGTGAGGTCATGGATGAAGGCTTTATCCCCGGAGATGGGCTGGGAGCCGCTGGGCTCGATTCCAGTTTCTACGGACACCTAAAGCGAAACTGGATCTGGACCAGCTACATCATCGACAAGGCCAAAAAGGTGGGCTTTCAGGACGGGGGCATCCACCCCTGGGCCCCAACCTGGGGGGCTGCCATTGCTACTCACCTGTGTGTCCCTTTCCTGGCTCACAGATTTTGAACTGGCCAAACCAAAACTGACCAGAGACACAAATAATTACTTCCATATATACTAAAGGCATGTCAGGCCCCTTAAATATCTGCCTGGCCTTTTTTTTTTCCCCCCAATGGATTCTAATTTATTCTGCAATGTGGACAAGTATTCCTTTTTAAAACAAAGAACAGAAAGTCTGTAAGACAAAGGTCACATGGGGAGGGGGTTCGTGTGTGACAGGAGGGTGGCAGTCCCCGCACAGCCTCTTCGTCAGAGACTCGTGCAACTCAGCGCTGTGGCTGCCCTGGGCTCCCCGGGATCCATGAAAGCTCACACTTTATCCGGTGCCATCCTCGTCTTTTAGGAGACCACCGCGTCGGAGAACGGGCTCACGGTGAGGCTGCAGACGTTTCTGTCCAAGCGCCCGTTGCCTCTTGGCGCTGGAGGTACGTGGGCCAGGAGTTCAGCAGAAATAGACGTGGGACTGTCTCGGGCCGACACGCTCGCTGCACATTGGCTTCGGCTTCTGGCCTTTGCAGAGGTCATTCTGCAGCGGCGGTGTCCTGTGCTTATTTCCAGGCAACGGCAGGTTGACTGTCTGGGGAGAAGCGCGAGCGGGATCGGGGCTCTGTGCTGACAGAGAAGAACACTTTGAGGTTGGCCGAGAGCCCACGCTGGACAGGAACCAGAAAGTGAGGGGTGGGAAAAGCCAGAAGCGCAAACGGCTGAAGAAGGACCCTGGGAAGAAGATCAAGAGAAAGAAAAAAGGTTTCGGGATGCTCGTTCGTGTTTGCCAGGCTTGCCTTTGCATGTACGGTCTGGCTGGGGATGGACAGCAGCCTCCCCGCAGCCCAGCCTGAGCTCTGCCTTCAGACTCGGGTTCCGTCTCCTTAAATGTGGAGCACTAACTCTGCGTGATCACGTTTTATTTTCCACACCCAGCCTGCTGACCGAGAGGGCCTCGAACTGACTCTGTAACTTCCCCCTGCTTTCTCTGTCTCTGCATTGTGTAGAACCTTTTCACTTAGTAACTCCCTCAGTTCAAATTTCTAATTTCTTCTCAACTGGGAAAAAAAAAAAACCTTGGCAAAAAGTCCATAGCAAAGTCCTCATCACAACCAGCCCAAATCCTATTATTCTTTTGGTTTGCTTTTTAATATCTGCATCTGTGCTAATCAGGGCAAAGTTTAAAGTTATGTTGTGTTTTTAAATCAGAGGCAACGTGGGTGTCACTTAAGCCTGCAGGATCTCTCCAGATCTTGTGAACCCATCGTGTGCGGTGCCTTATAGATTGTCCTTTTGGAGTCTTCATTTGGGCGGTATTTACAGCGAAGGAGGGCAGCGAGGAGACCAGTGTGCCGGTTTTAGCCCACCTTTGTGTCACCTCAGTGGTGTGCGTGTTTTAACAGTGATCTGACAGCTGTAGCTATTCCAGCTGAGAACAGAATATTTTCACAGGAACCTGTTTTTAGTGGTTTATTCTGCTGGTGCTCAAAACAAATAGGCTCACGTCAGCTGAAACAGCCTCCTCTGTTTAGCCTGTCCAGATATGCATAAGATCAATTTGGCCCGCAAAGACCTGAATTCATTACAAGGCAAAATACGTGGTGGTGTCGATTTGAATCTAAATGCTCTTGCCCACTTTTCTCCTGCCCTCATTTGGAAGACACTCACTAAACAAGCAGTCTTTGGGAATTGGCAGTAGCACATGGTAGCATATGGCGTCTGCCTGTGAAACTACCACCAGCAACGCCCCGAGGGGAAGTAACTTTGGGAAACCCAGTGGTTGAGAGCTCCAGGTTCCAATCCTGTCTGCTGCTTACTAGGCTCTGACTTTGGGCAAGGTGCTGTATCTCTCTGTGTTTCAGATTCCTCAGCCGCCAAATGGGGATAATAATTGTATCCTTCTCATAGGGTTGTTGCCAAGTATTATTTTTAATTATAAGTGGATATATGTAAAAAGCTTACTCCAGTGTTTGGCACCTAGTAAACATTCCGTAACGTCAGTGATTGCTATTATTTAGGTGGTAGCTACTTTGTGCCAGGCGCTGCGCGAGGTGTTTTATACCCAGTCTCGTTCACTCCTCAAGGCAGCCCCGTAGAGTGGGCCTTGTTGTCCCCACGCTGCGCCAGAGTTTGCACAGCATCTCTGAGGTCGCAGAGCAGGGAATGGTGGGGGACCCACTTGTCCAGAGAGCGCACCCCAAGCAGGCTCCCTCGGCTTCTGTGCGAGGTGCTTTCAAAGGGCTCAGTGCCTCCAAGGGAAGGATCTGAGATGGGCAGATAACTAACAAGAGGCTGCATCAGGCTGCCCAGCCCATCGCCATGAAATGTGACCGAAGAGAAATGATGAAAGGGGTAAAAAAAAATCTTGTTGGGATGGGCTGAGTCTTTTGTGATTAGTTTACATGACTCCCCGCACGATGAGATTCTGATAACCAGTACCTTGGTGCCGTCTGACCTGCTGGGTAGGGACCCTTCCCCTCTCCACAGTGACAGCTCCAAACTGGTTATTAGAGGCCCCTTCTCCTCTTCCCCTCTTAGAAGAGCTCCCGGAAGAAAAAAGCAAAAGGCTGCGATACCACGACGAGGCCGACCAGAGCGCCCTGCAGAGGATGACGCGGCTGCGCGTCACCTGGTCCATGCAGGAGGACGGGCTGCTCGTGCTCTGCCGGATCGCCAGCAACGTCCTCAACACCAAGGTACCCGGCCCAGCGCCCCCGCTCCCTCCCAGCCTCTGGCCCGCTGATTTGCGAGTCCCTCTCGTTCTGGGACCCACATAGGGAGGCTCATGCCTGGGACCTCTCATCCATCCCATCTGCTCCACTTGGCCACTGGGAGAAGCATTTCCCTGAATCCTAGCAATGGATACCATGCTCGTTTTCTCCTTTTGTTTTGTTTTAATTTTATTGGGGTGTAGCTGATTTGCAGTGTTGCGTTAGTGTCAGGTGTATAGCAAAATTAATCTGTTACACATACACATAGATCCACTCTTTTTCAGATTCTTTTCCCATTTAGGTCATTAGAAGGTACTGATAGAGGTTCCCTGTGCTATACGGCAGGTTCTTCATAGTTATCCGCGCGCCCGCCATGCTTATTTTTGCACATCTGTTTCCTGGCTTCGGCTCACGCATCTATGTCTTTGCCTGGCTGCAGGCCACACGGCTGAGAGCTGTGCTCTCCCTCGCTCTTCACCAGGAATCTGACCCTTCCCTGCTCCCCGCCTCCCACCCTCATCTGCCTGGAAAGCTCCTATTTATCTTTCAGTAACCGCTTATCATCTCTGGAAAGGCTTCCCTGATCCTGCCAAAGGGAAGTAGTCACTGCGTTCTCGCTCTGCCCCTTGGACGTGTACATTTCACGCTGCTCCTTTGGCTTCTGGCACCTCTTAGCCCACTGGAGTGGCTGCTTCTAGAGGCAGAGAGACTTCTTACTTGCTTTTGTAGCTGCAGCCCCTCGCGTGGTGCCTCCCGTGCAGTAATCCCTCTGTCCGTGCGGACCAAGTCAGCGTGGGACGGTGGCTGTCCCCAGCTTCACTCCCCGCCTCCCATGCCATGCCGAGGCGAATGTCCCATCAGGCTGGTTCCCAGAAGCCACCCGGAGCGTGGGCTGTGCCAGTGTCCCGCCCAGGGCCCCTTCCAGGCAGTGACACCGCCACGGCGAATGTCCCATCAGGCTGGTTCCCAGAAGCCACCCGGAGCGTGGGCTGTGCCAGTGTCCCGCCCAGGGCCCCTTCCAGGCAGTGACACCGCCACGGCGAATGTCCCATCAGGCTGGTTCCCAGAAGCCACCCGGAGCGTGGGCTGTGCCAGTGTCCCGTCCAGGGCCCCTTCCAGGCAGTAACACCGCCACGCAGAGTAGGTGAGGCGGCTTCGTAGGAGGTCCGTTTGTGTTTCCTGTTCTCAGCCATACCAGCCAAGAGAAACCCACTGAGAGCTCTGACACCCTGCCTGCAAGCTCATTAAATCCCTTTTCTTTATTATTATTGCCCCAGATTTTCTTATCCCTCCACCCCTTCCTAAATCCCCACCCAATCCCTTCTGCCAGGAGGAACCCGAAGGCGTGTTGCTGTCCCTAATACCTGGCCTTGTCTCATCACAGCACTGATGGGACAGGCCTCTCCCCCGCCCTCCACGCAGCCAGGGGAGCCAGGAGAGCCTTGCACGGACCCTCCACTCATTCGCTTCAACTTACACCAGATTCCTGGGCCCACTCCTGCTGGGGCGCTAAAAAAAAACCCTGTCATCAAGCCCCTTCCTTACCTGGGCTGTGCCTTCCTGCATGTGTTCACTGAGAGGGTCTCCTGAGTCTGTGACTCAGCACGTTCCATTGCCACTAGTGTAACCACAGGCGCCGTACACAGAGCGTTCTTGAGTGTACACGGTGGGTACTTAAACCTCTACAACCGTCTAATGAAATGCATCTTCTATACTCCTGACCTCCTGTGGCGCAGTGCCCTCCAGTCAGTATTACCCAAGCACCCTCTGAGCACCTCTCCTAGTCACCAAAATATACTCTTCCCACTGGACCTGGAGGATTTGTCTTATTCCTCTCTGCCCAGCACCCTCTCAGGGCCAGGCACGTGGTCAGTGCCCAGTAAATGTGACTGAGTAAATGCGTGAGGTGACAGTATTGAGTGTCTGCTGAGGAAAGAGGTTCCACAGGACGTATTCCCCCCTCCTTTACATTAGTGACCCATAATGTGGGCTCCGAAGATACTGAGTTTGTGTCTTGGCTTGTGTTTAATCCAGGTGAAGGGCCCGTTTGTCCCCTGGCAGGTCGTGCGGGACATCCTGCACTCAAGCTTGGAAGAGTCTTTGGATAAAACATCCCATTCGGTCGGACGAAGAGCTCGCTACATAGTCAAAAATCCACAAGCCTATCTGAACTATAAGTAAGCCTCCTTTGAACTTCCATGACTCCAAGACGAGGGTATCCCAGTGCTTCTAGTTCATTCTTTACACTTCTTTCATCCCGTTTGCTTAAGAGTCGGCTGTAAAATCCAGATAGATAAAATCTGAGTCATCCAGTAGCACGTCAGTAGTCTGTTGGAGACTGTTAGTGAGATTGTCCTTGATTTGGGGGGCTGGGTGTGATTCTGGGCACTTTCACATTCACGGTGTTACTTACACTTTAGAACAGCTGTGAAGCAGGTGCTCCTTTGTTACAGGTGAAGAAGCAGGCTAGGTGACAGCGCTGAATGTTACCTCTTCACCTCACCCGAGTAGCGTGTGGTGAAAGCAGAGGCCTCTGCCCATTTCCACTAGGGTTTCGACACTCCAGAGCAGCCCTTGATGTCTCCGTGTTAGTGGTCCATCACATGGCTCACTCCAGAAAGGAGCTAGACAGGAACGGGATCAATGGACCAGATGCACTCAGCTATTTCCTCAGCAGAGCCGGGCGTTCCCTAAAGACGTGAGGGGATGGCAGCTGGCCAGGAGCTGCAAAGCCTCCCCCATCGTCAGTTGCCAGGGAGGCTGCCCGCCGTCTGTTTCTCTCAGGGCCACGGTGTAAAGCCGTCCTCAGCCCCGTCAGACTCCTGCAGCTCCCTCCCGCCGCCGGCGTGGGCTCGAGTGGGGAAGCCCAGCGGGTGGTGTGGGAGGGTACCCGAGTGTTGCAGCCAGCATGAGGGTGAGGCCGGGAAGCGGAGCTGCTTCCACCAGCTGATGTTCGGGCCGCGGGTCAGTGGGAGAGCTTGGCTCCGGGTTGATTCCGAGCCGTGCGCTGCCTGCAGTCAGCCAGGTTGCAAGGAAAGCAGCCCAGCCCTGGATTGCAGACGAGACTCAGCCCTCTGCCCAGGCTTCTCAGTCTCGGCGCTGCCGACATGTGGGGCGGCTCATTCTCTGTTGTGGGGTGTCCTGGGCACTGTGGGGTGTTTAGCAGCCTCCCTGCCTCCACCCCTGAGGTGCCAGTGGCAACCTGCCCACACCCACCACCACCCTCACCCCCACCCCCCCGCCAACTGTGACAATCAAAAATGTCTTCACACGCCCCACCCCGGGGGAGCAGATCGCCCCGACGAGAACCACTGGGTTAGACACACCAAGGGGCCTTTCTGTGTGAAGCCACTTCCCCAGTGCACGGAAGACTCTTAGAATGTTCTGTCTGAAAAGGCTCTGATCACCTGGTCCAGAGTCCTCCTTTTTGCAGAGTGGAAACAGGCCCAGAGACAGCATGCAAGTTGGCCGGGGTGACAGTGAGCTGGCAGTGAAGTGAGATCTGGAAGTTGGGTTTCCTGGCCCCTGCCTCACGCTCTTCCTCTTGTCCTGCAGCAGCCGGGGAAGGGGGACATGAAGGGGGCTGCAGGGTGCGCAGGCCAGGTCTCCGTCCACTGCAGCTCAGAGTTGTGGGACCTGGGACGGGGCATTTATCCCCTTAGAGGCTGTGAGCAGAACGATACCAATAGTAACCACACCCGTCCCACCTGCCCTGGCCCTTGGCTTCTGTGTGACCTCGGGGGCAGGGGCGGACCTTACACCTCACTGAGCTGTGACGTGGAATGACAGTCTCTACCTTGCAAGCTCTTTATGAAGGAGCAGCTTCAGCTTTCAAAGTGCGCAGCTCCTAGGAACCCAGCAAACGCTGGTTGTCTTTCCCTCCGTTTCCCTTTGGGCGGGTCAGGCTCTTTTGGTGCCTGGAGGTGTGAAGATGTGTGCAGTGGACAGAGTGCTGGAGGAGGCTGGAGCTCTTAATACCAAACACCAGGGCCTGTTTTTACATATAAGATCCTCTTTGACATAGGTCTCTCCTGTGGTCCTAGCCAAACCCCCGTGAGGGCAGGCGGGTGGAAGCTACTGTTCTCGGTTTGCACGTGGAGGACAGAAGCACAGAGAAGTTGAGATGTGAAGCGTGAGCACAAACAGGCCGACCCCAAATCCTTCGTTTTCAAAAGCTATAATCACCCAGCAGGCACATAAGCAGATTAGACTTCGTGTTTACCCAAGGCCAGAACTGTTAGGACAGAAATCTTCCGGTGGTTCTGGACGTGGGCATCGTTACATTGCCCAGACCTCACTGTGGCCTGCTCTCCCCACAGGGTTTGCCTCGCCGAGGTGTACCAGGATAAGGCGCTGGTTGGAGATTTCATGAATCGAAAATGCGACTACGGAGACCCAAAGGTGGGCCCCGTGCGGTGGTCGGGCTCAGCCTGCCCTGAAGGCAGGGATTTCTAGGTTCTAGTCTGGTCCTCTGGGTCCCACGGTGCCTCTGTCAGCCTTGCAAACATGGGCTTTCCCCCTGCTCATTTGGGAAATTGACTTGTCAGTTCTTTGGCTGTGGCCCTCACTTGATCTGGGTCCAGCATCAGTTTTAAAGATGATTAGAATTTGCCATGTCTCTTTGCGATGCTGCTGTGTCTTGGGTCTATTTTATTAAGAAAATAGGGTTGCTCTTCAGAAATTACAAACAGCTAGACTTCTGGAAAGCTCGTGGATAGGCCATGAGTTTTTTTGTTGTTGTTTTTTTTTTTTAATTTAAAATTTTTTTCTTTTTGGCTGCGTTGGGTCTTTGTTGCTGTGCGCAGGCTTTCTCTAGTTGTGGCGAGCTGGGGCTACTCTTCGTTGCGGTGTGCGGGCTTCTCATTGTGGTGGTTTCTCTTGTTGTGGAGCATGGGCTCTAGGCGCGCGGGCTTCAGTAGTTGTGGCGCACGGGCTCTAGAGCACAGGCTCAGTCATTGTGGCGCACAGGCTTAGTTGCTCAGCGGCATGTGGGATCTTCCCGGACCAGGGCTCGAACCCTTGTCCCCTGCGTTGGCAGGCAGACTCTTAACCACTGTGCCACCAGGGAAGCCCGACCATGAGTTTTCTTTCCGAGTTTTCTGTGGGTGGGGCCGGGACGGTGATTGACAAGGAAGGAAGCTGTCTTTCCAGACCCAGGCTTCTCTGCTCTGTGGCTCAGAGTCTGCTCACCCCTCACTCATTGAGCTAACACCGGACTCCGCTGCGTGTATGTCCGGCCTTGCGCCAGGCGAGACCAGCTGAAATGGAGCCACAGGGCAGTGGGGCGGGCAGAGAAGTAAATGCGGACCGCAGAACAGTGCAGCCACCCTGAGAGAGGAAAGCACGGGCCGCTGAGGCCTCAGAGGGAGAATTAGGAGTGCTTTTGATGCAGGTGATGGAAAAAAAACATCACAGGGGCTTAAGGCTTTTTTCCCCCCATGTGCCAAGCAGCCTGGAAGTAGGCCATCCTATGCAGGTGCAGCAAAGCAGAGATGTCCTCAGGATCCCAGGTTTATCCTGTCACTCCGTCCCCATCCCTGGTGGTCAGCTTTCCATCCTCATGCTGGTCACCTCATGGCTGCCAGGTAACTGCTGGAGCTCTGTCCTCACAACAGAATCCCAGGGCAAGAAGAAGTGGGGAGAGGGCCCTTGTACCAGGGAGGGGACAACCTTTCCCAGAAGATCTGTCCTGACTCACCTCGGGAAGCTGGGCAGGCTGTCTCCCCACACCTAATTGGGGCTGGCTCCACTGCCAAGAAAGAACGGGATAAAGGAAGTAGGCGACCAACGGCGTCTACTACAGAGGGCTTTTCAGATGTGTCAGCACTGAGCCCAGACTGCAGAGATGAGGGACCAGCAGAGGAAAGGCAGAGGAGGAAGGGGGGCGAGGTGCCCCATGGGAGGACGGCAGCGAGAGGCGTCAGAGAGGAGTGTGAACTTGTCCTGTAGTGCTGGACACCGGGTGACAGGGTGACGGGGTCGGTTTGCCGGCCACACCATGGAGGATGAGTTGGAGGTGTGAGCCTGGGGGTGGCGAGGCAGCGAGGGACCACGCTGTGATCCAGGTCTGCACTGGGATGGTCGCAGGTTGGGTTCAGAGGAGGGAGGGGTTCAAGGTTGAGTGTGGCGGTGGAGGCCGACTTGCACAGGTGCGTCACAGAGGGACAGACCTGGGGGGAGGGAGGCGACAAGGGGACACAGGCCTGCTGATTGGAGGAGACTGCACAGGACATGTTCGGGGCTCCCATCTGGGGCTTGGGGGAGAGTGCTGGCGGCGCCGGTGTAAGGCTCTCCATCTCTGAGTGAAGTGGTGAGCGCCTGTCACCTTCCCGGGGGCCTGGGGAGGCAGGAGGGCACAGGAGACAGTGTTTCTGTCAATGTCTCTGGGAGGTCGCTGCCGAGGGAGTTTGCTACAAGAGTTTCCCTCAATGCGTCTTGGTGAAACCTCCATTCAGGGAGAAAAAGGGCTTAACATCTCACTCTCTCATGTTGAAAGGTTTGTGCCAACGAGTTTAAAGAATTTGTGGAGAAGCTTAAAGAGAAGTTCAGTTCAGCCCTAAGGAATCCTAACCTTGAAATCCCAGACACACTCAAGGAGCTGTTTGCCAGGTAAGGTTCCCTTGGGAAGGTTCTGTGTGAACTTTGGGGCAAGAGGAAAAGTCACCGGCCAGGACCGCCACGGGTGTGTCCCCCACCAGCCGTTCCACTTGACCTTGCAGCGAACCCTGCACTACCCTTGACTCTGGGTGCCCTCGTCTCCTCTCATGGGCGCCTTGAAAATGGGAGGCACTGCCATCCCTCGCGCCCCACCAAGTACTCCCTTCCATTACGGGAAGGCCCTGCTCTGACTTAATTCTGGCTTGCTCGAGTATTTGAGCCCTTTTGCTATGATTGCTCATTTTAAGCACGAGGAAACACTGAGGTGTACTTAACTTCCCAGGGTCACAGTGCTAGTGAGCCCCAGGCCAGGATTTGAACTTAGGTAGGTCTGACCCCAGAGCCCCTGCTCTTTCCAGCTCAGCCACTGGGCATCTGGAAAAGAACATGCTTGGGTTTGAGCCGGGACCTGTGAAACTTGAAAATCTTGAGTGCTGTGAACCAGACCTATTTCCGCTGCTTAATCTAAACGTGAATCCCTTCTCTTCACCATCTTCATTAGGATAGTCACTCTCGCCACCGTATTTCCACGTTTCCTCCTGTAGAGACAACGTCCATCCATCAGGTCCCACTGTGCACTGTGTGGTACCTCTTCAGTGAGCCGTCTGCGTTTCCGTTGGGGATCTCGTCCTTTCATTCACCCAACAAATAGTTGATGTCGTGCCCACCGTGTGCCAGGGCCAAGGAGCGATTTGTAGTCGCTTACAGATCTTGCCTTTGCCACAAACTCTTCCCCGGAACCCACAAGTGGCATGGTTTCTCTCCAGTCTTGAAGATGTTTCGAGTGGCCTGTTTACCTATGTATAATTTCTGTCCCCACATATTTTCAATAAATTTGTGGGGCAACTTTTAGTTATGAAAGGAGACGTTTAAGAGTTTTAAATAAGAGTTCATGACCCATCTAGCGGAAAGAAAAACGTTCCAGCTGTAACAGTTTACCACTGAATTTGATCTTGAGCATCCAGGCAGGCAAAGCAAAAAAGAAGATGCTTCCAAATATTTTCTTGTTTGACCAAAACCAGGTCACGTTTCTCTGAAAAGGTGCTTTGTCTTGTTCCTAAATTGTAGGAAGCATTTGCGATTGCAAAGATGAGTTTTGACTTTAGTTTTGTAGAAACCAAAGAAATGTCTCAGATAGGTGGCCATGTTGTTTTGTAGAGTTCTATGATTTACTTCTATATTTATTTGCTTGGTATGAACCCAATAAAACAATATTTCTTGGAGCTCAGAAACGTAGACCGGGGGTTAACCTGTAATCCCATCACGTGATACAGCTATGCCCTGTGGGGCGTTTTCTCGCCACCTTCTTCCTTATGCTTGTTCTTCATCATGGTGAACCCACAGCTGTCTGTCCTCCGGTAACACTTAACAGTCGCTCCCTGTGAGTTCACGTCTCCTTGTTGCCTCAAAATGGTCATTTCCTCAACCCTCATTCTTGCAACACACTCAATTTGATGGGCAGAACGTGGTGTTTTCTCATTTTAATTAACATGTACATGTTTCAGTTTTAGGGACTTTAGTGTTTTTTCCGCCGTGTTAGCCAGTCAGTAGCCACCTCCTGCGAGCATCCCCTTGGCTATGGAAGGTCAGTTGGGCTCCGTTCACAAGTTCTTCTGTTTCCTATGCAGATACCGAGTTTTGATGATTGGAGATGAAAAAGACCAAGTCAGGAAAGAGGATGAACTTAATAGGCAAGTACTGACGGACCCAGTGCCTTTCCTAGGCCGCTTGACTGGGTTGTCCGCAGCCTAGTACAGGATCGTCTAGGGCCGAATCTAGCCTGGTGCCGGTTTCAGGAAATAAAGTGTCATTGGAACACAGCCACACCCATTGCACGTGTAGTCTGCACTGCTTTCACGCTCTCACGGCAGGGTTGAGTGGCTGCAACAGAGACCACTGGGCCCAAAGAGACTAAATTATTTATTATAAGGCCCTGTGCGGGGAGAGACCCCTCACCCCACCTGTCACTGGCCCAGCCTGAGGACGGGTTGGGGAAGGGGTTTGAACTCCTAGCCCATGAACTTCCCAAGCAAAAACTCCCTTGGGACTTCCCTGGTGGTCCAGCGGTTAAGACTTCGCACCGCCACTGCGGCGGGGCGCCGGTTTGACCCCTGGTGGGGAAACTAAGATCCGACACGCTGTGCAGCACGGCGAAAAGTAAAAAAAAAAAAAAAGAAAGAAGCCTCAGCCTTTTCTTCCCATCTTGGATAATCAGTATTCAATTTGGTTTTTAGCTCTGTATTCAATGAAAAGCCTATTCTCGTTGGAGAAACAGTTGTTTAAAATTAGACAAAAAGAAAATCTAAGCACTAACCACACGTGTTGTCATGAAAACCCGTTTCCAGGTTATGTCACCCCTTGCCCACCAGACTGAAACTTTTTCCCTGTGAAAATGGACCAATCAGTAAGGCATAAAAACCATCATTTCTTTTGTTTCGGTTTATGACTAGTTTGGACATTCGTATCACTTTTGTGAGATTCAAAACTTTTTTGAGACCGAATCTACCCAAGATGAGCGGTGCCCTGCGGCCTGTGGGCTCACGTGGCCCTGTTGCCTCGTCTCTTTCAGCGTGGATGACATCCACTTCCTGGTGCTCCAGAACCTGATCCAGAGCACACTGGCCCTCTCAGACAGCCAGATGGAGATCTACCAGTCATTTCAGGTGGGTGTCGGGGACGCAACGTCAGCTTCACAGCAGTGCTCTGGAACTCGGGGCCCTTCCCAGGCCGGGCCGTGTGAGGTTTCCACCCCTTCACTTCACTGCAGGGCCTCAGAGGACCTGATTGCCCCTGGGACTCTAGCCCTCACTCCGTTCATCTTTTTTTTTCTTCTTTTTTTTTTTGGCCACTCCCGAGCCTGTGCTTCCCTTGTTTCTAATGATTGCAAAAGTGTGTTCCAAGTAGAGCCTGTCTACTTTTGTATTTAGTCTCTAAACCCAAAACTCAGCTCTTCAAGCCAGTTTGGAGCATGAGGGGGAAAAAAATAAGAAAACGAAAGGCTGGTGTTATTTCTCATCCCACTGATCTGTTTAGACGGGTGCTGTCCCAAACTTGTGGGGATGCTTCTGAGTTAACTGGAGAGCTCTTGTGGCACGTGGGCCCCAGGCCCCCCCGCCCCGACAGTCTGCAGTCAGGAGTGGAGGGGGCAGGACCCTGACGAGCTCTCCTGCCCAGCCGGGGTTAGAGCTAGCAGGACCTCGGGGGTCGGTCCAACCCCCATCACACGAGAAAGCCCAGCCCCCAAGTTATGGCAAGAGCCTGGTCCCTGTGTCCCAGCCAGGGCCGTGGCCTCACGTTTCCTTCCTCTAGCTCCATTTCCAGTTTGGGTCTGAGCGGTAGGGATGGTGCCAAGGGGCTGTCACTCTCGCTGACCACCCAGGGTGTGGAAAGTCGCATGAGAGAGAGCACCTGAGCCCAAGGAGGACACGGGGCCCTGCTTCAGCGACCCCCTCCCCTTGGCAGCAGGGAGTGGGAGGTCATTAGGGATGAAGTCGGGGAATTCCCTGGTGGTCCAGTGGTTAGGAGTCCACGCTTTCACTACCAAGGGCCCGGGTTCCATCCCTGGTCAGGGAACTAAAATCTCACAAGCCACGTGGTGTGCCCACCCCCCCAAAAAAGAAAAGGGATGAGGTCAGAGGCCACCCGGGATCCTACCAGGCTCCCTGCAGCCCCGAGCTTCTGGGAGGTGTGCTGCAGGAAGGTGGACGTCACAGGCACCCCAGATGGCGGTAGTTCACTGTGTCTGTGACAGCCCAGCCTCTTGGGAGTCTTGACGGGCTGTGCCGCACCCCCTGCTCACTGTGTGTGGTCTGTGCGCCCTGTTCCGCGCCGGCGGCCGTCTGGGGAGTGCGCGCATCCTCGTCTTCACGTGGAAGAGACAAGCAGAAGGTGTAGGTGTTTCACAGGAAGCTGGATTCAGCTTCCACTTCCGCTTGGGGGGAAGCAGTGATGACCTGACGGCTGCGTCCTGCTTCTTCCCTCCGCCCCGCTCAGTCTTTCCCCATCAGCCTGCTAGTCCGTGCACCAGGACGCACGTAGAGTTGGTACCTGGAGAAATCGAGGGCACTGTGCGCACCTCGGACTGACAGGACCCAGTATGTGCCCAGACCCCACTCTGTCTCCGGGAGAGCCCCCCATGCTGCCCCAGCACCCCGACTGACCACCACTTGACTCCCAATCCCCTGGCCACTGGCTCGAGGATGAGACCTCGTCCTCTCCCTGGTCCCGCCCCTCCCAGCAGTGTGGCCTCGGAAGATCCCTCGAAGCCGGTGAGCCTCAGTCTCCTGTCCCCCCCGGGTCCCGGGGTCAGTGCAGCAGAGAACTCTCTGAGCCAGGATTCTCAGACCATGCCTGCAGGTTTTCTTGGCCAGTGCTTTGAACTTTCCTGGAGGCTGGTGTGTACTCGACATTTGCTGTCAATTGACTGAACCAGCGCTGTTCGGAAAACTGGAGTGACGGGACTGCCGGTCCCGCAGTCCTCTGAGCTGCTGCCCCTCTGGGCGGGATCCACATCTGAGAGCCAGGGAGCCATGGCGGCGTGGCCCACGGGGGGAGCCTCAGCACCCAGGACCCAACACCGCCCTCCATTTTGCCCCATGCTGGGTGCCAGGTGCCTGCTGGGGCAGCAGTACGAGTCGAGTCTGTGTTCTGGAAGAGTGACAGTGAATAAACAAATGAGATCGCTTCAGGTAGACACAGTTACTACGGAGAGAAGGAAACAGGTTAATGTAATTGAGTTGACAGCAGAGGAGCAGGACGGAGGAGGATTTGGCCTTTGAGGGGAAGTGTGTGAGCTGAGAGCTGAATGTTAGGAAGTCAGCCACGTAGAGACTGGGGGAGTGTGCTGTCCGAGAAATGGGAGCAGGAAGTGCAAAGGCCCCGAGGCGGCAGTGCCTTGGCTTGTTCAAGAAGCGTAAGGAAGCCGGTGAGGCTGGAGGGTGGTAAGCAAGGGCTGCACTTACTGTAGGAATCAAGGCCAGGGTGGTGGACCGGGTCCCACTCACGGGGGTCTCGTCAAGCCTAGTGAGGACTGAGAGTTCCCCCTGCAGACAGATGCCATCGGGGCTTCAAGGCAGGGAAGGAACGTGTGGTCTGATTTAGGCCTCGAAGGGCTACTTTGGCTGCTGTGCAGAGTGGTCGGGCTGGGGGCAGGGGGCCACGGGGAGAAACGATGGTGGCATGGCCCAGATGGTGGCAGTGTAGATGGCACAGACCAGATGTGTCTGGGAACATAGTTTGGGGGTAGAGCCCAGCAGACATGCTGATGGGTTAGGTCGTGGTAAGGGATACAGTGGTATCAGAGGTGATTCTGCGTCAGCTCCCAGCGTCTTTGCAGCCAGAGAAATAGGCATCCGCCTTTCCCTGCAGTTGCCTGTTCTCTGTACTCTCTGAGGTGACGTGAAGGTGGGTGCAGGCCGACCGTCGGGATGTGGGCTTCCTCCGGGCTCTCCCCCACCGCCAACCGCTTCCTCCATCAATGATCAGCTGTGGCTTCTGTGCACCCACATGTGGGTCTTCCCCCCGCCGGCTGGAGAGCCCTGCTCACCACGGCCTGCTGTGTTACAGACGTTCCGCCTCTACCGGGAGTACAAGGACCACATCCTGGTGAAGGCCTTCGTGGAGTACCAGAAGAGGAGCTTGGTCAACCGGCGCCGGGTCAACCACACGCTGGGCCCCAAGAAAAACCGCGCTCTGCCCTTCGCGCCCATGTCCTACCAGTTGTCCCAGACCTACCACAGGTAAGCACGGGGAGGGCGGGGCCTGTCTGCGGAGAGGAGCACAGGTGAGCGGAAGTGACGGGCGTCCCTCTTCATCAGAGAGCGGGGCGGCCTGGGCCTCGCGAGACACAGCCTCTGGGACCAAGTTTCTCATCAATGTCTGTCCCCCCTTCTATGGGAATAAGGTTAATGCTTGCCGTATTTTGTGTTGGGGTATTTTACCAATTTTGTAGGTAGTTTGTTTCCCTTTTTCCCATCAGATTGGGGAGTTTCTAATAATTAGACCAGCTAAAAGTGCACCCTCCCGGTTGGGCATAACCTCGGTCCTAACCTTCACGGCTCCGAGCTGTACCAGGCCGCCTGCCTTGCAGGCTCACACACTTCATTTGGAAGCCATCATGTACTTTTTGGGTTTTTTTAAGTTGCTCTTTTTATATATATATAAATTTATTTATTTTGGGCTGCGTTGGTCTTTGTTGCTGCGTGTGGGCTTCTCATTGCGGTGGCTTCTCTTGTTGGGGAGCACGGGCTCTAGGCACGTGGGCTTCAGTAGTTGTGGCACGCGGGCTCAGTAGTTGTGGCTTGCGGGCTCTAGAGCGCAGGGTTGGTAGTTGTGGCGCACGGGCTTAGTTGCTCCTTGGCATGTGGGAGCTTCCTGGACCAGGGCTCGAACCCGTGTCCCCTGCATTGGCAGGCGGATTCTTAACCACTGTGCCACCAGGGAAACCCCATCGTGTACTTTTTAGACCCAGTTTGCGGCACGTCAGCAAGAGGTTGTTACAGGGTCTGGACAGAGGCAAGGGCTTGACTGCAGGCTCCGAGTGGAGACTGTGAGATCGAACACACGCATGTCCCCTCCCCTCTGTAGGGGTTCAGGGCTTGCCTTGTGTAAAGATGATTACAAAAAGCACGTTCATCTTCCCCAGTCTGGTACCGCGAGGCCTGGGGTGTTGGGTTAGATGAAAAGGTGCAGCATCTTCGTCTGAGATGGAAAACAGGGCTTCCAGGGAGAAGCCGGTGTGTTTAGTGTTGACGGCAAGATTTGAAGTGCCCTCAGCCCATCCGCACTAAGGCCTCCAGCACCCTGTCCTCAGAAAGGCCCTTCCCTTCTCTTTCTGCGTAGGATTTTCACATGGCGATTTCCGAGTACCATCTGCACAGAATCATTCCAGTTCTTCGACAGAATCCGGGCTGCCGGCAAGTTGGACCAGCCTGATAATTTTTCCTTCAAAGACCAGGATAATAACGACTCCACGAGCGACCTGGTGGCATTTTCTTTGGACGGCCCTGGGGGACACTGTGTGGCCGTCCTGACCCTTTTCTCTTTGGGCCTTGTTTCCATGGACGTCAGGATCCCAGAGCAGATCGTTGTGGTGGACAGTTCAATGGTGGAGAACGAGGTCATTAAGAGGTAAGAGCCAGGGCAGCCGTGGGGCTGCTGCTCCGAGCGCCGTCGGGGGCTTTGGGCACCATCACTTCCTCTCAGGCTGTGGCATCTGCAGTTTTATTTCCTCAGTCATCTGGTTTTTATTTTCAACGAACACGTGCTGCGTTTCTCTGCGTCGCGCTTGGCATTGTGTGGGTATTTGCCGCACAGAGACAGCAGGGCCTCGGCAGTGCCTTCCGGGGGCTCCCGGGTCGGGGCCTCACGGATCCGTGAACCAGGGATTCCAGTACGGTGTCCAGCGCGGCACCTTCTGCTGGTGCCTCTGGGCGCCGGGGGAGCCAGAGGAGGGGGGTGACTGGGCCACACCAAGGCGAGGGACCCGGAACAGTGTGGCACGTAGGGTGGGGTAGGCAGAGCAGGGGGGTCGTTAAAGGTTCCTTGAGGCTGTAACAGCTGAATTGGGATTTAATGGAAAAGCAGGCATTTTTGGACAGAGGCTAGGAAGGGTTTCCAGGCCGAAGGGACAGCCCTTGCAGAGACACAGGGATAGGGACGTGGGGTGGGGGGCGGGTATGGAAGGCGGACGAGGGAGATGAATCTGGAGCGCAGTCTGTGCTAACCTGACCTCACAGCCGGATGCCAGGGCTGTGTCTGTGGTCGGAGCGCCGCTCTCTGAGGGGGCGGCCAGACCAGCAGAAGACTTGGCTGGGCTCCGTCGTCCAGGTCCGTTTTCTGCTCCTAGCCTGGGAAAGGACGGCGCCTTGGAAGAAGACGAGGATGAAGAGGAAGACTTGGACGAAGGCTCGGGGGCCAAGCGCCGGAGCATCGAGGTGAAAGCCCGCCAGGCCTCCCACACCAACTACCTGCTGATGAAGGGCTGCTGCGCCCCCGGCATCGTCAGCAACCGCAACCTCAACCCCAGCGACAGCATCGTGGTGAACTCCTGCCGGGTCAAGCTCCGGCTGCGCTGCACCCCGAAGCCCACCGGGCTCGGAGCTGCTGGTGAGTGCCCCCCCAGCTGCCCCACGGCCCAGACCTGGGGCTCATGGCCAGGCTCCCAAGGCCACGTGCAGCAGCCACCACTGACTGAGCCAAAGCGGAAAGCAAAGGAAAAGCCCTGCTGTCCGCAGCAGCCGGCACAGAGGGCGCGCGTCCTGAGTTGCCTGCTTGGGGAGCCCTGGGCTGTGCCCGCTGTGCGGTTAGCGCTCGCCACGGTCTCTTTGCCTGAGTGTTGTCTTTTGACCTCTTGCTGTGAAAGATGAGTACTCTGCTTACATTCATTATCTCTTATCTCCTTTACTTCCAATTTTTACACTTTTCTGAGTTCTTCTGTTGATTGCCTTTGAGACGATAATGACTTGCTTAAACCTCCATTCCCTGCACCCTTAATTTCTGGCAGTCTCTCCTTCCTTCACGTAAAATGAGAATATTAGGGCCTCGTCCCTGCACTTCTCTTCCCCCTTCCTACCCCTTTCCTGCTCTGTCTGACTTGCCTTTATTTTCACGTGTTGAGGTGTTTACCTTCACGACCACAGTCAGTATTCTGTGCTGTGTCAGGAGCTTGGCCCAGGCAAAAATGTGATGGCCTGTAGCCTGTGGTCTGAGCAGAGACACCTTATACAGGAAGCACCAGAAAGCAGCCGTGGCTGGTGTGAACAAAAGTCGGGACTCATGGAGGGGTCCCGGCGTATCTCACAGGGTCTGCGAGCTGTGGACATGGGAGCATCAGGAAGGGTGGGGCCCAGGCAGCCTGAGTGGAGGGCCACCCCGCTCGCTCCAGAGCTCTAGGGTTCTGGCTCTCAGACCCCAGCCCCACCTCTGAGCCCTTCCCTGTGAGTCTTGAACAAGAGAATCATACTGGCTCTGGGGATCGAGTGGGCTGCAGTCAAGGGCCCAGGGCGGCCTGTGTCAGGAACCCGACTGCCAGGGACCCAACCGTGTCCACCCAGAAGGCAACCCCTGGACATTTGGGGGAGCAGTGAGTCGGTGTTGGAGCATGACCTGCCTCGGCATCGCTTGTACACTGGTCTGGTGGGGGAGGGGCTTCTCAGGGCTGATTCTGGTCCTCCTGGTCTCCACAGTCACTTCTCTGGAAGAGCTGATGGTGGGAACCTCCTGCCTCCCTGACACATTCACCAGGCTGATAAACAGGCAGGAGGACACCTGCAGCTTGGAAGAGTTCGCCCACCAGCTGGCGCTATCTGGGTACAAACCCGGAGACGTGTCCGCCGCCCTGGAAGTCCAGGGGGCCATCGCAGCGGCCGGTTGCTTTGGGGTGGACAGGGTGGAGTTGAGCCGAAGGTTCTCCGCCTTGGCGAGGACAGATGGGGAGCGCTCCCGGACCTTCGCAGACTACGTCCAGGTGAGCAGTGCTCTCAGGCAGCCTGTGGTAGCCAAACCAGAAGTAGCAACTCACGGGCCAGATGCAGGCTGCGGGTGGGCTTGGCTTGGGGCATGTAGTGGAATTTTTTCAGAAGCTGGATTCGTTGTCAACATTGAAGACAGGAGATCTTGCCTGAAATTTTGCCAGCTTCTCCTGAACGTTAGAAGGTCTGGCCACTCTGGGCCCTGTTTCTTCAGCACAGCTGGCCGGAGCCCCCCCGCAAGCCATGGGCCTTGTCCTCCCCAGCTGTCTGCTGTCTCCAGGTACCCTGCACCTGGTCCACAGTACTCACCACTTCGTTAGCGCAAGTCCGCGTGCCTGACGCGCAATGAGGCCCAACAAGCCGAAACGTCGGAGTTTGGAGGGGAGAAAGGTTTACTGCAGGGCCCTGCAAGGAGACGGGTGGCTCATGCCCCAAAAAGCCCCGAGCTCTCTGAAAGGTTTTAACAAAGCATTTTTAAAGGCCAGGTGAGGGAGAGGGGTCTCAGGGTTCATGATCAGCTCGTGTACAGTTCTTTGATTGGCTGATGGTGAGGGAACAGGGTGGTGTCACAGGGGTTATTTAACATTGTCAGTCCTTAGGTGCCAGTAGGTCTGGGGACTGCAAATTTAAATTTCTTCCATTTGATGGGGTGGGGGGTGGGGGGGTCGGACCTCTGTAAAACAATTCAGGAAAGTGCACCAGGTACTGTTACCTGGGTACTTCAGAGAGGAGCTAAAGCAGAGGGTGTGGGGGAAAGGCCTGCCCCGCAAAGGCCCCGTAGGGTCCTGCTTGGTTACAGCTTTCCCTGCCCGGACCCATTTTCATCAGTGACCCTTGAACCCAAAGAATGTGAGAAGAGTTGGACCTTTTAGATCAAGTGCCCCGGGACCTGGCTTGCCCTCTCGCGTGTCAGTTGTCATCGATGTTGTGTGTTACTGATGTTGCGAGGTGCCTGCCTTGCTGTGTGTTCTCGGGGCAGCGGGTGGGGGGGGGGGGGGGTGGAAGTCGACACTTGTCATTATCAAAGGAGTTCTTACCCATACAGGAAATACAAGAGGGCTGTTGAGTACCTTTCACTTGGTGTTGGATTGTTCTGAAAACTCATGGTGCCTCTGGGGCCCTGGGAGGGAGGGTGAGGATTTTCCCCAGGCCCCGGTGCTGCAGCCCAGGCAGCGGATCCCACTGACTGCCGAGAGGCGAGGGGCAGGCGGCTCCCTCTGTTCCCTGGCGTCCAGCACAGGGCCCTAGTGGCGCATGTGCAGCTAACCCTCCCCAGACCCGCACGATGTGGGTGTGAGTCCTGCGTCCAGGCTGTGAACAGGGGCAGACTCCTTGAATCTTGACTTGTGGGTTTTTTAATAAAAAAGAAAAAGATGTTGGTGAATCCTTGTGTGCTGCCCAGAGTTGGTGCAGCTCGTAGATAAGAACAAGGACGTGGGAAGAGGGCATGCGTGGTGAACGAGGGAAGGAGTCGCTGTCCTTCACTTGGGAATAATTATGGCTTTTGCAGAAGAACTTGGTAACCCTCGGGGTGTTAAGTCTAGGAGGAGCTGGCCAGGCAGAAGGAGACTTGTAAGGTCACATCGGCTTTGAGGGCGCAGGCGGGGCCACCTGTCCTGAAGGAGCTGGGCTGGCGACTTGCTCAGAACGCTTAAACACCTCAGGCAGGGGAAGGGGGACCCCGATGACCCTGGGGATCCCTACGGACGCCGTGTGTCTCCTGCTTTTCCTAGGACCTCTTAGAGCAACAGCAGGTACTGGAAGTCGGCGGCAACACCGCTCGCCTGGTGTCCGTGGCCTCTGCCGAGCCCTGGCTCCTGCACTCAGTGCGGCTAAAAGACAAAGAGGAGGGCACTGACCCTCAAAGAGAAGATCCCCAGGCCAGACCCCCCGAGGGGCCTTCCAGCGAGGACGACCCCTCTGAGAGGCAGGCACCACCTTCTCAGGGCCCCCTGAACGCCAAGAGGCGTGCCAGCTGGGCCAGTGCAGATGTGGACAGCCAGGGAGGGGGGGCCAACCCCGAGAGTGCCCCGGAGCCCCCCACAAAGAGGCCCACACTCCAGGACGTGCGTTTGGCCCCCAGCCTGGGGCCCAGAGCAGAAGAAGAACCAGAAACCCAGGTGCCTGCCCTGCCCACAGCTCCTGAGGACACAGGCGTGAGGGAGCCTCCCCCCAGAGCATCGGAAGCCAGGCAGGAGGACCAAGAGGGTGTCGGGGTGCCCGGCTCCCCAGGCCGAGAGCAGCTGAGCTGTCAGGCCCAGCCTTCGGAGGGCCCTGAAGACCCCAGAGGTACCAAACCCTGTCCCACACAACACCTTCCCCCACCCGCCCATTCTCTGTCACGGGGCCCGATGGGCCGGGAACCTGCTGCAGCCACAAAAGGGGCCTCTACCTCAGCTTTTCACGGCCTCGACTTCGAGGGGGAAGCTCTTGCCTATTGACACTCGTATTTCCACTAGAGGGCAGAGGCCTCAGATGCTCCTAAGCCGACCTGTGAATCATCAGGACAGGGCGCTCTCTTGGTTCTGGAAAGAGGTGTTTCCTGAAGCATCCCTGTCAGGAAGCAGAAAGGGGAGGGCTCTGGCCTCCCCAGGGGCCTGGCAGGTGCCCCGTTTTCCTCTCCCATGCTCTAATCCTCTGGGATGTCTTTGCCCAAGGGTTTCACACCCCCAGCTCTGCAGTCAGGGCTTCAGGCGCTCGCCGCTCCCCGGGGCGGGGCGTCCTCGGGCCCTGAGCACAGCTACACACTTGCACCCTGCCACCTGTCCCGTGTTGTCCTGGGCATGCAGGCTTTGCCCGCTACGCCCCGCTGCCCCGGGGTGAAGGCTCTGAGGAGCGGGACTGCTGTTGCTTTGTTCACTGCTTTATCCCCAGACCCAGAAGGACTTGCGGGATGAATGAGGGAGGGAGAGATGGGCCTCACCTTCTTCAGTCTCCCACACCCTTTCTCTCTTGTCAGGTTTGGCGGACGGTTCTGCGGCCGGGGGCCTCTCCCAGGCAGCGTGGGAAAGGTGAGTGTGCTTCGGACTCAGGTGGCCTGGGCCGGGTGGGGGGGAGCGGTGAGGGCCTTGGGGGGTTGTCCCCAGGGTCCAAGATCAGTTATTACGTGAAGGTCTTTCACAGAGATCTGTGTGGCACAGGGGTCCGGGACACGGGAGGGACTGTTGGTCCCGCTCCCTGGGGGGCCAGGCAGGTGCTCCTTGCACGTGGTGGACGAGGGCCAGCAGCGCTGACTGCTGTAGCGCCCGGTCCGTCGGGAACAGTGGGTGTCACAAAAGCCTTTCTGGCGAGGGGGCGCCTGCCCCAGTGTGTACATCACCCTCAGGTTGGCGGGGCCGTGCTCTCCCAGCTTAGATGTCGCCCCCTGCCAGGGCCCAGTCATGCAGTCAGAGCCAAGTGTCCAGCTACCGTGGGCTTGTCTCATGCCGGGACCCTGTGTGTCAGACCAGTCACTGGTTAAGCTTTTAGCAGAAACCTTCTAAGGAAAGTGTGTCTGGAACCCCCATATACAGCACAGTCACTGGTTAAGCTTTTAGCAGAAACCTTCTAAGGAAAGTGTGTCTGGAACCCCCATATACAGCACAGAAGTAGAACTTTTGAGTACAGACCTGAGAACTTGGTCAGAAGGCGAGGCAGCCAGTGGCCTGGGTCCCGGGACCCCGTCTGTCCAGATGGGGGAGGGGGAGGTGGAAGAGCAAGAGGGAGACGGTCCCCAGCCCTGAGCCCCAGGCCAGGCGCCGGACCTCGCTGAGCATTGGTGTCCCATCCCCGGAGCTGGGACCACGCGAGCCTGACGCCCTCGTGCCCACCCCGCAGGGACTGTGAGAGCATCCGCTTCATCGGGCGCCCGTGGCGCATCGTGGACGGCCGCCTGAACACGCCTGTGATCAAGGGCATGATGGAGGGCATGCTGCACCACATCATGACCAGGCCCGGCGTGCCCGAGAGCTGCCTGCTGCAGCACTACGAGGGCGTCCTGCAGCCCCTCGCTGTGCTCGAGCTGCTCCAGGTGTGACTGGGCTCGGGGAGGGTCCTCA
Organism: Phocoena sinus; assembly: GCF_008692025.1. NCBI lineage: Eukaryota > Metazoa > Chordata > Mammalia > Artiodactyla > Phocoenidae > Phocoena > Phocoena sinus. The sequence goes on along the minus strand of NC_045777.1, from coordinate 70,690,543 downwards.
TCGGGTCCCCGTCCCCCACTGCAGCTCCCTCTTCCTGGGTCTGGGCTTGAGTCTCAGAGGGCCAGGGTTGGTGGGCGCATTGGCTGAGCTCGAGGGTGTGGCCGCCACGTACAGGTTCGGCCCGCGGGGGTGCACTGGTCTCCTGGCAGCCAGCCAGGCTCCTCAGAAGAACCTCGGGCCCCGGGTGTCCCCCGCACTGCTTACTCCCTACCCCCCGTCAGCCCCACTGCCCTCTGAGGCTGCGGCGCAGGCTGAGCCCCACGCCCGCTTCTGTCCTCCTGCCTCTGGCCTCTGTGCCCTTCAGCGCTGCTGGCGCCCAGCCTCCCACATCCCCCACCCCTGCCCTGGGTTCCTGTCCCCAGGCCGTCCCTCACAGCACCCTTTCCCAGCCCCGAGCTGCTGCCCAGGCCTACATGTTGGCGTTCCCGGGGTCTTGCCTCTGACCCTCTCTCTAGACCAGGGCTCAGAGGCTCACAGGCCCACAGGGACAGGTGAGTAGTGAGTGACAAGCCCCCGTGGGTGGCAGGAGAGCTGGAGACGTGCTCGCGGCCTCCTGAGGGCAGCTCAGCCCAATGGCCGCCGTGAGCTCCGGCCCTGTGTGCCCTGGGCCTCCAGCTTTTCCACAGAAGTGGAAACGGGAAGTTCAGTGTGAAATTCCCCGCACTTTACAGCAGGTCTGGGCCAAACAGAACCCCATCTGGAAGCTGGCCTGCAAGCCCTACTCGACACAGGGCTGCTGTACAGAGGCTGGTCACGCGCTTCTCTCTCTTGCCCTGGGCTTTTGCCTAAACCCCCCTGGTCAGTCCCTACTCGTCTCTCAAGGCCAGGTTCAGGTGTTTGTTCTGGGAGCAGCTCCGGGCACAGAGGACGTGGTCCTCGAATGCCCCTGTGAACCGGTCTGTCTGTGTCATCTGCAGGGCCTGGAATCCCTCGGCTGCGTTCAGAAGCGCCAGCTGAGAAAGCTCCCGGCCGTCTCGCTCTTCTCTAAGCCGGCGGGCGGAGAGGCAGAGACGCCCCCCAGCCCAGGCAGGAGCCCCATGGTCTTCTACGAGCCCACGCTGGACTGCACGCTCCGCCTGGGCCGCGCCTTCCCCCACGAGGCCAACTGGAACAAGTGGGTCCACTTCTGAGCCTCCTGTCCCAGCGCCGGCCCTGAGGAGAGGATGTTCTCTCCTGGGGGTCCCACGTGTGCGGTGCAGCCTGGCGAGGTCAGGGCACGGGGGAGCCCTGCGTCCCGCCTGCTGCACGGACACACTGTGTGCCCAGCCTGCGGCCCTGCCTGTAGTTCCTGGCCTGGAACTCTGGAAGGAAGGCTGCCCGCCCGCCTGCTCCCAGGCCCTTCCAGGGCTGCCCCGAGGACTGTGCTTCGTCAGCCCGGGGCCTGGGGGAGAGCTTGGAGACACTGGTCCCGCCTGCTCTCCTCCTCGTGTTCCTGATCTCTCTGGAACCTGGGTTGTGGGGAGCGTCCTCCAAGGGCTTCCGAGGCGAGGCTGCCCAGGCCCCGAGCCTTCTGTAGGGACATCCACTGGCCAGTGAGGGGTCAGGAGCTGGGGGCCGTGGGGGTCTGCCCCATCCACACAGACCTCGCGTTCCAGATTCCAGCCACCCCGCCGCGGAGGACTCTCCCTGCTCCCTGGAAAGCCCTTGTGGCCTGAGGGGCAGGGCCTCTTGGGGCCGTGTCACGGAGCGGGGCTGGGTGCCCCACTGCCGAGGGCCCGGCATAGACTTGCTCCTCTCCAGGCGGCACCCCTGACCCCTGGGCTGGGGCTGAGCCTGCGACCTGCCCGCAGGCCTCCTGCCACCTAGGAACGGGGGGTCCCGGCAGGTTTGGGGTTTGTTTTGTTCTTTCAACCTGTTATTAAGAAAAAAAAATCCCCTGGCATGTATTTATATATTTTTTAATTAAAGCGAAGTAAAATGCAATTTGTTGTGTGTGTTATCTAAAGAATCTTTGATCCCCTGGGGGCTCCTTGTTTTTCAACCTCGGAACAGCCGGGAATAAGATGTTGCCTGTAAAACCAAAGAGTCGGGGTGCTGGGTGCAGCCTGACCGCCTGCGGCTGCCTTGGAAGCCCATCCTCCCACTCAGCTGGGCCCGTGCCTGTCCCTTGACAGGCGTCTGGCAGCACCCAATCCAGGGCAGGCCTGCCGGCCAATCGTGTCCCACAATGCCAGCAGGCCGCAGAGGTCTCAGGCCTGGGGCATGGATTTGGCCCGTGGCTGTTCTCTTTAGCCCACATTTCTTTTTCTGTTGTTTTTTTTAGTTTCCAACATTTTTTTAAAATTGGAGTTTTCACATTTTTTACAAATCCAGATCTCTGTCTTCTCTTGAAAGATGAGAAACCTGGTAACACTGCCTGTGACGGTCACACGTACGGGACCTGCCCCCCTAGTCACCGCCGCTGCACCCCCAGGCCCGGTCTCAGGCCCATTGCAACTCGTCTCACTCACAGCCTGCAGCTCCTGACCTGGCCCAGCTAGCGGCCCTGTGTTTCCATCCTCCCTCTGCCAGGCGCCTGGTCCCCGGGCCAGACTCCAGAGTGACGGGGCGGTGGGCAGGGGAGCGGGGCATGAGGTCTAGGGTCTTGAGGGTGAACCCCCCCTAGCACAGCCAAGACCTGGCCAAGTCTTAGCATCATTTTTACTCAAGTGTGGAAACCTAGCATTTGGGGGGATTTTCTGAGACCAAGTAGAATAGTGGATGTGATCTGCTTTGTAAACATGCTGATTATGTGGGAGTGCGCTGTGTGGCAGGAGCAAGGTAAGGTTGGTTTTTTAATTGAAGGATAGCTGATCGACAGTGCTGTGCCGATCTCTGCTGTACAGCAAAGTGTCTCAGTTACACACATAGAGACATTCTTTTTCTTATATTTTTTCCATTAAAGTTTATCCCAGGAGATTGGCTAGGGTTCCCTATGCTTTGTAGTAGGACTTTGTTTTGGGGATCCATTCTTTTTTTTTTTTTTTTTGGTATGTGGGCCTCTCACTGTTGTGGCCTCTCCCATTGCGTAGCACAGGATCCGCACGCGCAGGCCCAGTGGCCATGGCTCACGGGCCCAGCCGCCCCGCGACACGTGGGGCACGAACCCGCGTGCCCTGCTTCGGCAGGCGGCAGGCAGACCCTCAGCCACTGCCGCCACCAAGGAAGGAAGCCCTGGGATCCATTCCTGATGTTCACGTCTCAGGGCCTTGGTTTTCTCATCTGAGAAATGGGGATGGAATATCCCCCTCACAGGAGGGCCAGAGGAGTTGAACACCAAGGGCAAGCACAGCTCAGCCAAGTCTGTTTCCTCTCCTGTTCCCCCAGTCGAGGGACAGTTTGGGCATGTGAATGGGAGATGGGACATAGGGATGTGGGGTCAGCTCTTGATGCTGAAATCTCAGCCTCTGTGCACAGGTGCCAAATTGAATCTCGGAAACAGAGATTTGGGGGAAGCAGAAAAGAATAGCTTTATTGCTTTGCCAGGCAAAGGGGGACACAGCAGGCTCCCTCCCTGAAAAACTGTATCATGTCCCAACCCGGGAGGATTTGATGAGTTTTATCAATGTTTCAAGGGTGGGGTTGCTGTTAAGATTAGGGTGTGTGCAGGGCTTGCACTCCTCTGATCTGGTCTCAGGTAATCTTGTTGATGAGCTTCTCTGGTGTGAAAAATGCTGACATCTTCCATTTGTTGGGTTTTCATTCTATAATAAATAGCTTAAAGACACTGATATGTGTATCCCCTGAGGTGGAACCAGGACCCTGCCCCCAGGCTGCACTATTGTTTCTTGGCTGCCCCTCCCTTGTCTTTGCATCCCTTTCCTTCCCGGATTAGTGACTGTTCCAATCTGCCCTTTGGAACTCAGGGAAGGTCATGGAGGCTGGAGTCTGTTCCCTACAAGAAACAGGGGACACGGGACTTCCCTGGTGGTCCAGTGGTTAAGACTCCGTCCTTCCCCTGCAGGGGGTGCGTGTTCAATCCCTGGTCGGGGAACTAAGATCCCACATGCCGCGGGGTGCAGCCAAAAAAATAAAGAAAAAAGAAAAAAAAAAGCAGGGGACAGAAAAGCTTCCGTGCCCAGGAGCCCCACAGGGTCCTGCTCGGTTTCATTACTCCTTTTTACTTAACATAAACCATGAGTCAATCCATTCTCTTTAAACACTTAAAACATTACAGATATGATTTAAGCCTCCAGGCTGCTTTCTCCTTCAGGCCTTTTCTCTTCATTTACATACCTTTTACGCTCCCCTACCCCCGAGAAAACATAGACCTGTGATGACACTTTACATAGTGACACCGCTCCGGCTGTTCACCCTGCAGTGTCCCTGGCTCATCTGTATCCGCACGTAGAGAGCTACACGCTACGTAATCGCTATGGTAGGAGCCCTGGCACTGAGGTCCTGATTTTATTCCCTCTTCACTGAAATTGCTTCCTGGTTTCCCCCACTGAGCATCCTCTCGGCTGCCTTCTCAGGATCCGCCTCCCTTCTTCCTGGAGCTCAATCAGATCTCGTTCAGTCTGCCGCTGCTGCCAGCCTCCTCCCACGTCCCCTCCCTTCCCTTGCAGCCTCATTTCGCCCAGGGCCACCCAGGACCTTGGGCTGTGAGCTCTGTCCTCTGACTACCTGACCACCCATCCTTCCCTTGGGCCCTTGACCCACTTATGCCGGGGACTTTCCAGATGTGCATGTGCATATATGTGTTGTGTGTGTGAAGTATGTGTGTATGTGTGTACATGTGTGTGTGTGCACACACACATGTGATCTCCCTGCTTAGTGTGGTCTCACTGCCCACACTGCCCACTGCCCAATGTGGGTCCACCCACCCAAGGAGTAGAATTCAGCCCTTGTTGAATTTTAAAAAGAACCTACTAAAAATAATTATTAATTAATTAAAAAGAACATACTGGTTACCAAAGGGGAGAAGGAGAGGGGGAGGGACAAATTGGGAGGTTAGGATTAACAGATACAAACAACTATACATAAGACAGGTAAGCAGCAGCAAGGATTTACTGTGTAGCATAGGGAATTATACTCAATATCTTGTAATGACCTATATGGAATATGGAAAGAAAAATAAAGACACGCAAAAACCCCAAAAAACGAATCACTAGGCTATACACTTGAAACTAACACAATATCGTAAACCAGCTATACTTCAATTTACAAAAAAAGAACCTACCCGTTCACCTTGTGTCCCCACCGCATGGAGTTTCTGTGACAGTTGTGAAGCCACCTGACAGCGCAGGCAGATGCTAGCGGAGCCCCTGGACCGCAGCGCGGGGAGGGCACCGCCTTCAGCCGGCTCCTCAGCCAAGTTCCAGTGGTCACCAGCAGGTGGCAGCAGCAGCCCAACATCTCCGTTTCCTGCTGGTTCATCTGGGTCTCCAGATGTCTGTAGCTCGCTGTCTATCCACGTTTAAGGTTGAGATCAACAAAAGCTTGCTGGGGTCGGGGGGACTTGGCCACAAAGATGATGATAAAGTGACAACATTTTCAGAGCACTTGCAATGTGCCACGCTGCTCTCCACACTTCACGCATATTAACTCTTGGTCTCACAACAGCCCTAAGTATGTCCAATTAATATACCTATTTCACGTATGAGGAAACCAAGGCACAGGAAGTAAAATAATTTCTGCAGGTTGGAAGCTAGTAAGTGGATCTGCTGGCTTCCCAACTCAGGCCGTCCAGCCTCAAAGCCCTCCCCCTTGACAGTTCTTTCTAGGGATGGGGTTTGCTTTGGGATGGGCAGCCAGCATGGTGCTGAGAGACCCACAAAATGGCAGAATGCAAAATTCCTTTTCTGGGAACATCACTTTTTAAGAGGAAACCCCTCACGCCTGTTGCCACTATAGATGAAGGAAGATCCCCAGCTGCCCCACAGTGTGAGCAGCACGGTGCGGGGGACGGGGGTGTCTCTTGCTCCATTCACAGACTTCAAGGAGGCCCCTATTTTCACTTTCATGTCCCATTCTGGGCCATTTCCAAGTCCCAGGGCAAGTGGGTCCCTCCTGGTTTCAGTCCCCTCCCTCCCCTCTGCCCACTTCTTTGTCAGTCACAACTCTGCCTTTGACTGATTCATTCATTCATTCTTTCAGCATTTGTTGAGCACCTGCTATGTGCCAGGCACTATGCTAGGCTCTGAGACGGTGGAGTGGATAAAACAGACAAAATCCCTGTGCTAGTGGGACAGACAGTAAATATGATAAGCAAGTAAAAGACATATGTTAAAAGCACAATAAATGTTATGGAAGGGGCTTCCCTGGTGGCGCAGTGGTTGAGAGTCCGCCTGCCGATGCGGGGGACACAGGTTCGTGCCCCGGCCCGGGAAGATCCCACATGCCGCAGAGCGGCTGGTCCCGTGAGCCATGGCCGCTGAGCCTGCGCGTCCGGAGCCTGTGCTCCGCAACGGGAGAGGCCACAACAGTGAGAGGCCCGCGTACCGCGAAAATAAATAAATAAATAAAATAGATTTAAAAATGTTATGGAAAATAATAAAACTAGGTCTGTGGGGTGCTGCAGTTTTGAGTAAGGAGACTAGGGTGGATCCCACTGCGAAGGTGACATTTGAGCAAAAACTTGACTCTGCTTGTCTTCCATTCATGTGTTGATGCTTCTTGACTGCAGGTGACCCCTGTCCCCTCCCCTTCATTGTGGAGAGTTTATATGCCTTTCTCCTTTGTTCTTGGTGTCATGATCTCCCCGGAGGGGAAGTACACGCGCTCACTCTGCCATCACCCACGGAAGGCCCGTTCTGGGTTTTGTTTTTGTTTTTTTTCAGCCGTGCAGTGCAGCATATGAGATCTTAGTTCCCTGACCAGGGATCAAGCCCGCACCCACTGCAGTGGAAGCATGGAGTCTTAACCACTGGACTGCCAGGGAAGTCTCCTGTTCTGGGTTTTGATGGTGCATCTGGAGGGACCACAGTTGGGGTGGGTTGTGACGGGCTATCCTGCATGCAGTGCCGGCAGCAGCCCAGGCAAACCGAGTCCCCAGATGGGTGGGAGGAGGGGGGAAGAGGCTCTCCCTCCAACAAGGGGCCAAAAAGGAGCCGAGGATGCAGAGTGGAGAGCACGGACTCCGGGTGACTGGGCGAGTCACTGCCCCTCTGGGCCTCTGTTTCCCCAGCAGTAAAATGAAGGGCTGGGTCCAATTTGCACCCTCTCCCTTCTTCCCAAAGTAGATGGTCCGGGACACCCAGAGAGCAGCCGAGGCTGAGACTTTGCAGTAACTGATGGGGAAATGTCTGGAAGCTAGAGTTCTTGGGTTCTTTAAATCCTAGTACAGGGCAATGTCAGCTTCCGGGTATTTCTCTGGGAAGGAGACTGGAGAAGGGCTGGGTCCACAGCACTTTCCTCATCTGACCCAGAGGCCAGCTGAAGGTGATGGCAGAGAAGCACATACACATTTAATGTCCCTGTTCTCATCCTCCCTTTTCATCCCCAGAGTCAGCCAAGAGGCTGATTCCTGCCCCACATTACAAAAGAGGAAACTGAGGTTCAGAGACAGCGAGCGACTTGCCCAAGGTCATTCATGATACATGATGGAGCCTGGTCCACAGGTCCCTTTGAATGTGCTCCTTCCTTGGGATGGGAGGACAGTCCTCACTGCAGGGATGAGATGAGAATACTGTCTACTACAAGTGACAAACCCATCTCAAACATGCTTAAGCAAAAAAAGGAAACTTACAGCTCATTGATTCAGTCAGGATAGGCTGGGTTATGCTGTGGTAACAATCAGCCCCCAAATCTTAGCAGATTAGAATAAAAGATTTATTTCTTGCTCACAATACGTGTCCATCACAGGTGAACTAGAAGTTCTGCTCCACATCTCCCCACTCGAGGCCCCGGGCTGAAGGAGAAGCCACCATCTCACACATCACTGGTCACAGTGGCACAGAGGAACACTCTGAAGGGCATCACGACTGTCAGTTCAACGCTCTGGTCCAGAGGTGAGACTTACCACTTCTGCTCACCACTCATTGGCCAGTCCCGGTCATGTGGTGCCATCTGACCACAAGACGGGGCAGAAGGCCAAGAGCTGGAAATACTTGGTGAACAGTATGACTTCCATACTCGTGTACCTCAAAAGTCCAGGGGGAATGTAGTTTCAGGCATGGCTGGATCCAGGAGCTTAAGAGGGTATTACCAGGAGTATACGCCCACTTCCCAGCTCTGCTTTCCAGTGTGTTGGCCTCATATTAGGTGAGCTGTTTCTTCCTGGTGCCCCCCTCCCCGGTCCCACCACCCAGCAGCTCCAGGCTCAGTCTAGCCCTGCAGCTGAGCAGTCCCAGCAGGAAAAGCGTACGGACCAGCTTGGTCACACATCTGAGCCTGAACTGGCCCTGAGGCCGGGAGGATAGAATACTCTCTTGGCCAGGCCTGGGTCACTCCCAGAGCTGGGGTCAGCTACCCCAACGATGCTGTGAGGGCAGAAGCACAGGCACCCACAGGTGTTTGCTGAGAGTTTCTTCGCCCCTGACCTAGGTGCCTTCCAGCAGAGCAAGGTGAGGACAGCTGGACTTGGGAACAGGAGCCCAGAGTTCAAGTTCTGACTCTGACATTTAATTCAGTGTGTGACCTCAGGCAAGTCAGCGGCCCCTTCTGCACCTTCATTTGTCAGATGGATATCCTGCCCCTTGGAGCCTGCAGATGGAAAAGGGCTGGGTCAGGAACAGAATGTGGCATCCTCCTGCCTCTGAAGACAGGGTCATTAGCAATTCTGGCCTGGACTCTGGGTGACAGGGAACTGCCTTCCCCACCCCCATGTGTTCAGGGCTCAGTCACACCTCCAGGCCTTCGCTCAAGCTCTTCCCTCTGCCTGAGTAGCTGGTGCCCCTAACAACTCCTATTCACTTTTCAAAGCCCAACAAACACCACCTCCTCCCTGAAGCCCCCCAGGGCCTTCCTGCTGCCTGTCTGGGCTCCAACCCGTGGTGTGCCGGGTCTGCCTCATACCAGCTAGGAGAGTTGATTGTAAACATCTCTTCCAGCCCCATGTTTAAAGCCATCAAGTTGGTAGCTTGAAATTGACTGTGGTAAAAGTGTTCACACCATGGAAATAAGCAAACACTGCAAATCAGGCTTTATTGAGGGCCCACTAGGTGCCTGACGGGGGCAAACGAAAGAGGTGAACAAAAGAGGCAAAGTTGTTGCCTTCATGGAGCTTAGGTTTGATATTTCATCCTTGTCTCTAGCAACTGTTTATCTCCATCCATCTACCCAACTGCTCTTCCTTCAAGCATTTTACCATCCTTTTATCCATCCATCCACCCACCAATGTACTCACTTGTCCATAAATCGTCCATCCACCCCGTCCTACTAATCTGGCCTCCCAGGTGGGCCAGTTCCTGTCTCCGTTCTGCACCCACATTTATGAGCTGGGTCCCCTTCAAAGACAGAGCTGGTGAGGAGCCACGTCTGGCCCAGGCCAGAGCCCCATCCCCCCAACCCCCGGCCTGGCAACAGCCAGTGTCCCAGGTGTCCCCTCCCCCTACTCCCTGGCCCAGAGCTGTGTGTGCTGGAGAGAGAGCTGAGCTGCTTCCACGGGGAGCCTGGGGCTCACGGGGTGCCTGGAACCTGTGGCCTCCTTGAGGGTGTGAAAACCACAGCACACCTTGACCCAAGCGTCTCCAGGGTGACGGTGGGGGATGGTGAGGGCTGCTCACACCTGCAGGAGCTGTGGTTTCACACTTGAGCTCCCATCCGAGCCTCACGCCTTGATCCCAGGTTAACAGTCCCACTATTAAGACCATCAATGTTCTAGAACTTTCAGAACCAAAGAATCCTGTGTTCTCTCAGTGACTTCTTCCAACATCCCCTTTTACAGAAGAGTCACAGAGAAACCATCAGCAGGGTCGACAGCTGAGCCCTCGTCCAAAAGCAGAGACAAGCCAGGGCTTCAGGCATCACCTTGCATGCAGCCTGGCCTTTGGGGAGGACCACAGGCCAGGCAGGTCCAGGCCAGGGTAGGGATTCCCCTCAGGGCTCTGAGAGCCCGCGGTTGAATCAGACTCTGCTACTTTAACCCTGCTTCACGGCCTCGAAAAAGCAGCCTCTAAAGGTGAGCACCCTTAGGAGGAAAATGATCTCTTTTCTTTCTTTCTTTTTCTTTTTTCCTTTTTCAAGTATGAGTTGTACGCAACATGCAGCACCAATATCGAGCTCCTGTCCGGAGCTGACGTTCAATAAGGTGCCTTCAAAACGTCACGAAGAAGTATTTTCTTAGCATCTTAAATTCACATTTCAGCAGTTTCTCCGACAAATCATCAAAAAGAACTTGACTTCCTCCAATCCCCCAGGATAAGCAAGGAAGATGCCAGGGGATCAGGACCACCGTGTCATTGCTGCCGAGTCCGGCCAGTGTGAGTGCCAAGGGGAGTGTCCTCTCGTTGTATCCCAGCACCTGCATGTACTCAGTAAATGTGCTCAATAAATATTTCTGGGGTGCATAAAGGGAACAACAAAATGGGCAGCAGGAGGCAGAAAAAGCAATCTTGGTTGGTGAGGGGCTGATTCTAAGAAACTAAGCTGATTTTAAACCTGGAATCCCCCAAGTGCCCCTCTGCAGGGTGGGACAGCCCGCAGGTACCTGGGCTGTGTCTGGTTTCTCACTCCCACCCACCTCCAGCACAAGCCTTGGTCCAGAAGGAAGGAAGCTGACGTTTATTGAGAGTCTGGGCTGCACACTGTACATGGGCGACCTCTCCAATTTCTCCCCAGGGTAGGTCAGGCCGCCCCCATTATTAAGACAGGAAACTCCAGCCCAGAGAGGGGAAGTGACTCACCCAAGGTGGCACAGCCAGGAGGTGTCAGAGTCAGGATTCAGACCCAGGTCCACTGGCTCCCCCCAAAATCTTCCCACCCCCAGGGTCACTGTGGGCTCACTTGGTCCCCTTCCCCTCCCCCTGAAAGGCGATAAGGAACAGTCCGGACTTTGTGCGGCTCTGCAGGCAGGACCTGGGGAGCTGGGCTTGGTGCCTGTCCCAGGCAGTGCCCTGGTCTCGGCACGTGACCCGGGGGTCACCCACGTGCCTCGGAGGGAGGGAGGCTGTCATCACGTGCCCACAGACACACGTGCGACTCACATTCGCGCACGCAGGAAGCTCACGTCGGCACAGACACACGAGTGGCCTTGGGAATATGGCAGAACCACGGCCAAGCTCCGTGTCCACAGGCACGCAGGCTACTCACACACGCAGCCACGCCAGTGGGCACCTGAGCCCCGGACACGCACTGTGAACACCAGGCTCAGGGGCCCCAGCCGGGAGACCAAGGGCTGCAGGCCTCTTCACACCTCAGCCCAGGTGACCCTGTCCGTGGCTCGTGGCTCAGTGGCATGGCCAGCTCTGGACGGCCAGTCAGCCTCACTAGCTGGCCTGGGGCCCAGGCCCTGCAGGTGGAGGGGCCATGACCACCCACTGGCGGAGGTAGCTCCTGGGGGGCCCTTCGTCCCTGGGGCTACTGAAGTCATGCTCCACGGGGCTGCCGCAGTCAGAGTCCACAAAGCCGCTGTCAAACGTGTCCATGTCCAGGCCAGCTGGGGGTGAACCTGCCTCGCTGTCCGACACCCCTCGGGGCGACCTGCCATCCCAGGGCGGCCCGGGGGCCCAACCCTCCTCATGCAGCTTTATCCTGCCAAGGAGGCTGCCCAGGGGGTCCCCCGGCCCGGCAGGGCCACTGGCTGAGACGCAGCCACAGGATAGGACTGTGGCCCCCGTGCCCGGAAGCGAGTCCTCCGTGCCCGGGCCAGGCTCCAGGCCGGTGTCCAGGTTCAGGGCTGGGTAGCCGTCATCCCCGCAGGTGCAAGGCCAGGTGCACAGCCCCTCTCCGTCCACCACGGTCACCGTGTCGATGGATACCAGGCCGTACGGCCGGTCCCTCTCCTGGCTGTGAGCTGAGCTGTCCAAGCTGCCAGCAGTGGAGTGGGCTGGGCCCCAGGAGCCCGGCTCAAGCACCCCGTCGGCTTCCACCAGGTCTGGGGGCTCTGGCAGCTCTATGGGCACCAGCCCCTTGGCTGCAGTCTGCGGTAGGCACTGGCTGTGCATCTCCAGGGACAAGGGCACCCCTGGACTCCAGGATCTCAGTTCCAGGCTGGAAGCAGTGAAGGGGGTGCCCACCCATTTCTGCGAGAGAGAAGAGGAGGGAGAACCATGGATGGGATGGGGGACAAGGGGTGGCGGGGGAGCATATCAACAGACAGACACAGAGACAAGACAGACAGCAAGAGAGAAAGAGGGCTTCCCTGGTGGCACAGTGGTTGAGAGTCCACCTGCCGATGCAGGGGACACGGGTTCGTGCCCCGGTCTGGGAGGATCCCACATGCCGCGGAGTGGCTGGGCCCGTGAGCCATAGCCACTGAGCCTGCGCGTCCAGAGCCTGTGCTCCACAACGGGAGAGGCCACAACAGTGAGAGGCCCGCGTACCGCCAAAAAAAAAAAAATAATAAAAGAGAGAAAGAGACAAAGACTCCAGAAGATAAAGAGAGAGATGGGGGTGGGGGGAGTTGAGCACCGTGCCGTGTCCCTATCCAGGAAGAGTCCCTGTCACCGTCCCGGCCTCCCTGGGCCTCAGTCTCCCTGCCTGCAGCAGGGAGCTACGGCCCTCAGCAGCCTGCAGGCGCAGACAGTCCGCTGCTCAGTGGCCTGGGGTCTGTATGGGTGCGGGTCCAAGACTCCCAAGCTGTGGGGACGAGGGGCGGGAGGCCCTGAGAGCTGAGTGACAGAGCCCTCACCAAGCCTTCTGCTTTATGTCCTCGGGGAGATTTCTCAAAACCACGCATTCTTCTGTTTGTGTCCTCACTAGAGTGGACACATGACCAGGGAAGAAGCCCCAGTTCTTCTGGTCACGGCTGTGTCCCCAGAGGCTCACACAGTGCCTGGCACACAGTAGGCACCCAATAAATGTATATTAACTAAATGAACGAATGGAGTGAATCAAGGACCAGCCACTCAGAATAGATAAGGGCTGTGGGGTGACAATGGACTGAGGCAGCTGTCCCTAAACTTTAAGGATCCCCCTGCCCTCACCTGCCAGGGGTCCCACTCATGACACAGGGTCTCCATCCAGTTGGCAGAGAAAATCCCTGAGAACCAAAATCTCCCAGTTTTGAGCCTACTCCATCAGAAAACTCCTCTCAGAACCCTGCTGAGGCCACTACCACTGATTTGAAGTCACTTCTCAGCTGTGTGGCCTTGAGCCAGTTACTTACCCTCTCTGTGCCTCAGTTTCTGCATCTGTAAAATGGGCCTGCTAATAGTCCCCACTCCACAGGGTGGTTGTGGGGATTAAATGATAAATTAAATAACATCTGTGGCGCTCCTAGCAGAGTGCCTGGTGCACAGCAAGTCCTGTAAGAGTATTGGTAAAACAAACACAAAATAGATGTGATATTTGAGCTTCAGGGAAAGTGCAGAGGAAAGAGGAAAGGGTTTATCCAATGTGGGCTGCAGCCTAGGCTCCTCCCCTGCCCGGCTCTGAGCCTCAGTCTCCTCGTGGTTCCCCTGGGATGGTGGAGCACACCCTCCCCACTTGCAGGGGCTGCTAAGAGGATGAAAGGGTGGAGGTGAGACAGCGCTCAGTGAGTGCCAGGCAGATGGCATGTCGCACTTCCTGACTTCCAGACTCTGCTGGAACAGATGGGTCACCACATCCTCTCTGCGGTGACTGCCGCCACCGGGTGGGTGGTGGTAAATAGGCACAGAGAACCCAAGGGCGATGGCGCTGGTAGCGGGGGTTGGGGCCTAGATGGGGCTGGTGTATTTTGCAGGCAGGGCCATATCCTTCCCAGAAGCTGCTCCCTCCCCACCTCCATAGCAAGGGCTTCTACCGAAGGACCAGGAGGCCACTTCGTGGCTCAAGGGACCACCTGGCTCACCCTCTCTCCCAGTTTGGTTCCTTGGGCTGGGAAATGCTGCAGGATTTTGTTTAATTCTTATGCCAACTCTGCCCCACTGGAATTATTTCCTGCACTTTGCATGTGCAGAGACTGAAGCCTGGTTCCAGCCCGGGTCGGGGATCTGGGTGCCCCGGGCCTACAGGGTGGGTGGGGCTGGTGGTCTAGATGTGTGGGTGGAAGCAAGCTCCCAGAGTGTGAGAGGCTCCCAGGGGCTCATCATGTGTTGGGGACACTCACCTTGAAGTCTCCACTGTGGCCCATGTACAGGGGCTGGAAGAAGGGCTCTGGGCTGGGCACCTGCACCCACACATTTTTCCACAGCCTGGAGGGCAGAGACGAGGTGAGCCTCCCGCATCTCCCAGAGGGCAGCCGGGCCTCCCGCTCAGATGCTCCCCAAATGTGTCCTGCGGGAGGCTCAGAGCCTCCAAGACACACCCAGGCCCCTCCCTTCCGCCCCACTGCCCCAGGCCTCAGTTTTCACATCTGTAAAATGGGGCAGCGAGTCTCCTGAGGGTGCTCCGAGTTTAAGGGCTTGGCTGCCTATTCTCTGCTAAGCCAGTGCTGGCCCCTGAGCCTTGACTTCCTCCTCCACCACGAGGGATGAGCCAACAGCCAATTCCATGGGGCTGTAGGGAGGGGTCAGGAAGTGTAGGCACAGCACCAGGCACCCCAGCACCCAGAGACTGGTCTGCAACACCCTCTGTGATTCGCAGGCTTCTCTGCCTTGAACAGGGTATGCAGGGCCCCCGCCCAGTGTCTGCCACTTAGCAAGGGCTCAGCCTCAGCCAGTAGCATGCACGAAGGCCAGGGGAGCTTAGGTTTTATCAATATTTTTAATCAGCATCAGCCCTTCTCTCGATGGCCACGTTCAGCAGAAACCCAATACATAAAGAGATAAAAGCAAAGCCTCTGGTTTTGAAGCAGGACTGTCAGGGGGGTTATTCCACCAGCCCTTAACCCCCACCTGGCGGCCCCTCCTGACCCTCAGGACTCAAAGCTTAAAATTCACTGGACAAGATCACAGCTGAGGTCACTGTTACGAGCACAGGTCGAAATTCCTTCTCCTCCACTTCACTGCTGTGTGACTTTGGGCAAGTTCCTAGACAGCTCTGTGCCTCAGTTTCCCCATTTGTCAAATGGGAGTAAATGCCGTGTATCGAGCTCATATGGCTGCTGTGAGGGTTAAGCATGTGCTCTACACGGTGCCCAGTTTATTATCACCATCACTGTCATTACTATTGTCATGGTGACAGGTGTGTCCTCCAGTTCTGGCCCAGGCGGAGCCCCTACCTGCCACCCTGTTCCCTGGCCTCACCTCCAAGCCTGGTGGATCTTCAGGCCTAAGATGACAGGGATGAGGCATACGATGACCAAGATGAGAAGCAGTTGAGGGTACAAGTCTCCCTTTATCTCTGGGAAGGAAGAAAACACTGGGTGAATTTGACCAACCTCTACGAGAGGCCACCTGGGCTGGGTGTGGAGGGCGCTGGGTCTGGGCTGGAGTGGAAGTGGGTGGGAGGGCTGCTGGTGCCTCGCGGTGGGATGGACCTGGCTTCAACTCCTGCTCCCACCCCGACCCTAGGCAAGCGATTTCATCTCTCTGAAACTCAGTTTTCTCATCTGCAAAATGGGGATAATAATTCCCACTTCACAGATACATTAGGAAGATCAAAGGCCCCGCCAGGAGAAGCACCTGGCACCCAATGCAGGGCCTGGCAAGCAGGGGCCCCAGAAATGCTGTGGAACAGCTACAAGGGGTGCATGACTGAGCGGGTACCTTCCAGCCGCGCTGAAAATCTCAGGGCTCAGGGCCGCTGCACTAGGACAAGATTTAGTACAAGGAGTGGGCGTCCATCCCTGCTTCACATCTTACCTTCTGGCTGGGTGTGGAAGACGACCGGGTCACTCCACTCGCTCCAGGTCCCCTGGAAGGAGGAGCCAGGCTGGGGCCCTGCCCGCACCTGCAGCTGGTAGCTTGAGCCTTTGTGGAACTCCAAGGGCAGGAGAGAGACGCTTCTCGAATCCACTGAGATCAGCTTTCTCCCTGGACTCTGCCAACCCAGGGAAAGGATGCGCTGGGTTAGGACCGCCCAGGCCAGCCCCCGCCTCCAGCAGAACCACCCTTTACCAGCCCCCAGGAAAGGGGTGGAGTTTCTCCTGGCAAGTCTCCACCCCCTCCACAAGAGTCAGTCTGAGCTCTGGCCACTCCGGTGTGGGCAGCACAGAGCCGCGGGCGCTGCCTTGGCCTTGCCTGTGATACAGTGCTTTGGTCGCTTTCTCTCTGAGCCCAGCTCAGTCACTCACAGCCCCACAGGGGACCCTGCCTGCTGGGCCTGGGAATGTCCCGGGAACAGCAGTGGCCATTCCTGGGCATGTTTAGCTGGCAGCATTCCAGACTTCGGACGCTTCTGTAATTCTTCAACAGTGGCTATTTTCAACAGTGGGCATTTCTGGGCGTCTTTAACTACAGGCGTCTTAGCAATGGGTACCTCTGGAAGTCTTCCACTGGGGATGGTCTAAACTATGGCATTTATGAAAATCTTAAACTGGGACCATTCTAAAGGATGGATAATTCTAGAACACTTCAGCTGTGACTGTTCTAAATAGTGGGCCATTCTGGAACTCTCCAACATTCTAAACAAAGAATGCCTCTAGAAGCCTTCACCCCGCCCCAGTCCTCTGAGGGTCTCACCAGAGCCCAGGGGTCTCCGAGCTTCCTGTACCGCAGCTCATACTGAAGTTTGCCCTTCAGCGCGAAGAAATTGTAATCGGAGCTCCAGGAGACGTCATAATGTCCGGAGAAGGTCACCGTCACATTGAAAGGGGGAGATGGCTTGACTTAGAGGAAAAAGCCAGAAAGATAAAATGGGACGAGGTTTTGCAGCAGCTGAGAATCATGCTCTCCTTGACGAGATCAAGACTAATGACCCTGAGTGACTTGGGGTAAAGCATCCCCTGCCTCTGGGCCTTAGTTTACTCATCTGAGAAATGAGAGATTTAGATGAGTCTAAAGTGGGGGTGCTACGACTCAGGGGGGCAAGAATGCAGACTGGCGTGGCCGGGGAGCAGGGGGAAACCAACGACACCCACTCATTCTCCATTTCTTTTCTAAATGATGGCATCATTTTCTTTTTACGCGGGCCTCTCCCTCTTGTGGCCTCTCCCGTTGCGGAGCACAGGTTCCAGACGCTCAGCCTCAGCGGCCATGGCTCACGGGCCCAGCCGCTCCGCGGCATGTGGGATCCTCCCGGACCGGGGCACGAACCCGCGTCCCCTGCATCGGCAGGCGGACTCTCAACCACTGCGCCACCAGGGAAGCCCGCATCACTTTCTTTTAAACTCTAGCTTCCTTGAGAAGTCAAAAGACTGTAATTAGCATCATGCTAATTAATTAGCACCAATTATGCTAATGATGGAAGTTACCACCTCTGAGTGCCTGCCGGGCTGCTCTACAGCGAGCATTTTGACGCCCGCAGGGGCCCTGAGAATTCGATGTGACTGTTGTCATCTCCCAGACATCTTCTGGAAAGTGCGGGAGCAGAGATCTGGGCCACAACACCACGCCCTCCTGGGCTCTGTGATCCGGCTTGCCATATGCCCCTGTCTTGGGGATCTTAGCTCCTTGGGACAGAGGTTTTGTTCTCCAGGTCAGTGCTGTGTCCGCAGCTCCTAGGACAGAGCCGGCACACAGCAGGCCCTCAAGAGATACTTGTTAAACCAACAAATGAACCTTCCAGGGATTCCAAAAAGGAACTCTGAGGCTACGGACGACTCAGCACCAAGGCCTGCGATGGGAGGCTGCGGCGAGGGCTTTATTGTCATTGCTATTTCAGCCATGGGTCCTTGGGGACTGGAATAACTGCTAAGCCCTCTCCTATTTTCCCCAGGCCGACGGAGACCTGGTTTTCCACTTCCCTGTACGTCCTGGGCTGGGTGGTGAGGACCAGAGCTGGGGATCAGGGATGGGGTCAAGGATGGGGGCCCAGAGCCCAGGAGGGGGAAGGGAGTAGAACACTGCCCCCTGGCTTCAGGCCCTGGCAGGGAGGGGGAGAGGGAGGGCGCCAGAGAGAAATGGGACTTGGAGCCACCCTGTGAGATGGAGGGGCCGTGGAGCAGTTCCTTCTCCTCTGCAGGGGCAGGGGCAGGCTTGCTGTCTGCCCAGCTCACTCAGAGGGGCAAGGGGACGCCCCTGCTCCCACGCCTGGATCTGCATGGCTGAGTGAGCGTGTGCATATGTGTGCATATGGGCGTGTGTGAGAGAGCGTGGGCCTGTGTCCAGGCTGGCTAGGCCCAGGGCTGCTGGGATACCCGTGCATTTGTCCAAGGGTGTATTTATGAGTGTGCGTGTGAGAGACTCTGGGTGTGTCTGCGTGTGTGTGAATCTTCATTCACACCTTGTGCGGTGTGACACCCACTCAGCGAAGTGGTGCAAACCTGGACCCCCTCCAGGTGACAGACACCCTCTCACCCCCGTGCCCCACCACTGGGAACCTAGGGCCAAAATCCCCCAGAGATTCCTCGCAGAGGCTGGGTCTTCCTGAGGAGGGCAGGACTCTCTTAGCAGTCTGCATTTGCATGCCTCTGAGCACGGGCTTCTCACCCCCTCTGTGGAAATCCCACTTTGGACACACACACACACACACACACACACACACACACACACACACACACTAAAAGCTGCCTCCTGGACCTGCCCTGGGTCTGGACCCACAGAGACAACTTCTTCCACCAGCCAGCACCGCCGCCCCACCCCACCCTCGGCCTGGAGGGAAATTCCAGGCCTCACTGGAGCTAATGAGTGGGAGAAAACTCAGGGAAGTTTTTCTCTTGGGACTGAGTGTCCCCACTTGCCTCATAATGTAGACAGAATCCCTAAGAGTCAGGGTTAAAAGGGCCCTCACTCTACAAATAGGGAACTGGTCCAAGTTCACAGATAGGCAGCGGCTGAACCAGAACTGAAGGCCGAGATCCTGGGTCCCAGTACAGCTCCTTTTCATACTGCTGCTGCCTCTCTTTGGTTAAAGCTCAAACCTAGTTATCAACCCATCACACCTTAGTAAATATCGGTGCATCTACAGAGCAGAACTCTAAGGGGAGGTAAGGACATAGGACAGGTCAGCTATGATGGTGGGGGAAGGGGAGCCGTCTCAGGGACCATGTGTCCTCCTCAGCTCTGGGGTCCAAGGGATACTCACTGCTTTTAGCCAGGACAAAGCTGCCGCACTCCTGGGAGTGGTTGCCCGAATGGTCTGTCATGTTGACACTGAAAACGTCGTCGGCCATGTATTGGAGCACATCCATGTGGCACGTGTACTCTGCATGCGTGGCATTGTGGGTGGACCAGCAGAGGCTGCAGGAGGTGACCTCGTCCTCCAGTTCTCCATATGAGTCTTGCCTTCAAGGATAGAGCAGCCGGTTATGGCTGGAAGCCAGCGGGGCTCAGGGCACAGGGCCAGGACCCCAGCCCAGAATCTTGGGGCTGGGAGGGAGTTGAAGTGGTGCCGGGGGTCACCTGGTCGAATTACCCCTTTCCCCGGGAAGATACTCCTCCCCTGAAGTAGCCCTGATGGATGGTGTCCAGGCTCGGCTTGTATGCCTCCAAGGGACCGGGAACTCACTACCTCATTTAAGGACAGCAGCTTTTAACTTTGGAAATTTGGGCCATTCTTGCCTGAACTGAGCCTAAATCTGTCCCTGTCAGTTCCGTCAACTGTATCACTGTCCTACAGAAAGGGTGCTAAGCATTTCAGTTCTCCTTCCTGACCTCCTCTGTCCAACATCTGCTGAATACCTAATAAGTGCTTGTGCGCAGGGCCAAGATAAGAGCCAAATGAACTTCATCCCCTGCTTTGGGTGAACTACCAGGGAGGCTATTGGTATAAGGTTGGGGGGAAATGCTCTGGCTTTTTAACTGCCAGTGGGCAGAAACAGTGGGTTTTGAAGTATGTATAGGAGTTCACCAGATATTTATTTCCCTACCTACATCTTCAGGCTGTGAACATGACCACTCTTGAAGGCTAATATGGATGTGTGGACTCAGTTATTTGCTAAATATTTGCTGGAATAGAAACTTCTGCTGAATAAAGTCTCTCTAAACCTCTTGCACAGCAGCCAGGAGGATCTTTAAAAACTGCCTGTCAGCCCCATGCCTAAAACCCTCGGGTGGCTTCTCATCACCCACACAATAAAAGCTGGCCCTGGGCTTCCCTGGTGGCGCAGTGGTTGAGAGTCTGCCTGCTGATGCAGGGGACGCGGGTTCGTGCCCCGGTCTGGGAAGATCCCACATGCCGCGGAGCGGCTGGGCCCGTGAGCCATGGCTGCTGAGCCTGCGCGTCCGGAGCCTGTGCTCCGCAACGGGAGGGGCCAAAACAGTGAGAGGCCCGCATACCGGGGTGGGGGGGGTGGGGGGGAGAAAAAATAAGCTGGACCTTGCTTACCTCTCACCTCCTTTGCTTGTTGTTCTCTCTCACACTGGCTCACTCTGCTCTGGCCCCACTGACCTCCTCGCTATTCCTCAGACTCATTAGTCTCTCCCTACCTCAGGACCTTTGCACTTGCAGTGCCCTCTGCCTGGACTGCCCTTTCCCCAGCTCACTGGCTGCCTCCTTCTCACCCAGAAAGGCCTGCCCCGACCATCCTGGCTAAAGCAGACCTTCTCCCCATGTCACTTGCTTTCTACCCCAGGGTCAAGGTTCCTGGACTTTAAAGCACTCATTATTCTCAGAAAGCATCCTGTTGGTTGTTTACGTTTTTCTTGTCTGTCTCCCCAGCCACTCCCCACCTGCAGTAAGTCAGCTCCGGGACCAGCTGGGACCTTGTCTGTCTTAGGCTTTACTGGGCCCCCAGTGCCTGCAAGTGTCTGGCAAGAGCTTAATAAATATGTTCTGAAGGAGTAAGTGAATGAGCCAATGAATTGGTGATGACAGAATGAAAGCCAGCTGTTCTTTATCCTGATCAGCACATTGACAAAGACTCTCCTTGACCAGGCTCAACTGAGGCTCCTCAGAACTCTTTCCTCACCTAGGCCCTGACTCTGGGACTCCCAAGCTCGTCTCTGCATTGCCTAATTTTAGCAAGAACCCTGCTAAGTCATTTTAGCCAGAGTCTTCCATCCTTGATATCTGATCGAATTCCTCATCCTCCACCACCCCAGGTGATGCAGGCTCACCCTGGGCTGCCATTAGCAAGAATCCCCCATTAGCTGGAACCCCCCTTACCCCTGATGTTTCCTCTTAGTATTTTTCCATCCATTGACCTGCTCCTTAGCTATAAATTCCTAATTTTCCTTGTTGTATTTGAGTTGATCCCAAGCTCTCTTCCCCACACCAAAACCCCACGCAGCGGTTCCTACACCCATCATGATGGTCTTTTTTTTTTTTTTTTTTTTTTTTAAGAATCCCTTACATATTCTTTTTTTTAAAAAAATAAATTTATTTACTTATTTATTTTTGGCTGCGTTGGGTCTTCATTTCTGCGCGCGGGCTTTCTCTAGTTGTGGTGAGGGGGCTCTCTTCATTGCAGTGTGCGGGCTTCTCATCGCAGTGGCTTCTCTTGTTGTGGAGCACAGGCTCTAGGTGCGTGGGCTTCAGCAGTTGTGGCACGTGGGCTCAGTAGTTGTGGCTCACGGGCTCTAGAGCGCAGGCTCAGTAATTGTTGCGCACGGGCTTCGTTGCTCCATGGCATGTGGGATTTTCCCGGACCAGCGCTCGAAACTGTGTCCCCTGCATTGGCAGGCGGATTCTTAACCACTGAGCCACCAGGGAAGCCCGATCATTATGGTCTTGAATAGTCTGCCTTACCATTCTTTAACAAGTGCAATGAAAAAGTTTTCTTTAACAATAGGGACCCATGAATCTTGGAGTCAGACTGCCTGTGTTTGAATCTCAGCTCCACCATTCACTGGCTGTGTGACCTTGGGCAAACTGCATAACCTCTCTGAACCCTAGTGTCCTCGTTTGTTAAATGGGAGTAATAATTGTGAGGATGGGAAGTGATGGTTCATGTGAAGTGTAGCAGGATGGCAGGCATGTATTCAGTGTTCAAAAAAATCATGTGGCAGTCTGGTCATCCTGGGGTCTCAAAACCACAGTCTGGCCTGTGTGGGCAAGAGAGTATGGTCTTTGGAGCCCTGCTCGCTGGACAAGTCTCGTGAGTCCTGCATGGACATCTGTAAGGTAGGCACAGTGATTCCCAGCTACCGGTCGCAGATCACGGTCAGTGATTCTCAGCTCATGGTGAAACCAAAAGCTGTTGGTGAAAGGGCTGAGAGAGCCCCCAGAAGTGGCAGCCATTATTTTTATTGCTAGACTACCTGCCAGGCACACAGTAGGTCCAACTCCGTCTGTGGCCTCTGGCAGTCCTGCCCCACCCCAGCCCTCCAGGGCTACCCTGAATCGCATCCCCGAGGCTGGCGAGGTCTGGCCACTTACCAGGTGAGGGTGAGCGTGCCAGGGTGCGGGGCCCATGTCTTCAGGATGCAGGTGACCGTCTGGATGTAATCGGTGTAGCAGACGAGGTCTGAGCAGCCCCAGGCTGGAGGGTCAAGGGACACAGAGACCTTGGTTGGGGTGGGGGCTGGTCGGGGTCAGCAGAGCTGATCGCCCCCTCACTCCCTTGAGGGCTGGAGGATGATGGGAAGCAGGGGTCCCAGAGCCAGGGTGAATATGATGACCCTAGGGCCACGAAGATTAAGGCCTGGAGCAAGGGGGTCCTTGCCACCTAAGAATTCTATTTTTGAGCCCCCAAAGTTGCGAGGTTGGCTATGGAGACAAGACTCTCCTAACGAGAAACATCATAAACTAAGCGGGTCCCCACCCAGCGCCCTCCCCGCAAGCCCTGTGTCCAGACACCAGGTCAGCATCCCTCCTGGCCGGCCTCCCTCTCAAGGTGGTGTGTCCTGAACTCCCCGGTTGCTGGGGCAATCTGTACATCCTGCGAGAGGGATTCGTGTGGTCAGTGAGAGACCATGTGCTCCCTCTGCTCCCCGCAGCTGGTCCAAGACAGGACATGGACCTCGGTGACCTGGCAGTGCTTCGAGGGAGCAAGAAACCTCCAGAAAACTGAGAAGCCCTTGGATACTTTTGCCAAGATGTCTGTATTATCCTACTGCCCAAACCATCACCACCACCACCAACCAAGTGACACAGGTATGGTCCCCCTCAGGCAATTTTATTGCAAGATTTAATACTCTCCCAACTCCAAAGTTAATTGCTTTACTTTGTTCTAAAAATGTTTGACAAAATCCAGTTAATAAGTTTTAGTTTAGTTTTGTTTTGTAAGATCAAGTGCCAACGCTGCTATTCCCCCTGCCTCCACCCCCCACTATTTACCAGAAATTTGTTCCCCTTTTAAATGGATTCATTCTTAGTGGCTTTTTCCTATTTTTCCTCGACTAATGAAGACCCAGGGGTTAGCAGTACATTCCTCCTGGGTCTCCATCTAGGTAAGAAGCTGGATTTGTAGTCAAGAACACTGTCACTGGAAACATCCTTTATGTCTACTCCCATCACATTTAACAAATGAGAAAACTGGAGCTCTGAGACTGGGCTACACCTCTTGTCTCGCTCTTGGTCTGGGCTCAGGAGCCCCAGGAAAGGCAAAATCTAATCTGTGCTAGTTCTTCACATCCACACACATGGCAGACACCGCTAATCGATCATGGCACTCACTCCCTTGGGTGTGGCCTCAGAATCCTTCTCAACACAGTTGAGTGGCTCCAGACAGCCACTACCAAGGGATCTGAGATGTGGAAATGAATCCTGTTGTAAGAGGAAGTTTCCCTCGGGGAGGAGCACGGGGCCTGTCCGTGGATACAGAGCGGCCCGTTCAGATACTTTGTGGAGAAAAGAGGACTGATTTTGGTAGGACCAAAACCCATGTGGCTGTGTCCTCTCTGAGTTCATCGTATCCTAGTCATTCTCTTTCAGGGCTCCAGAACTTGGAGAGGGGTTGCCTTTCCTAGGTAGACTCAAGGCCACCAAGGGACAGGGTTTGTCCCGAACTTGTAATGAAACATTGGAGAGGGGACAGTAGTCCCTGAACTAGTGTGCAGGTGGCATCAGGGACCAGAGGGAGTAAAAACCCTGTCACCGGTCACTACCCTGAGCCCTGCGCAGAGAGCCCCCAGGCCACCCCCCACCCCGCCCAGGGCTATCACAGCGTGTGGGAGGCAGTGGGAGCCGTGAAAAGTGCACACGTGACTCACAAGTGCTCTGAGTCGCTATTTGTAAGCTGGAGACACTGGCCCCTCAGACGGGGTGGGGAGGTATTTAGATGATATCACGCCAGTGCAGCCCAGGTGGCCTGCGTGTGGCACTCACCCAATAAAAGCAGTTAAGACCATGGGAATCAGGCAGATTTGGGAACCCGTCCCAGCTCTGCCACTGCCCGGCTGTGTGGCCGTGGACCTGCCTCTCACCCTCTCTGAGCCTCACAGGCTGTCGGCAGAAGGGAATGAGGATGCTCAGCCCCCGGGACACAGCAGGGGCTTGTTATTTGTGCTCACGGGGTGGGGAGAGGCAGCGGGTGACCCCAAGGCCCTTTAGAGGCTAGGAAAGGATTCTGACCACTCAGAAAGGGAAAATAAAGGAGACTGACATCTGTTTCCTGATGGAACTATTTGAGGCTTTGGGTCTTTCGGTAAAAACCGGAGTGAAATATTTATGAGTCAGCACAGCGGCGGCTGAGGGCACACCTGTCCCCAGGCCAGCTCCCATTCGAGCCTGTGTGCTGTGTCCCACCTCCTCTGGGAAGCCTTCCTGGATCTCTCAGCCCTGACTGCGCCCCCAAGTCTAACACCTGGCCTTTCCCTGCTTGGGTCTCGAACATTTCTCCCTCTGACTGCAACATCTTCTGCTCCTCGGGGGCTTCCTTCTAAGGCTTTGGCTACTTTTGTCTCCACAGCCACTCTCCCCACCCAGGGAATATGTGTGCTGGCAGTGGATCCAGTGATTGTTGAGAAACATCTCCTAGGAGATGAGGAGAAACTGTGGTTAGATCACAGGCGGGACTTCCTCACGCTGAGAACTGGGAGCCAGCCAAGGCAGAGAGAAGAAGGATGAAGTCCCTCATCCTCCCGCCCCGCTTCCCTGGCCAGCGAGACGTGGAGACCAGGACTCACTTCTGGACAGTGGAGCTCTCTGGTGGGATGGGCTCCAGCTAATGCAGAGATGGCTACTGGACTTGCGTCGGCTGCAAGTGGACAGATGCCACAGACTCTGACCCTGTGGCCTCTACCCTGCCCTGGAGCCCACAAGGCCAGCCCGGCCGCTCTCCACCCGCACACCACGGAGCAACTACTTACCCCCCTGGAGCGTCAGCAGGAGCAGAGGGGCAGCCCAGCCGCACAGCATGCTGCCTGCCGGAGCCTGGAAGAGACACACAGGGAGAGGGTGGGCCTGGGGCCCGGGCACCAAGGGGCCCTGAGCATCCTCCCTCTGGTCCCCATCCCTCCTTTGGAAGACTTGCCTCAGCTTCTTGGATTTGCTTCTGAGAAACAAGAGTTTGAGGAGCCCCTGGCTGCCCCCAAGGATTCCTGTCCCTTAGAAGTGGCTTTGCCCCCTGGATCCCTCCCCGCTTCTCCCCGCTTCTGCCTAGGCCCCCAGCACCATCACAAATGAGGGGGATGTAAAGGGGGAAGAGCTCGCTGTTGGTCCACCCCTGCTAAGCCTGTTGATGTAGCACGACGTGTGCATGTTTATTCATCCAGATAAGAAAGAGGGAGGCAGGGAGGGGAAAGTGGCTTGGAAAGTGGTATTTGACGGGCAGAGATCTTGAGTCCTCTTTCTTACAAAACCCCCATGTTGATGTTAGCCCAATTAATTGGCTTCTTAATGAGTAGCAAATCCAAGAGTAGCCCACAAAGGAGACAGCTCCTGCATACCTAAGATCAGTTTAGCCCAATAGCGAGGGTTCCTACCCAAATACAGAGCTCCCCCGGGTTAGCCCACCAGCAAGCACGGGGGAACCCAGCTTGACCACACGAAGGCGTCCTGGACACCCTGATCTGCATGAGATGGAGAAGAGACCTCTTTGGAGACCAGAGCCAGCCTGTCCAGGAAGCGCGGACTTTGGTACCTTGGGCAGAAGAACAACCCACCAGGCTGGCAATGCCAGGCTCTTGCTGGTACTTTGTCCATTGCACCCCCAGCTCTGTGTCTACTTGGGGAGGTACCAGCCAGAAGCCAGTGGGTCCCAAGAACCCTACCTAGATAGATCCCATGGACAGGTGTGTAGCTGGAACAGGAGCCCAGAGGGCTGACCCGTGCAGGGACCAGGTCACACACATGGCTTCTTCCGGACACCATCCCTGAACCCGGCTTCCCCCAGAGCCTACTCTGGCCCCGCTGGGAGCTTCCTCTGAGCTCCCAAACAGGTCACCAGGCAGGCAGTGGTGCAGGGCACGGAGAGGTTCAGCTGTGTGGCTCTCGGCTGGTCACTTCCCCTCCCTGAGCCTTAGAAGTAAAGATGGTAAAGCCTGCTTCCAGGATTCTTGTGAGGATTCAAAGCCTCCATTTATAGAATCACTGGGCCCCTGGCATAGCCCCTGGCACACAAACACTCAAGAAACAGTGATGGATACAGGCTTTTAAAGCATCAGAATGGACGGACTCCCTGAGTGATCTACCCAAGAGGTCCCCAAATGTCTCATTTTCCAAAAGTTGGCCATATTTGTAGATCATGTGTACTATTATTTATTTAATATATTTTCTATAAACAGACCCTATTAAAAATTTAACTCCAACTTCAACTTAAGCAATAATGCACATAGTTGTGTATTTTTTCCCCATAGCTGTGTATCATTCCCCAGTCAATGATTGTAAAGCATTTGAAACAGTGCCTGGCATATAGCAGATGTTATATAAGTGTTTCTTAAACAAAGCAATCAACTTACCATAAAACAAAATGCAGTGAAATGTAAAAACTAAATACAAGGAAAACAAAAGACAATAATTGAATTTTAGTGAGATACTATTCCCTGCTTAAGACTCTGATGGGGCTTCCCTGGTGGCTCAGTGGTTAAGAATCCGCCTGCCAATGCAGGGGACACTGGTTCGAGCCCTGGTTCGGGAAGATTCCACGTGCCGCAGAGCAACTAAGCCCGTGTGCCACAACTACTGAGCCCGCATGCCACAACTACTGAAGCCCGTGCGCCTAGAGCCTGTGCTCCGCAACAAGAGAAGCCAGAGCAATGAGAAGCCCACGCACCGCAACGAAGAGTAGCCCCCCCCGCCACAACTAGAGAAAGCCCGCGCACAGCAACGAAGACCCAATGCAGCCAAAAATAAATAAATAAATTTATTTTTTAAAAAAAGACTGATGAGTTGGAGATCTAGTTTGCCTTTGTTTAAAAAGGGAGATTAAAGAGTATTAGAGAGGTGTTGAAGACATACTAGCATCAAGCTGAGATTCTCACCCCCTCCCTCATCAGAGGATAGAAAGAAATTTGAAAAAGGTCTCACTCTCTCACTAGGGGGTCCAGGGATATTTAACACCATCTTAAACAAGCCACTCAATTCTGGGAAACATCAGCCTTGAATGATGACGTCTTCTCCTGTTTCCACAGCACCCGGTCCCACTACCCTCCCTGACCTGAATCCACCCCTTATGGGGCTTCCCACTCAGCTGACTCCTGAGGGCAACAGCAACTTACTCCCCAGATGCACTCAGACCAGCAGGTGTGCTTCCCGAGTGAAGGACAGAGGGTGCCTTGCAGCCTCCTACAGAGCAGTGAAGAGCACCTGGCTTGGAGTCTGCCAGGTGCCAGCTGTGTGACCTTGGGCAAGTTCCTGACCTCTCTGATTCTCTGTTTTCTTATCTTTGTTGTAGGCACTAAATGCATCATTGCATGTGAAGCATTCCAGCGCAGTCCTGGATGGGATGGAGCCCTAAACTGGTGCTTATCCACCAGGCTCCAGTGCCTAGAAATGATTTCTGAGGTTGTGGTCCTTCAGACTAAAAGTTGGCCAAATTTCAGGAGAGTCTGGGGATGTGGAGAAGATTGGGGGGAGGAAGTCAAACGGAAGCAGGTACTACGGAGAACGCAGAGCGCTTAACTTCACAGTCAACAGAGAAATGCAAATGAAAACCACAATAACATGCCATTTAAATTTTATCAGATTAGTAAAAACTAAAGGTCTGACAACATCACATGTTGCTGAGGACACAACGTAATGGGAACTCTCATTTACAGCTTGTGGAGATGTAAATTAATACAACTAGTCTGGAAAATAGTTGGGCATGGTCTAATAAACTTGAACAAGTGTTTACTCTAAGACCCAGCAATTCCACTGTGAGGTATACTACCAAGGAAACACTGGCACGTGTGTACAAGAAGCATAGGCAGAAATGTTTATAGTGGCATTGATTTTAATATTGAAAAACTGGAAACAACCTAAATATACATAAGCAAGAGAATGGAAAGATAAACTATGGTGTAATCACTCAATGTGAAAATGAATCATAGCTTCACACAACAAAGCAAATGACTCTTACAGAAAAGCAACAACAACCAAAAAACCAACCAAAAAACCCAAAAAGCAAATGACTCTTTCTGAAGCAAAAGAAAGATTAGAAAAGAACACAGGCATAATAACACCATCTGTGTCACACTTCACACCATGTAAAGCAGCTCTATATATTGTTTGGGTGAATATACATGTGTCCTGAATATAAAGAGAAATCCAAGGGAATGAAAAACATCAAATCCTGAATAGCGTAGACAAGGAAGGGATGTGATGAAGTGAGGGTCTCCAGGGGTCTCAACAGTTTGGTAAAACTGAGTGAAGCTACCATGGGTGTTGATTATGTTTTTCTTTATACCTTTTTGTATGTCCAAACTATTTCATAACATTTTAAACGTAAGTGAATCTTGGATTTATAAAATAAAATGTGAAGGGGGACTTTCACTTCTGGCCATGATGGAGCTGGTATCTGAGTAACCCTCTTACTAAGAACAACTACAAGAGGAGAAAAAAAAACCACTAGAAAGCATGAGAAAGCAGCCAAGTTAGATAGTACTTGAGAGGCCAGGGTGCCAGAGAGAAGGAAAACATGTTGACATTCTGCATGCAATGTCCCCTCAAATAATTTGCCAAGTCACTGCAGATGAGTTACATTCCAGGAAACCTAGCAGAAAGCATCTGGTAACAAGCTAAAAAGCTAAGAAGAGATTTTGTCAGTTTCACAATGCTAAGGAAAGAATCAGAGTCTAAGAAAAATGGGCCCTGATAAATACCCAGTTATTCAGGAAAGGCTATGCATTGGGAATAAGAAAAATCAGAAATAGTTCAGTCTTCACTGCATCAAGATGATCTGCCTATATGCCATATGTCTGCTAGAAAAAAAAATTAAAACCTATCTGGAAAAACTTAGCTTAATCTAAAGCCTCCATACTTCCCATACACAATGTCCAGCATTGAATTAAATTGATAAGACAAACTAGAAAACAGTACCAAATGACCAAAAGCCAAGAAGATAAAACCAAAGCAAAACTAGAAACAGACCCATAAGTGATTCAGAAAATGGCCTTATGAGACAGGATTTAAAATAACTATGATCAGTATGTTCAAGAATTCCACCAGAAATATGGCATCTATTTAAAAGTAGAAACTCTAGAGCTGAAAAATGCAATAATTGACATTTATGAGAACTTAATAGATGGATAAAGGAACAGATTAGAAAATCAGAAGATAGGACTGGTGAACTGAAAGATTGGTAGAAAATGAACAGATTGAAGCATGCAGAGAAAAAATGTTTAAAAATACAGAAAAGAGCAAAAGAGACACATGAGACCTTGTGAAAAGGTCTAACATAAATGTATTTGGAGTCAAGAAAAAGAGGAGAGAGGATAACTCAGAAGCAATAATAGAGATACTGGTTAAGAATTTTTCAAAACTAACAAGAAACCTTAAGCTACAGATTCTAGTTCTACAACCACCCCTCCCCCGCCGCCCCAAAACAAATACAAAGAAAACCACATCTAGGCACATCATAGAAAAACTGTTTTAAAAATTAAAGACAAAGATATACTTAAAATCCAACTTAGAATGTTATATCCAGCAAAAATATCAGAAAAAGTAGGCAAGCTCAATACGATAATCTACTAAAATCCCACAGTTGATATCATACTTAATGATGAAAAATTGAAAGCTTTCCCTCTAAGATCAGAAACAAGACAAGGATGTCCACTCTCATGACTTTTATTAAACAAGGATGTCCACTCTCATTGTACTGAATGCCTTGGTTCTAGCCAAGGCAATTAGGCAAGAAAAAGAAATAAAAGGCATCCAGAATGGAAAGAAAGAAGTAAAGTATTTCTGTTTGCAGATGATATGATCTTGTATATACAGCATCCTAAAGAATCCACACCAAGAAAATAAAATGAAACAAAGCAAACAACCAAACAAAAACTATTAGGACTAACTAGTGAATTTAGCAGGATTACAGGATACAAGATCAATATACAAAATCAACTGTATTTTAATAAACTAGGAATGAACAATCTGAAAATGAAATTTTAAAAGTGATTTCATTTACAGTAACATCAAAAAGAATAAAATAGAAATTTAACTAAAGGAGTGCTAGACTGGTACACTAAAAACTATTGTACAAAACATTGTTGAAAGAATAATGGAAGATCTAAATAAATGGAAGGATATCCCATGTATGGATTGGAAGACTTAATATTGCTAAGATAACTCCCCCCAAATGATCTACAGAGTCAAAGTAATCCCTATCAAAATCCTAGCTGGCTCCTTTGCAGAAATTGACAAGCTGATCCTAAAATTCATATGGAGGTATAAGTGACCAGAGTAAACAAAATGATCTTGAAAAAGATGAACAAAGTTAGAGGACTCAGACTTCTCAATTTCAAAGCTTACTACAAAGCTACATTAATCTACACAGGGTGGTACTGGCTTATTTATACACATATAGATCAATGGAATAAAACTGAGAGTCCAGAAAAAAGGTTATACATTTACATTCAATTGATGTTTGACAAGGGTGCCAACACAATTCACTGGGGGAAAAGAATAGTCTTTAAAATAAATGGTGGGGGGGCTTCCCTGGTGGCGCAGTGGTTGGGAGTCCGCCTGCCGATGCAGGGGACACGGTTCGTGCCCTGGTCCGGGACGATCTCACATGCCACGGAGCAACTGTGCGCCACAATTACTGAGCCTGCACTCTAGAGCCCACGCGCCACAACTGCTGAAGCCTGTGCGCCACAACTACTGAGTCCATACGCCGCAACTACTGAGCCCGCATGCTGCAAATACTGAAGCCCGCACGCCACAACTACTGAAGCCCGCACGCCTAGAGTCTGTGCTCAAGAGAAGCCACCGCAATGAAAAGCCTGCACACCACAACGAAGAGTAGCCCCTACTCGCCGAAACTAGAGAAAGTCTGCGCACAGCAACGAAGACCCAATGCAACCAAAAATAAAATAAAATAATTTAAAAATTAAAACAAATAAATAAAATAAAATAAATGGTGCTCATACAACTGGGTATCCACATGAAATAGAATGAAACTGGACTCCTATTTCACACCATATACAAAAATCAACTCAAAATGTATCAAAGACCCAGTACGAAGAGGAAGAAGTATTAAACTCTTAAAATAAAATACAGGTGTAAATCTTCAGAACCTTGTATTAGACAGTAGTTTCTTAGACATGAAACCAAAAGCACAAGCAACCAAAGGAAAACAGATATATTGAACTATTTCAAATTTTAAAACTTTTGTGCTTCAAAAGACACTATCAAGAAAGTGAAAAGACAATATAAAGAATGGGAAAAATATTTGCAAACCATATATTTGTTAGTGTTCAGAATACATAAAGAACCCTCAAGATCTAAAAGACAACCCAATTTTAAACTGTGCAAAAGATCTGAATAGACATTTTTCCAATGAGATATACTAGTGACCAATAAACACATGAAAAGATGCTTATCATCATTAGTCATTAGGGAAATG
This sequence comes from Phocoena sinus, assembly GCF_008692025.1. Classification (NCBI taxonomy): domain Eukaryota; kingdom Metazoa; phylum Chordata; class Mammalia; order Artiodactyla; family Phocoenidae; genus Phocoena; species Phocoena sinus. Next base: position 70,658,691 of record NC_045777.1, on the reverse strand, counting down.
CAAATAAGGACCATGGAGTGACACCACCTCACACCCACTATTTTTAAAAATGGAAAATAAAAAATGTGGGTGAGGGTATAAGGGTGGAACCCTTATACATTGCTGACGGGAATGTAAAATGGTGCAGCCACTATGCAAAACAGTTTTACAGTTTCTCAAAAAGTTAATATAGTGTTACCATATGACCAAGCAATTTGACTCCTAGGTATACAGCGAAAAGAATTGAAAACTATGTTCACAAAAAGACCCTTCTACACAAATGTTCATAGCGGCATTACCTATAATAACTCTAAACTGGAAGCAACTCAAAGGTTCATTAACTGATGAATAGGCAAACAAAATGTAGACTATGCATACAATGGAATATTATTCCACCATAAAAATGAATCAATTACTGATACATGCTGCAACATGGATGAACCTTGAAAATTTATCCAAAGTAAAGAAGCCAGACACAGAAAGGCACATATTGTGTGATTCTGTTTATATGAAGTGTCCAGAATAGGCAAATCCATAGACAGTTAGTAGATTAGTGGTTGTCAAGGGCTAGAGCTTTGGAGGGAGGGGGAATAGGGAGTGACTCCTAATGGGTATAGGATATTTTTGGAGCAATAAAAATGTTCTGTAGTTAGATAGTAGTGATGATTGCACAAATTTATAAGTATACTAAAAACTACTTAATTGTATACCTCAAAAGAGTGAATTTTATGGTATGTGAATTGGATCTTAATTACAATTTTTTTAAATGAAGGCAAAATAAATCTTTATTTTTTATACCAAAAAAAAAAAAAAAAAAGCTGAGAGGATTTGTCACCTGTAGACCTACATCAAAAGACATATTAAAGTGAATTTTGGGGGCAAAAGGAAAATAATCTCAGATGGGAAGCAATTTGCTGTAGGAAGGAATGAAGAGCAATAGAATATTATAAATAATATTGATTGCTGAAAATAATAATGATCATATCTTATGAAGTTGAAACAATATGCAGAATTAAAATACATTACCATGATACCCCAAAGATAAGAAGGGGTGAATAAAGTTAAAGGTCACTGTATTGTCTGGGAAGTGATAAAAATACTAATATAAAGGTAGACTCCAAAAGAAAAAAATCAATTACGCATGCTGTAATCGCTAAGAAAAACACTAAAAGAGTTACAAAAGAAAATATAACAAACTAATAGACAGGAAACATGATTAATAAGTTTTAAAACTTTATTCATCTAGGAAATGGAACAAAGAAGGAAAAGGAACAAAGAATAGATAGGACAAAAGGAAAACAAATAGTAAGAAGTTACACTTAATCCCAAACACCTCAGTATTTTTATTAAATGTATGAACTAATCACTGAAATTAAAGACATAACCTTGAAACCAACACTTTTCATTAAAATAAAGTGAAATTATAGTTTAATCTCATAAATATACTTACAAAAATTGTAAACAAAATATTAACAAATCAAATCTGATGATATATACAGAAGTAAATTATATAGCCTTATCACATGAGGTTTATTCCAAGAATACAAGGGTAGTTTGACATTTGAAAGTCAGTAATCTATTTCACCACATAAACAGAATAAAGAAGAAATTTTATACGATAATTTAATAATTTTTAATATGACATTTAATAATTTGCAACACTGATTCATGATTTTTAAAACACTCTCAGGAAACCAGGAATAGAAGGAGCGCTCTTAATCTGATAGGGAGCACACAGGCATGCGCACATGTGCACACACACACTATATACAACTAACATCCCTAATGGTCAAATATTGAACACTTTATCCTCTAGGGCAGGACAAAGGTAAGAATGTCTTGTACTGGAGGTCCTAGCCAATGCAATAAGGCAAGAAAAATAAATAAATTTATAAATATTAGAAAACTATAAGGATTGGAATGATATTATCTTAAAAAGTCCAGATACTTAACAGATAAACTGTTAGATAATAACTGTTAAACAAGGGCACTGAATTTGAGACTAATATAAAAAATATATTTCTAAAGATCAACAAAGTTGACAAACCTTTAGCTAGACTAAGAAAGAGAAGATTCAAATACCTAAAATCGGAAAGAAAGATGAGACATTACAACTGATGCCACAGAAGTAAAATTGATTATAAGATACAACTATGAATAATCATACAGCAACAAATTTGATAATGTAGAAGAAATGGATAAATTCCTAAAAACCTGCCAAGACTGAATTATGAAGAAATAAGTAGGCTCTAAGTAGACTGCAAAAGCAACAAAAGCAAAGATAGGGAAGTGGGACTACATCATAGTAAGAAGCTTCTGCATTGCAAAGAAAACCATCAGCAACATGAAAAGGCAACCTACTGAGTGGGAGAAAATATTTGAAAATTATATATCAGATAAGGGACTAATATGCCAAATATATAAAAATCTCATACAATCTGATTTTAAAATGAGCAGAAGATCTGAATAGACATTTTCCCAAGGAGAACATACAGATGGACAATAGGTACATGAAAAAAATGCTCAACATCATTAATCATCAGGGAAATGCAAATCAAAATCACAATGAGATTTCACCTGACACTTGTTAGAATGGCTATTATCAAAAAGACAAGAAATAACTAGTATTGGTAAGGATATGAAGAAAAGGGACCCCTTGTGCACTGTTGGTGGAAATGTATTTGGTGCAGCCACTATGGAAAACAGTATGGAGGTCCCCCAAAAGATTAAAAATAGAACTACCACATGATCCAGAAATTCCATTTCTGGGTATATACCCAAAGGAAATGAAATCAGTATCTCAAAAATATATCTGCACCTCTATGTTCATTACAGTATTATTTACAATAATCAAGATATGGAAACAACCTAAGTGTCCTTCAATAGATAAATGGATGAAGATGATGTGGAATATACATACAATGGAATATTATTCAGCCATGAAAAATAATGAAATCTTGCCATTTACAACATGGATGAACTTCTAGGGTATTATGCTAAGGGAAATAAGCCAGACAGAGAAAGATAAACACTGTATGATCTCTCTTATATGTAGAATCCAAATATAATAATAATAAATAAGTTCATAGATACAGAGAACAGGTTGATGGTTGCCAGAAGAAAGGAGTGGGAGGTGGGAGGAGTAGGTGAAGGGGGTCAAAAGGTAAAAAGAAAAAAAATGTGGTGCATTATTGAGCAAAAACAACAACAAAAAAAAAGCAGCAAAAAAAATCTTTTTAATGTATGTACTTGCAATGAGAGTCTTGTTCAGTGTAGTTAAATTTCATGAACAGACTATTACTCCATAAATCATAATGTTACACCAACACTGAGTATTGCATTTATTCTAGCTTTGCCTATGTCACTGAGTAATGCTGCAGAAACTAAAATATATTGCAACTTGAATACAATGCATTTTCTCTAAAAGCAATGACACAGCTTATTAAAATACTCACTTTGAACTTTATATCACCATCACTGAAACTAGGGAGAATTTAAAATCATAAAATAAACTATCAATTATAGAGAGGATATTAATTTTACATAGCAATGTATGATTCTGACAAATTTACCTTTACAAAGTAGAACGTAAATTAAGTAACTTTGTAGAAATCAACTGATAGGTGATTCAGTATCAACATTCATATGTTGATACTGAATACTAATACTAATTTTGACCTCTATTTTAAGAAGAACCAACTTTGTTTCATTTTAAGAAGTCATAAGCCACACTGCAAAATTTATGTACTATTTTCCTTATTTTAAAAAAATATTTTTAAGTATGGAGAAGTAGAATATGTGGTAAACAAATCATACCTCTTGTGTCCTGGTATCTTCCCAGATAGCTTATCAAAAGGGAAATAAATACTTGCACAATTACCTTGTGTATAAGTCTAAAATCTATAAAAATATGCATCAGGCAATAATAGATTAATATACTGAGGTGTCAGATAAATCGCCAAATGCTGATGAAGATAGCTTGATTGATGGAGTAAACTACCTTCATTAAATTGGGGTATGTTTTATTGTTCTCAAAAAAGGAGACAATAATAGGTCACACTGTAATTCCATTTTTTTCTCCAGTGGAAGTACCTTTTGAATTTAGAAATTTTTTCACTTATAAAAGACACAAACAGGGCTTCCCTGGTGGCTCAGTGGTTGAGTCCACCTGCCGATGCAGGGGACACGGGTTCGTGCCCCGGTCCGCGAAGATCCCACATGCTGCAGAGCGGCTGGGTCCGTGAGCCATGGCCGCTGAGCCTGCGTGTCCGGAGCCTGTGCTCCGCAACGGGAGAGGCCACAACAGTGAGAGGCCCGCGAACCGCAGAAGAAAAAAAAAAAGACACAAACAAAAAGACAAATTGAAAAACAAGAATGGAAAAGAAACTGAAATGGGAGATTATATCTATATCTGTTATAGTTTCCTTCATATAATTATATATTTTATATAAATATATAATATGTTAAACTATGTATATAATTATATACAACATATAGAGAGAGAACTCCTACAAAACAATTATAAATAAATAACCCAGAACTCAATTTGTTTTTAAATGGACAAAAAGCTTAAGCAGACACTTCCTAAAAGAGGACATCCAAACAGCCAACAAGCATGTTAAAAAGGCTTAAAATCATTACTTATCAAAGAAATGCAAATTTATATCCCAATATGATAGCACTACACATCAGCCTAGAATGACTAAAATGAAAAAAAAAATTTCCAAGTGCTAAAACGGATATGAACTAATCAAAACTCTCAATCTCTACTCAAGTTTCTCTGAGGAGTGTAAATTGGTACAACCACTTTGGAAAACTTCTGCTGAACAGGAGACCCAACAATTCCATTTCTAGATTATGCACCAAAGAGCAAAATGTACATGTACATAAGCAGACATGTACTGGAGTGCTCACAGCAGCATTATTTACCTCCCCAAACTGGAAAGAACCCAAGTTCTTGGTTCCCCTGTATCTTCTTTCGCTCACTGATGATTCAGGAATGGGACTCATTCAGATCCTTAAGCCGGTCATCATTTCCAATGTGACCCAGGTGGGGACTGGGGTTTGAAAGTGAACGGTGAGGGGTGTGGTAAAATTAAAATGGCCCGTTTTCCATAGGGACCAAGAAGACATGAGGTTGTTGAAGAGGGACTCCCCAGCAGTGCCAGAAACAAGACCAAACAGGTCACCAGAAGGGGAAGTGTCAAGACTGAGGGACTTCCCGAGACGGAACACAGAAGAAAGGGCTCCTAGTTTGTCCCTGGTCTCCAAGGACTTCTGCTCACCTGCCCTCCTCCTGCCCTCCTCCCTGACCTCCCTGCCTCCAGCTGTGGCCCCTCCAGCCCAGTCCTCATTCCAGCTATGTCTCTCCACGGCTCCCCACTGCCCTTCAGAGAAAGCCCCAAATTCCTCAGCCCAGCATTCAAAACATGTCAGGATCTGCCCCCCAACATTCCCTTTGCCCCTAGTCTTCATCCTGGACTCCAGGTTCTCCAGATCCCCGACATCTGGACATCTTCACAACATCCCCATTCATCTGGTTCTCACACCTTCGCACGTGCTGTTTCAGCCACCGGAACTGTCTGCTCCCCCTGGCTGTCTACCAGCTTCCTACTCAGGCTTCAAAAGCCAGTTCAAATGTCATCTCCTTTGTAACTCTTTGGCCTCTCCAAGACATGAGTCACTCCTTCCTCTGGGGTCCGTCCTTCCACCAGAGCACACCGCTCATGGTGTTTTTGGCAACATTCTGAGCAATTTCTAGGCGGGAACCACGTGTTGCTTGGTTACTGCTGAATGGCAGTGGCTAACCAGTGCCTGACAAGACAGTAGGTGCTCAAAGCATTTGTTACATGAGTGACTAAACGCAAGAAGATGCTTTCCATCATAATGGATTTTGACGCTTACCCTCAATGTTGAAACCCATGGAGACTGTACACTCCAAAGATAAATCTTATTCTTTTTGACTCTTCTTTCTTAAATTCAGCGCACTGAGGATCTGTATGCACTTGATAAGGATAGAACTCCAGAGCTCCAACATTTTTCCCCCACCTCAGGGCCTGTGCACATGCCACGTCTTCTACCTAGAACACTTTCCCCCTCTGCTTCTTTACTTTCTTATCCTCAGGTTTCAGCTACAGTGTTGCCTCCTTAAAGAGGCAACCTTCTCTGTCTAAAATGCGTCTCCCCTGCAGTTCTGGGTACCACACACCCCTCTTTCTTTGTCTCCTTCTTGGCAACTGTAATATTAGGATTCGTTTAGCAAATGTTCCTGGTTTTGTGTTTATGACCTGTCTCTATCCTGAAGCATAGGCTCCCAGAGGTTGGGAAATTTACCTATTTTGTTCACGAGGCATCCCTCGTGCAGAGATCAGGGCATGGAACATAACAGATACTTAACAAGGAGCTGAAGAATGGTGAAGACTGTAGGTGTCCAGTCCTACAAGGAGCAAGCCCCAAGGCAGCCCCCAAGAGGTCTTGGTTTCTCCATCCACTTTGTCACTGTCCTCAGGAACTTCCCCCCACCCGGGGCAACACCCTCAGCTTCCAGGGTCTGAGTGACCATGACCGCTGTCATCAGATTAGCAGCAAGAAATTGTCATAGAGGGACGTTGGGTTGCCCAGGGTCACACAGCGAGTTCTTAAAGCGGAGCTCTCAGGCTGGGGAAGAACCAGCCTTGTGGCCCTGGATCCAGAAGGAGGCTCTGCCTCTAACTCATAATGGGACCTTGGGCTCTTCTTTTTTCTGGGCCTCGTTTTCCTCATTTGTAGAATGGGGGCAGTGGCCCTGGCCTGGCTGAGGGAGCGTAAGGCGGGTGCTGGGCACACTGTAGGTGTGCGAGTATTGCAAGTTGCCTTTTACATAGTTTGGGGAGGGGGCGGTGACAAAGGGTGGGTTGGGGGTGTCTGAGGACAGGTGTGCCAAGACCCTGGGATGACAGCTTAGTCAGTAGGAGCTGAACATGAGGGGAAAGGCCTGCCCAGCCCGTCCCACCTCTGAGCCTGTGGAACCTTTTCGTCCGTCTCTCTCTCCCAGCCGGGCCATGGATCCCTGTCCACACAGCCTCTCCAAGCCTGACTGGCCTTTCCCTGCAGGAACTTCTCCAGCCTGTGCAACCTCCCCCAGCTGAGGTGCATGCCCCACTCCCAGCAAACTCTTCCTTCCTGTGCCATCTCTATTTGCCCTTCACTGTGCTAGGCAACCCCACCCAGACTGTGCAGCCTCCCTGGGCTCCGGTAGCCACACCTCACCCCAGCCCCATTTCCCCGCCCCCCTGACCAGGAGGGGCTGGCTGTAAGGCAGAGAAAAGAGGATGCTTCAACCAGGGCTGCTTGAGGTCACGAGGAGGGGATGGGGGGCTGGGGTGAGGTGCGGGGCGGGGCTGGCGACCTGCCCTTTATCCCATCCTGGCCCAGCATGCTCCCATCAGCCTGCCCTGGCCCTGGCCCAAGTAGACTGGGGGTTACTGGTTCATACTGGAGAAAGCCTGCAGGCCCCCGTCCCAGGCTACATCATCAAGCCCTCTTGGCAGATGAGGAAATAGAGGCCCAGAGAGGCCCAGAGCCTTGCCCAGGGTCACAGAGCGAGGAGCGGCCAGGGCCTGAGCAGGGAGCCAGGCTGGTGCACTTGCCCCACCTCACTCGGGACGATATGAGTGGCCAGATCCTTCCTGGGGGCTGTGAGGACCCGCAGGCCAGGGCCCTTTTGCAGGTGGCCTGGCCATCGGGGGCCCTCAGAGGGACCTCTGCTCACACCCCGGGGAATATTGTCAGGTTGTTTCAGAAGTTCCAAGTTTACTCAGAGCTCTCATTTGAGCTGCCGTAAAAAGTCCCTATGGCCGGGCGCCAGGGTGAGAAGTGGGGGCGGTGCCACCTGTGAGCCATGAAGCGGGGCCTCCTCTCAGCCCCCCTTCCCCTGCCCCTGGGGGCTAGGGTGCCGCAGAAGGCACGGAAGGGGAGAAGCGGGGGAGGAAGGGGCTGTGATGGGGGGGAAGACCCCCCCCGTGAGAAAGTGTTTGTTCCCTTGTCTTCACAGCTTTCTTTCCTCTGCTTGTACATGACTCCCCGGGTGACCCTAGGAATCCCCAGCCCTCTCAGAGCCTCAGCTTCCCCATCTGAGAAAGGGGGGAGTAGAATCATTATAGAATGATCATTTATTGAGAGTATATGCCAGAAGCTACACCAAGTGTTCTGGGTAATAACAAGACGATTATTACCAATGATATTTAAAGTAAAACATAGTAGCTGCTATTTCTCGTGAGCCACTGCTAAGCTCTTTCCCCTCAAAATGGCACTGGCTCTGTCTGTGTACCACCGAATCCCCAGGACCTAGGACAGTGCTCAATAAATACACATTGAATAAAACCTCACAGCAAACCGAGATAGGCGTTCTTATTTCCATATAACAGATAAGGAAACCAAAGGTTCAGAGAGGTTAAGTGACTCACTCCAGGTCACACAGTGATGGAGATGGTACTCGAACCTAGGTCTGACTGTTTTCAAAGCCCCAAATCACAATCGGTAGTGTGGTGATGAGCCAGATACAGGGCTCCCCAGCTGACTGTGGAGACCTCCCAGCTGTGTGGAGAAGTTGAGCCATCATTCTGGCCTGCCAGTGTTCTCAAGGCACTGGCTCCCCTCGCTGGGAGGAAGGATGCCCTTTCTTCCTTCCTTCCTTTCATTCATTTATTTATCAGGCCCCAGGGTGGTCCTGATGCTGTGGAGAAGCTGGTCCCTCCCAAAGTTTCTGGTGGCCTGCTTTACTTTTTCTATCTTCTCTTAAACTGGGCCCCTCCTCCAGCAAGCCCCCTTCCTCTGCCTATAAGCCCCTTTGGGCTCCAGTCCCCACCTCCAACCCCTTTCTCTTCCTTGATAGGCAGGCGGAAGCCTGCAGCATCTGGGGCACATCCTTTGTCTTGTTCACCTGCCTCTCCTGGCCTGGGGTCTTGGCCACATCCTAACATAAGGGCTCTTAGTTTCCTCCACTGCGGGGATATGAGTATCCAGACTCCCTGCCAGGTGTGGGGCGGACAAGACTAGGGCTTCTGCTGAACCCACCATGGGGAACAGGTGATCGCGGCTCCCGCTCTGGGGTCTGCCCAGCCCCCTTGATCCAATGCCCCTCTCAGAAGGTGCCCCAGGACTATGACTCTTGCTTTTCTGTTATCCTGTCCAGCAGGTTGCCACCCTGGGGTTCCAAACCCAGCTCTGCATCTTACGGTCACAGCTGACCTGGGGCAAGCTTCTCCTCACTGAGGGGCAGTCTCCTCATCTGTGAAATGGGCTGAATGAGGCCACCAGCCTCACCTGGTGTTGTGAAGATGATGGGAGAGCTTCACACGCCTGTTGCATGCTGAGCGCTGGCCCCGGGAGGACCAGAACCCAGGCGGCTGAGGGAGGTGGGACCGACTGCACGTTCCCGAGTGTGTCCCTGCACCTTCTATGGCTCTTGGAAACTGGCCTTTCTCCTCCACAGGCTCCAGCCTCCCCATGATGCAAACTCCCTTCCTGGGCAGGACCCCAGCCAGTAGCTTTGATATTTTCATTCCCTCGAATCCTCACAACCAGCCCTACAAGGACGGAGCTGCCATTCTCCCCATTTCACAGATGAGAAAACCGAGGCTCCACGAGGCTAGAAGAAGCAGAGAAACTTGCCCAAGTTCACCCAGCCAGGAAGCCGCATGGCTGGATTTTGAACCCGCCAGGTTTTCCCCACTCTACCATGTGCTTCTAAAACCCCCGCACTTTCCCCCAGGGGAAAGCAGATGTCCTCCCAGGAGCAGCCCCTGACTTTTTAATGCCCCACCTGCCCTGGGTCCTCTGCATCCTAAGTTCCTCTCCAGGCGTTTATTCACCTGCTCCTCTGCCAGGAGTGTGTCTGCCTGTTTCTTCCTTCCCCCTTTTTTCCCCAAGTCAAAATTCAACCCATCCTTCAAGGCTCAGCCTCCCTGAGTCTCCTTATTCCCCTCTCCTCTGCACACACAGAACGGATTTGCCTCTCAGCATCAGCATATCCGCCGTGTTTTCAGGAGAACGATGAGGAGACAGCATGTGGAGGGCAGGACCAGCCTCCAAGTCACCTGCCGACCCTGCTACGTACTGGTTGAGTCACCTTGGGAAAATCACTCTACCTCTCAGAACCTGTATTTATCTGTGAAATGGGCACACCAACGCATCTTAAAGGATTTAGATAAAATAAAGGAGATAAAACACAGAACCTGGTACAAAGTCGATGCCTCCCCACTTCCCCAAACAGACCCCGTCACACTCATGCCCACCCCTGCCCGGCTCAGCTGCCCAGAACCATGGCGACTGTCACATCATGTTCAGTCTGGAACCAGCTTTCCCTCCCCAGCCCCTGCCTTTTGGAGGATGGTTTCCACAACCTCAGGGGGTCATCTCAGCCATGCCTATGCCTCTGCCTCTATGTACCTGGGGCCTCTTGCAGACCCACAGAGAGGCACGCCAGGCAGGTGAACTGTCCCCAGGTGTGATGAGGCCACAGGACCCCTGCACGTCTTCCTGGGCAGAGAAGGTACCTCCCCCCCACCCCCCCTCCAGAGCGGTAGCTAGAGGTGAGTTACCTGCTGTCCTACTTCTTTCTCAGAAATCCATTCTCTCTGTGCTTCGGGCAATCCGGTGGGCTCCCAGGGGACAGCAGCTGGGCTTGGCGTGAGGGATGGGGGTCTGGGAGAACAGGCAGGGGACTGGGGTGGGAAGCTGTAACCTGCCCCAAGTCACCGACCAGACAGCACAAGACCTGTCACCCAGACGGACGGCAGCTGGGCTCCGGGCAGGCGGGCCACGCAGAGGCAAAGGCAACCATCAGTCACGTCCCAAGGAGGTCACACACGGACAGAAGACAGAGGTTGCTGGGCAGGGACCGGTCAGCTGCATGGGGGATGGACTGACAGCAGCCAAGGGCTGGCCCGCCAGTCAGACAGGAGAAGCCAAGCAAAGAGGTAGCTGGCCACCCAGGCAGACAGACAGACAGCCGTGTGGCTGTCAGTCACGCGCAGGGAGAAGCAGGCCGACAGTCGGACCCCGAGCCCTTCGGTCGTTCAGCAGAGAGACGCCAGTGAGTCCGCCAGAGGCGATGCCTGCCATCCCAGCCCCACCGCGTGCTCACGGTGGGGAGGAAGGGGAGGATGTGGTGAGCCGCTCCCCAGGCCCCGCCCACAGAGCAGCCGGCTCCTCCCCCAGGGAGCGAGAAAGAGGTGGGAGGGGGCCCGGCCGCAGGGCAAGGCCCACTGCTCACCAAAGGTCGCCGGCTAGGAAGACATTTGGGGCCACCGGCGTGACGTTTGCCTCCTGCGGACGGGTGACAAGACCCCCACAGGCCTCACAGTCTTGACCTTTAAGGCGGGCAGGGGGGCGGTGAGCCGCCGCTTCTCCCAGCTGTGGAAACTGAAGCTCCGAGGGGGGAGGAGGTGGCACAGCGAGACCCGCGAGGTCCCCAGGGGTCTCAGCTCAGAGAGAAGCATGAGAGCCCAGAGACCTGCCCAAGGTCCCACGGAGAGGCAATGGCCCTTCTTCTGGAGTTTGCACGCTGGCCGGCTTCACTCCTCTCGCTGCCTGCCTGGCCCAGCAGAGGTCTGAGTTCCGGACCCCCTCCCAGACTCCCTGAGCCTTTTTCCTTTGAATCCGGCTTCCTGCTGCAATGCTGCAGGGAGTAGGATGCTGTCTCTGTGCCTTTGAGAAGACAATCCCTTGGGCATGTCACATCACCCCTCTGAATGCCTCGCTTTGCCCATCTGTCAAATGGGGAGACCTAGCCGTTTTACACATGGGAACTCAGGAAGAAAATAGAGAAAAGAAATTCTCAAGAGAATTCTTGTCTTGCTGACAAGCCAAGGGCCCGTGAGAGGGTCAGATGCCTCTTGCAAACATTTATGAAACCTGGGGACAAAATTCAGCAAGTTCACACCCAGCAAGCCTCAAAGAGCTGGTGCTATCACAACTACTACGATTAGTATCTTGCATTTTTTAGGCACTAGGTGATCTCATTTATTCTACAAACCCTGTGAGGCAAATAAGATTATGACTATTTATGTTACAGTGGGAGAAACTAAGGTTCAGAGGGGTGACATGTCACACTAGCCAAGAAGTGTCAGAGCTGGGATTTGAACCTGGGTGGATCAGATTCCTAAGGCTGTGGAAATGGGCCCAAACGCTTCATCCTTGAAATGTTACCAGGGTGGATGGGGGCTGTTTTGTGCTGTTTTAATGACACAGGTTGGCTCAAACACACATGCCATCTCTCCCCAGCTGACTCATTTTTGGGAAATAATTTGCAGCTAAGCCACATGACCGCTCCAGAGAAAAAGAGAAAGCATCTTGTTATTTATTCTTTTTTTTTTTTTCTTTTTCTAGCTGTTTCTGAGGAACTTGGTACAAATTCCCCTGTGGCCGATTCAAAAGATGTTTGCCCTAAAGAGATTCTCTTCCTCACAACCAAAATATCTTGTATTCTCTGGAGCTGGCTTTCTTGAGAGGAAGCCAGCTTTTCTTTGTCTCTTGATCTTCAGGGTGAGTTTTCTGATACCATGGTTGAAAGATCAAGAGAAAGAGTAGTTAAAAAAAAAAAAAAAGAGCTAATATTTGCTGAAAGCTGATTCTGTGCCAGGGTTTTAAGGACTTTAAAGGTGTATCACCTCACTTAAACCTCAGAATAACATGAGAAGGTAGTTATTATTACCATCATCGACATCATCCCTATTTTACAGATAAGGAAACCAAGGCTCAGAGAGGTTAAGTGACTTGTTCAAGGTCACACAGCTGATGCTGGTGGAGATGAGATTTGAACTCAGTCATTTGGGCTCCTGAGTTTACATTCTTGATCACTGCACTACACTGCTTCTGGATGTATGTTAACCCAGGGATATTCAGTCCCTCTTCCCACCCTCCCTCCCAGCTGCCTGCCTTCCACCCACCCATTCACCCACCCACCCCCTCTTGCATTCTTCTACCCACCCACCCACCCAGCCCAACCCACCCATTCTCTCCTTCCGGCCTTCTACCGGCCGACACTGAACATGCCCTTGGCTAGGTACTGGGGACATTCTCCAGAAATACACAAGAGTGGTGGCCCTCATGGAGCCTGTATTCTGGTGGGGAGAGACAGACAAAAAGAAGTAATGGACAAACTAAATGCAAATTATACTGTCATAGAAAACAGATGAGAGGTCTAGGTAGTGACACAGAGGGGGCACCCTGGATGGTAAGAAATACCCCAGCCACAGGGGAAGCATTTTAGGCAGAAGGTCCTGCAAGTGCAAAGGCACTGAGGTGGGAGGGAGTGTGGCTCGGGAGGGAGTGTGGCTCGCTCCAGGAACTTGGGAACTGTGTGGGGAATAGAGTGAACAAGCAAAGGGATGCTAGGAGACGGAGTCATGGAAGTCCCACATCCTGCACACCACCTAGGACCTTGCAGGATGGGGTGAAGAAGGTAGATTTGGCTCCAAGGGAAATTGGATGTCATCTGAGGTTTCATCAGAGGAGTGGCTTAATCCAATCTACATTTTCAAAAGAGTGCTCCAGCCATGATTTAGGGAGTGGGTAAGATGCAGCAGTGGGAACTTAACCCTTTGTGTTTAAAAAGTAGATGCTTTTGGAGATGGAAAGTTAACAGCTGCCATGTCCTTTGGAGTGAAACTGTGTCCCCTTAGAAATAGATCTGTGTTGAGGGAAGGGTCCCTTAAGGGACCCCTCTAGGTCAGTTCCTGTCTCACGAATGTGGCCCAGGAGGTCTCAGAAGAGGGTGAAATAAGATCTCTCAACACCCTCCCAACACCCCTGAGTATTTAAAGCTGGTCAGTGGGGAGGAAGTGGTTAAATCTGCATTTCAGCCAAGGGGACTACTGGGAAAAAAATAATTGACACAGCCCCTCCTTCAACCCATTTCCTCTTTTTTATTTTAACAGTTTTATTGAGGTATAATTTACACAGCATAAAATTCACCCATTGTAAGTGTACAATTCAATGATTTTTAGTAAGTTTACTGAGCTTTGCAACCATCACTGCTATCTAATTTTTTGAATATTTCCAAAAAGGCCCCTTGTTCCTGTTTGCAGTCAATCCCGTTCCCACTCCCAGCCCTAGTAATCTCCTTTCTGTCTCTACTGATTTTCCTTTTTCTTTTCTGGGTATTCTGTATAAATTGAATCACGCATGTGGTCTTTTGTGTCTGCTTTCTTTTCTTTTGCGTAACGTGTGTGAGTTTCTTCTGTGTGGTAGCATGTACTTCATTCATTTTTATGCCCGAGTAATACTCCATCGCACAGATATGCTACATTTGGTTATTCCATTCATCAGCTGGTGGAAGCTGGATTGTGTTCACTTTATCTCTATTACGAATAACACGGCTATGAACATATCCGTGCAAATCTATGTGCAGACCTGCATTTCAAATCTTGCGGATATACACCCAGGAGTGGATTGCTGGGTCATTCTATGTTTAACTTACCGAAGAGCTGACAAACAGATCTCCACAGCAGCCACACAATTTTACACTGCCACCAGTAATGTATGAGAACTCCAATTTCTCCACGTCATTGCCAACACTTACTATTTTCCTTTTTTTTTTTTACTAGAGCCATCTTGGTGTGTATAAAATGGTATCTCATTGTGGTTTTGCTTTGCATTTCCCTAATGGTTAATGGTGTTGAACATATTTTCGTGTGCTTGGTAGTCATTTATACACCTTCTTTGGAGAAATATCTATTCAAGTCCTTTGCCTGTTTTTAACTTGGGCTGTGCTATAGACTGTCTGTTCTCCCCCATAATCACATGTGGAAATCCTACCCCTCAAATGTAATGGTATTAGAAGGTGGGGCCTCTGAGAGATGATTAGGTCATGAGGGCAGAGCCTTCATGAATGTGAATAGTGCCCTTATGAACAAGACACTAGAAAGATAAGTTACTCCTTCTGCCCTGTGAGGATACAACGGTCTATAAACAAGGAAGCGGGCTCTATCGAATCTGCTGGCACCTTGATGTTGGACTTCCCAGTCTCCAGAACTGTGAGAAGTAAATTCTGTTGTTAATAAGCCACCTAGTCTACTGGATTTTGTTATAGCAGCCCAAACAGACTAAGACAGATTGTTTGTCATTTTGTTGTTGAGTTGTAAGAGTTCTTTATATATTCAGGATACTAGACCCTTATCAGATATATGCTTTGCAAATACTTTCTCCCATTCTGTGGTCATCTTTTCACTTTCTTATAGTTTTTAATGTTTATGAAGTACAGTTTATCGCTTTTGTTCTTTTGGTGCCCGTGCTCTTGGTGTCATGTCTATGAGTCTATCACCAAATCTAAGGACATGAAGATATACCCTTATACCTTCCTCTAAGAGTTTTATTTTGTTAGCTCTTATATTTAAGTCTCTAATCCACTGTATATTGATTTTTGTATATGATGTAAGGATCCATGTATGTAGATATCCAGTTGTCCCAGCACCTGCTTGTTGAAGAGACTATTCTTTCCCCATTGAATTGTCTTGGCATCCTTGTCAAAAGTACTGTCCATACATGCATGGATTTATTTCTAGACTCTTGATTAAATTCCATTGATCTCTATTTCTGTCCTTATGCCAGTATTACACTGTTTTGATTACTGTAGATTTGTAGTAAGTTCTGAAATTGGGAGTTTGAGCCCTCCAACTTTGTTGTTCTTTTTAAAGATTGTTTTGGCTATTCTGGGTCCTATGCAATTTCATATGAATTTTAGGATCAACTTTTCCATTTCTGAAAGAACAAAAGGTTATTGGGATTTTGGCAGGGATTGCACTGAATCTAGATGTTGTTTGAGAAAAAGTGCCATCTTAACAATGCTAATTCTTCCATTACATGAACATGGGATGCTTTTTCATTTACTTAGATCTTTAATTTCTTTCAGCAATGTTTTGTAGTTTCCAGTGTATAAGTCTTTCACCTCCTTGGTTAAATCTATTCCTAAGTATATTATTATTTTTGATACTATTATATATGGAATTGTTTTCTTGATTTCCTTTTTGGATTGTTCATTGTTAGTGTATATAAACACAGCTAACTTTTGTATTAATCTTGTACCCTGCCATTTTGCTTAATTTGTTTATTAGCTCTAATAATTTTTTGGTGAATTCTTAAGGATTTTCTAGCTATAGTATTATGTCATCTGCAAATAGTGGTATTTTACCTCTTCCTTTCCAGTTTCTTTTATTTCTTTTTCTTGCTGAATTGCTCTGGCAAAATCCTTCAGTGTGATGTTGAATAGCAGTGGTGACAGCAGGCACCTTTCTTTCTGATCTTAGGGGAAAAGCTTTTGGTGTATCATTCATCATGTGTGATGTTAACTGTGGGTTTTTCACATATGGCCTTTATGACGTTGAGGGACTTCCATTCTATTCCTAGTTTGCTAAGTGTTTTTTTTTTTATCATGAAAGGGTATTGAATTTAATCAAATGCTTCTCTTTTTTTTGCATCAGTTGAGATCAGCATGTGGGTTTTCCTTCATTTTATTAATGTGGTGTACTACCTTGATTAATTTTATGTTGAACAACCCTTGAATTCCTGGGAAAACCCTACTTGGTCATGGTGTATAATCCTCTTAACATGCGATAGGATTCAGTTTGCGGACTAACGGACTTTAATGGGGCCCTACAAGTCCGTTAGGCTCTGTTCACTTTTCTTCACTCTTTTTTTCCTTTATGCACCTCAAACTGGATAATTTCAATTTGCCTATCTTCAAGCCACTGATTCTTTGTTCTGCCTGCTGCAAATCTGATGTTGAACCCCTCCGGTAAATTTCTCATTTCAGTGTTTACTTTTCAGCTCCAGAATTTCTATTTGGTTCCTTTGTATAATTTCTTTTTATTAATATTTTCTATTTGTTCATACATCATTCTGGTTTCCCTTAGTTCTTCATCCATGGTTTCCTTTAGCATTTTGTGCATATTTAAGACACCAGATTTAAGATCTTTATCTAGTAAGCCCAATGTCTGGATTTCCTCGGGGACAGTTTCTGTCGTTTTCCTTTTTGGTTTGTGTTTTCCTTGTGAATGGGCCATGCTTTCCTATGTCTTTTATGCCTTATTGTTTTTGTTATTGTTGAAAACTGGACATCTTGAACATTGTAATGTGATAACTCTGGAAATTAGATTCTCCCCTGACCCTCTGCCCCAACAGGGTTTGCTTTTGTTGTTTGCTTTGGCTGCAGCCATCCATTTGTTTAGTGACTTTTCCAATCTATTTTTGCAAATACCGTATTATTCCTTGTTGTTGTATATTCACTGAAGTCTCCACTCCATTCCATTATCTTGGCAGTCAGCCAGCGATCTGATAGAGATTTCCTTAAACACCTGGAGCCAAAATGAATAAGGCACACAGAACAAAAACTACTTTCTCAGTCTTTAGAGATTGGCTCTGAGCTGGGACTCTTCTTCAATGCTTAGCCAGGCTGACTATAACTGTATTTTAGCTTTCACCTTAGCGTTTCACCTGCTTGTGAAGAATCCAAAGATTAGCCAGAGGTGCAAACCTAGGGTCTTCTCAGATCTTTTCTGTGCTGCATTCAGCCCTGGGCGTACACATTGCATTCCAGATTCCCTGGTATATGTGGAAGCCTTTCAATGCCTTTGTATTTTCCTCTCCAGCCTCCTCCTTCCCAGGCTTTTTGGTCTGTCTGTGCTTGCTCTGTCCATCACCCCTTGCCCCAGTTGGGCAGTATATGTCTTTAAGTTATTTCAACAGACACTACCTAGGAAGCAGCTCCAGTCTTGAAAGAGTTTCAAAGGGGTGGCACAACGAAGGCAAATGCCCAAGCCAATCCCTCAGGAAGCTACCAGACAGATCAAAAGGTACAACCACGATTCTTTGAGAACAAAGTCTGTATTGCCCTTTCCTGTTCTAGCAAATCACACCCAAAATGCAGACCACTGTTCCCCCCCACCCCCGCCCCTACTGAGCTGGGGAATAGGAAGTAGTAAGCAGATAAGCAAAAATGCCACAATACATTCTTAGCAAATACTGAGTCTCTTTCTTCATCAAGGAGGCCCCCTGGTTGCTTTTCAGTTTTGATTAGATTCCAGGAAAAAAAGTTGATTCTGACAGGTTTTGCCAGCTTAATGCTTGTGTCAGTGGAAAGACTGAGCCTTGAAATTCTCTACATTTTAAAGTTTATTAAACTGCAATTTACCAATTATTTTTCCCTTCTGTGGATTGCACTTTTGGTGCATGTCCAAGAGCAATGTGCCTGGCCCAAGGTAACAAAAATTCTCCTTATGTTTTCTTCTAAAAGTTTCATTGTTTTAGTTCTTATGTTTAGCACCATGGTTCATTTTGAGTTAATGTTTGTGTATAGTGTGAGATAATCTAAATTTATCTTTTTGCATGTGAATATCCAATTGTCCTAGCATAATACGTTAAAAGGATTATCTTTTCCCCATGGAATTACCTTGGCACCTATTTTGAAAATTAATTAACTATAAATGTATGGGTTTATTTTTGTACTCTCTATTCTATTCCATTGCTTTAAGTCTATCTGTGTGTCAGTACCACACTGTCTGGATTACAGTAGCTTTTTAAAAAATTTTTTTAATAAACATCTTTATTGGAGTATAATTGCTTTACAATGGTGTGTTAGTTTCTGCTTCATAACAAAGTGAATCAGTTATACACGTACATATGTTCCCATATCTCTTCCCTCTTGCGTCTCACTCCCTCCCACCCTTCCTATCCCACTCCTCTAGGTGGTCACAAACCACTGAGCTGATCTCCCTGTGCTAGGCGGCTGCTTCCCGCTAGCTGTCTGTTTTACGTTTGGTAGTGTATATATGTCCATGCCACTCTCTCACTTTGTCACAGCTTACCCTTCCCCCTCCCTATATCCTCAAGTCCATTCTCTAGTAGGTCTTGGATTACAGTAGCTTTGTAGCAAGTTTTGAAATTGGGAAGTGAAAGTCATGCAACTTTATTTTGCTTTTTCAGAATTGTTTTGCCTATTCTGGCTCCTTTGGATTTCTGTATAAATTTTAGGATTAGCTTGTTAATTTCTGCAAAAATATCTGCTGGGATTTTGACAAGGATTGTGTCGAATCTATAGATCAATTGGGGGAGATGTGCCATCTTAAAAATATTGTATCTTCCAATCCATGCCCATGAACTAGCTCTCCATTTATTTACATCTTTTAAAATCTCTCTCGGGAACCTCCTTCTGCATCCATTTCCTTTTGAGGCCCAACATTGTAGGGCTCCTTTGATGGACCAAATGGTCGGCTAAGGACTCTAGCCAAGGAAGGGCAGGAGGTGTTACACTGAGAACTCACTATAGCAGAAGGTAACATCTAGAGGGTGGTGGCGGGAGGGCTGGGCTGTACACACATGTGGCTGAGACTTGGAACCATCTTTTCATTCTGTTACGCTGTTACAGTGGCTTTATTTCAAGAGCAGTGGCTGAATATAAAACTAATAAACGGTGCCCTCAGTTACGAGTAACACAGAAGGGAAACGATTATCCTGCTTTCAAGACTCACCTGGGTGTGTTTGAGGCTGTGGACCAAACAGGACTCTCATTCAAGCAGATGATAATAACGTCTTAGGATTTTCTAAATCTCTTCCTCAAATTAGTCTCCCTGGTGGGCTGATCAGATTGCCCAGCCATGGATCACATTATTGCTGTTTGAGGCAGGAAGGATGTCTTGGTTGGGTTCCCCCAGAAGCAATTTCTTTTTAATTAATTAATTAATTAATTTTTGGCTGCATTGGGTCTTCGTTGCTGCACGCAGGCTTTCTCTAGATGCGGCGAGCGGGGGCTACTCTTCGTTGTGGTGCGCAGGCTTCTCATTGCGGTGGCTTCTCTTGTTGCGGAGCCAGAAGCAATTTATAAGACAAGGATTCAAGTGCACGTGATGGATTTGCGAGGTGAGCCCAGAAAACATTTGCAGGCGAGTCAGCAAGCGAGGCACGGCAGGGCAGGAAGCCAACAGGGAGCTCGAAGAGCGGGTTAGTGCTGTGGCAACTGGAACTTAATCCAGTTAATTTCTCCAACTTGCCCCAGACGAGGAGCAAGGAAGCCGGGGTATTTCTTCACTAGGACCCCAACTGCCATTAGTAGAGGGCTGCTTCCAGGGGCAGTTCAGCTGCCCTCCTGTGCGTACCTGCAGCCAAAAATAAGCCTTCGGGCTACTAGTTGCAAGTATTTGCAATAAGAACCCCTCAGTGTGTAGAGCTGAGAGGATGAGGGTGAGGCTCCAACGTTGGCTGCAGGGCAAATGGCAGCCACTGCTAATTGCCTCCCAACTTCCTTCCTGCCCTTCTCCCTCATATTAGAACCACAGTGTAGAGAGACTGGGGAGTAGAAGGACGTGTGCTCACTCCCTCTTGCGACAGCACCGGAATCACAACTAATTGCTGAACAATCATCGACAGGAGGACACGGGAACTCACCAAAAAAGACACCCCACATCCAAAGACAAAGGAGAAGCTGCAGTGAGACAGTAGGAGGGGCACAATCACAATAAAATCAAATCCCATAACTGCTGGATCGGTTACTCACAAACTGGAGAACACTTAGACCACGGAAGTCCACCCACTGGAGTGAAGGTTATGAGCCCCACGTCAGGCTTCCCAACCTGGGGGTCCAGCAATGGAGGAGGAATTCCTAGAGAATCAGACTTTGAAGGCTAGTGGGATTTGATTGCAGGACTTCGACAGGACTGGGGGAAACAGAGACTCCACTCTTGGAGGGCACACAAAGTAGTGTGTGCATCGGGACCCAGGGGAAGGAGCAGTGACCCCGGGGGAGACTGAACCAGACCTACCTGCTTGTGTTGGAGGGTCTCCTGCAGAGGCGGGGGGTGGCTGTGGCTCACCGTGGGGACAAGGACACCGGCAGCAGAAGTTCTGGGAAGTACTCCTTGGCGTGAGCCCTCCCAGAGTCTGCCACTAGCCCCACCAAAGAGCCCAGGTAGGCTCAAGTGTTGGGTTGCCTCAGGCCAAACAACCAACAGGGAGAGAACCCAGCCCCACCCATCAGCAGTCAAGCGGATTAAAGTTTTACTGAGCTCTGCCCACCAGAGCAACACCCAGCTCTACCCACCACCAGTCCCTCCCATCAGGAAGCTTGCACAAGCCTCTTAGATAGCCTCATCCACCAGAGAGCAGACAGCAGAAGCAAGAAGAACTACAATTCTGCAGCCTGTGGAAGGAAAACCACATTCACAGAAAGACAGACAAAATGAAAAGGCAGAGGACTTTGCACCAGATGAAGGAACAAGATAAAACCCCAGAAAAACAACAAAATGAAGTGGAGATAGACAACCTTCCAGAAAAAGAATTCAGAGTAATGATAGTGAAGATGATCCAGGACCTCGGAAAAAGAATGGAGGCAAAGGTCGAGAAGATGCAAGAAGTGTTTAACAAAGACCTAGAAGAGTTAAAGAACAAACACCTAGAAGAATTAAAGAATAAACAAACACAGATGAATAATACAATAACTGAAATGAAAAATACACTAGAAGGAATCAATAGCAGAATAACTGAGGCAGAAGAACGGATAAGTGACCTGGAAGACAGATGGTGGAATTCACTGCCACAGAACAGAATAAAGAAAGAAGAATGAAAAGAAATGAAGACAGCCTAAGAGACATCTGGGACTACATTAAATGCAACAACATTCACATTATAGGGGTCCCAGAAGGAGAAGAGAGACAGAAAGGACCCAAGAAATATTTGAAGAGATTATAGTTGAAAACTTCCCTAACATGGGAAAGGAAATAACCATCCAAGTCCAGGAAGTGCAGAGAGTCCTAGGCAGGATAAACCCAAGGAGAAACACGCCAAGACACAAAGTAATCAAATTGACAAAAAATGAAAGACAAAGAAAAATTATTGAAAGCAACAAGGGGAAAATGACAAATAACATACAAGGGAATTCCCATAAGGTTAAGAGCTGATTTCTCAGCAGAAACTCTACAAGCCAGAAGAGAGTGGCATGATATATTTAAAGTGATGAAAGGGAAGAACCTACAACCAAGATTACTCTACCCAGCAAGCATCTCATTCAGCTTCGACGGAGAAATCAAAAGCTTTACAGACAAGCAAAAGCTAAGAGAATTCAGCACCACCAAAACAGCTCTACAACAAATGCTAAAGGAACTTCTCTAAGTGGGAAACACAAGAGAAGAAAAGGACCTACAAAAGCAAACCCAAAACGATTAAGAAAATGGTCATAAAACACACATATAGATAATTACCTTAAACATGAATGGATTAAATGCTCCAACCAAAAGACACAGGCTTGCTGAATGGATACAAAAACAAGACCCATATATATGCTGTCTACAAGAGACCCACCTCAGACCTAGGGACACATACAGACTGAAAGTGAGGGGATGGAAAAAGATATTCCATGCAAATGGAAATCAAAAGAAAGCTGGAGTAGCAATACTCATATCAGATAAAATAGACTTTAAAATAAAGAATGTTACAAGAGACAAGGAAGGACACTACATAATGATCAAGGGATCAATCCAAGAAGAAGATATAACAATTATAAATATACATGCACCCAACATAGGAGCACCTCAATACATAAGGCAACTGCTAACAGCTGTAAAAGAGGAAATCAACAGTGACACAATAATAGTGGGGGACTTTAACACCTCACTTACACCAATGGACAGATCATCCAGACAGAATATTAATAAGGAAACACAAGCTTTAAATGACACAATAGACCAGATAGATTTAATTGATATTTATAGGACATTCCATCCAAAAACAGCAGATTACACTTTCTTCTCAAGTGCACATGGAACATTCTCCAGGATAGATCACATCTTGGGTCACAAATCAAGGCTCAGTAAATTTAAGAAAATCGAAATCATATCAAGCATCTTTTCTGACCACGACACTATGAGATTAGAAATCAACTAAAGGGAAAAAAACGTAAAAAACACAAAAACATGGAGGCTAAACAATACACTACTAAATAACCAAGAGATCACTGAAGAAATCAAAGAGGAAATTAAAAAATACCTAGGGACACATTACAATGAAAACACGACTATCCAAAACCTATGGGATGCAGCAAAAGCAGTTCTAAGAGGGAAGTTTATAGCAATACAAGCCTACCTCAAGAAACAAGAAAAATCTCAAATAAACAATCTAACCTTACACCTAAAGGAACTAGAGAAAGAAGAACAAACAAAACCCAAAGTTAGTAGAAGGAAAGAAACCATAAAGATAAGAGCAGAAATAAATGAAATAGAAACAAAGAAAACAATAGCAAAGATCAATAAAACTAAAAGCTGGTTCTTTGAGAAGATAAACAAAATTGATAAACCATTAGCCAGACTCATCAAGAAAAAGAGGGAGAGGACTAAAATCAATAAAATTGGAATTGAAAAAGGAGAAGTTACAACGGACACTGCAGAAACACAAAGCACCCTAAGAGAGTACTACAAGCAACTCTGTGCCAATAAAATGGACAACCTGGAAGAAATGGACAAATTCTTAGAAAGGTATAACCTTCCAAGACTGAACCAGGAAGAAACAGAAAAATATGAACAGACCAATCACAAATAATGAAGTTGAAACTGGGATTAAAAATCTTCCAACAAACAAAAGTCCAGGAACAGATGGCTTCACAGGTGAATTCTATCAAACATTTAGAGAAGAGCTAACATCCATCCTTCTCAAACTCTTCCAAAAAATTGCAGAGGAAGGAACACTCCCAAACTCATTCTATGAGGCCACCATCACCCTGATACCAAAACCAGACAAAGATACCACAAAAAAAGAAAATCACAGACCAATATCACTGATGAATATAGATGCAAAAATCCTCGACAAAATACTAGCAAAAACAAAATCCAACAACACATTAAAAGGATCGTACAACAATGATCAAGTGGGATTTATCCCAGGGATGCAAGGATTCTTCAATATATGCAAAGCAATCAATGTGATACACCATATTAAAAAATTGAAAAATAAAAACCATATGATCATCTCAATAGATGCAGAAAAAGCTTTTGACAAAATTCAACACCCACTTATGATAAAGACTCTCCAGAAAGTGGGCATAGAGGGAAACTACCTCAACATAATAAAGGCCATATACGACAAACCCACAGCAAACATCATTCTCAATGGTGAAAAACTGAAAGCATTTCCTCTAAGATCAGGAGCAAGACAAGGATGTCCACTCTCGCCACTGTTATTCAACATAGTTTTGGAAGTCCTAGCGACAGCATTCAGAGAAGAAAAAGAAGTAAAAGGAATACAAATTGGAAAAGAAGAAGTAAAATTGTCACTGTTTGCAGATGATATGATACTATACATAGGGAATCCTAAAAATGCCACCAGAAAACTACTAGAGCTAATCAATGAATTTAGTAAAGTTGCAGGATACAAAATTAATGCACAGAAATCTCTTGTATTCCTATACACTAACAACTAAAGATCATAAAGAGAAATAAAGGAAACAATTCCATTCACCATTGCAAGAAAAAGAATAAAATACCTAGGAATAAACCTACCTAAGGAGGTAAAAGACCTGTACTCAGAAAACTATAAGACACTGATGAAAGAAATCAAAGATGACACAAACAGATGGAAAGATATACCATGTTCTTGGATTGGAAGAATCAATATTGTGAAAATGACTATACTACCCAAAGCAATCTACAGATTCACTGCAATCCCTATCAAATTACCACTGGCATTTTTTACAGAACTAGAACAAGAAATCTTAAAATTTGTATGCAGACACGAAAGACCCTGAATAGCCAAAGCAGTCTTGAGGGAAAAAAACGGAGCTGGAAGAATCAGACTCCCTGACTTCAGACTATATTGCAAAGCTACAGTAATCAAGACAATATGGTACTGGCACAAAAACATAAATATAGATCAATGGAACAGGATAGAAAACCCAGAGATAAACCCACATGCCTATGGTCAACTAATCTATGACAAATGAGGCAACGATATACAATGGAGAAAAGACAGTCTCTTCAATAAGTGGTGCTGGGAAAACTTGACAGCTACATATAAAAGAATGAAATTAGAACACTCCCTAACATCATACACAAAAATAAACTCAAAATGGATTAGAGACCTAAATGTAAGACTGGATACTATAAACTCTTAGAGGAAAACATAGGAAGAACACTCTGACATAAATCACAGCAAGATCTTTTTTGATCCATCACCTAGAATAATGGAAATAAAAACAAAAATAAACAAATGGGACCTAATGAAACTCAAAAGCTTTTGCAAAGGAAAGTAAACTACAAACAAGATGAAAAGACAACCCTCAGAATGGGAGAAAATACTTGCAAATGAATCAACAGACAAAGGATTAATCTCCAAAATACATAAACAGCTCAATGTTAAAAAACCAAACAACCCAATCAAATAATGGGCAGAAGACCTAAAAGACATTTCTCCAAAGAAGACATACAGATGGCCAAGAAGCACATGAAAAGCTGTTCAACATCACTAATTATTAGAGAAATTCAAATCAAACCTACAGTGAGGTATCACCTCACACCAGTTAGAATGGGCATCATCAGAAAATCTACAAACAACAAATGCTGGAGAGGGTGTGAAGAAAAGGGAACCCTCTTGCACTGTTGGTGGGAATGTAAATTGATACAGCCACTATGGTGAATAGTATGGAGGTTCCTTAAAAATCTAAAAATAGAATTACCATATGACCCAGCAATCCCACTACTGGGCATATAACCAGAGAAAACCATAATTCAAAAAGACACATGCACCCCAATGTTCATTGCAGCACTATTTACAACAGCCAGGTCATGGAAGCAACCTAAATGCCCATCGACAGACAACTGGATAAAGAAGATGTGGTACCTATATACGATGGAATATTACTCAGCCATAAAAAGGAATGAAATTAGGTCATTCGTGGATGGATCTAGAGACTGTCATACACAGTGAAGTAAGTCAGAAAGAGAAAAACAAATATCATCTATTAACACATATATGTGGAACCTAGAAAAATGGTACAGATGAACTGGTTTGCAGGGCAGAAATAGAGACACAGATGTAGAGAACAAACGTATGGACACAAAGCAGGGAAAGTGGCGGGGGTGGTGGTGGTGGTGGTATCAATTAGGAGATTGGGATTGACATATATACACTAATATGTATAAAATAGATAACTAATAAGAATCTGCTGTATAAAAAATAAATAAAATAAAATTCAAAAATTCAAAAAAAAAAAAAAAAACTACAGTGTAATTCTGGGCAGCCCAGCTAACAGACTACTTCCCAGCCTTCCTTGAAGCTAATGATAGGAATGTTCAAATGGAGCTTCTGAGAGCACCCTTTGGCCCTTCTATTCTTCCAGTTCCTCCTTTCTCCTGCCTAAAGTGTAGATATGATGGCTGGAGCTCTAGCAGCCATTTGGAACCAAAGGGAAAGACCAAGAGAATCACAGAGAACTTGGTGCTGATATCACAGGCCATGAACCAATGTCAGTAGTTAGTCGCCTCCAGGCTTCACATTATACAAGAGAATAGACCCTTAAGTAATTGAGCCACTGTGGTTCGTCTCATACCATTTGAATGTAACCTGTAACCACACAGGGGGTTTGAATGACTATCAAAAAGAGAAAGGGGCTTATTTGTATACCCAGACTGGTGGAACAAGTTATGCCAGGTACATATAAAAATATTGACAAAGTTGGAATGAACCAGGAAGAGAGGGTTGTATTAATAATTTATAAAACATTGATATCGGGGCTTCCCTGGTGGCGCAGTGGTTGAGAGTCCGCCTGCCGATGCAGGGGACACGGGTTCGTGCCCCGGTCTGGGAGGATCCCACATGCCGCGGAGCGGCTGGGCCCGTGAGCCATGGCCGCTGAGCCTGCGCGTCCGGAGCCTGTCCTCCGCAACGGGAGAGGCCACAACAGTGAGAGGCCCGCGTAACGCATAAAAAAAAAAAAAAAAAAAAAAACATTGATATCATGGAATACCCTGCAGATATTAAAATGGGAAAATTAATTTGTATATAAAATAGATGATATAGAAATAGATATCCTATATTATTTAAAATCAAAAGATGTAATAGAACAAGTGAGAAAATCAGGTTTTGTGAGTACCATGTGCAGTTTCAGAGTCATACCTTTATAGGGACGTGCCTTATACTTTTAAAATCTTTTAAGTTTTTAAAAATAAAAAAAGACTGGAACACTTCTACTGGGAGTGCTGAGCTGCCAGGCAAGAGCTCTAAGAACCCTGAGGCAGCCACGCCGTGGGGAAATCCAGCTGCACAGAGAAATCACGTGTAGGTTTTCTGGTCAGCTGTCCTGTTTTTGAGTCACCCTGACCCAAGTGCCAGACCTGCAGGTGATCGAGCCATCAAATGATTCCAGCCCCCAGCTGGTAAGTCACTCCCAGCCTTCAAATCTCTCCAGCTCTGGGAGTTCCCTGGTGCTCTAATGGTTAGGATTGGGCACTTTCACTGCTGCGGCCTGGGTTCAATCCCTGGTCAGGGAACTGAGATCCTGCAAGCCGCGTGGCGTGGGCAAACCAAAACAAAAAAATCTCCCCAGCTCAAATTTCAGATACCATGGAGCAGAAACAAACCATATCTGTTGGGTCCTGTTCAAATGCCTGACCCAGAGAACCTATGATTGTGACAGAATGGTTGTTTAAAGCCACTAAGAAATGAAAATAATAAAATAAAATAAATAAAGGGAGGGAATGTAACCTGCCATTCTGCCCCCTTTCTTTCTCCTGATCCCTGGAATGTGGGCATGGTGGTGGCCGTCTCGGAGAATGCAGACATGGAAAATATCCTAAGGATGGCAGAGCAGTAAGATAGAAGAAGCCTTGGTGCCCGGGTGACTTTGTGGGGCACCACTCAGCCCTGGACATCTCTGTCCATGTAAGAAAAAAAACACTCATTTAAGCCACTATCAACTTGAGTTCCTGTTGCATGCAACCGAACCTGTATTTGAACTAATATAGATACAGATTTGCATACAGATGTGGATGTAGACATAGCGGTAGATATAGATGCAGATAGAATCCTGACTGTTGGATAGATGCCCATCAGGGGCTTGTTATGGAGGAAAAAAGATAAAACTGACACTGACAATGAACAATCTCTCATATCCTAGAAAATAAACTAAACAAATTTTATTACTCGGGGCCTGTTACTAACAACATTATTCCAGTTGCAGTAGTAGAAAACCAAACCAAGCAAGCTTAGCAAACCTGGGGATGTATTGCAGCAGGTGGGCAAAGCTCAGAAAGGGATTCTCTCCTACTGCAGTTGGGCTTTCTCTGTGCAGCATCTGGAGACCCCGAACTCCCAACTCACCAGCTCTGCAGTCAGAGCGGAAAGGAATAGTTCCCATGGACTCCAGCCAGAAAAACCCCAGGGAATTATGTGCATCGGCTTGGACTGAATCACAAGCCAATCTGTGTGCCAGTCTGGGGTCAAGGATGGCTCAGCTTGAGTAACCTGGCCATACCTGCACGAGTCACTGTGACCAAGAGGAGGGAGGCTCTGATTGGGTCACTGCCAACCCATCGCTGTGGGTATCACAAAAAGAAGGGGGTGCAGGTACAGAGTCATGTTACACAAAGTCAATAGCCATCACATATACTGATATTATTGCTAAGGACTGACCTGCATCCCCTCCCCCCACCAGCTCATATGTTGAAACCCTTATCCCCAATGTTATACTATCTGGAGACAGAGCCTTTAGGAGGTAATTAAAGTTAAACGAAGTCATAAGGGTGAAGCCTGAATCCAATAAGACTGTAGCTTCATAAGAAGAGGAAGAGACACCAGAGCACACACACACTCTCTCTCTCTCTTTCTCTGCCTCCCCAACTTTCGTGAAGACTCAGCAAGAAGATGGTCATCTGCAAGCCAGGAAAAGAGCCCTCACCAGAACCCGACCATGCTGACTTCCTGGCTCAGAATTGACCTCAGACTTCCAGCCTCCAGAACAGTGAGAAAATAAATTTCTGTTGTTTAAGCACCCGCTGCCCCCACCCCCGCCCCATCTATGGTATTTTGTTACGGCAGCTTGAACCGACTAAGACATATTTCTCTGTATTAGTCAAGGTTCTCCAGAGAAACAGAACCCTGACTAATACAATTATTAATAACAAAATTGTTTACAGTTTTAAGGAACTTACCATCTAATAGGCCCTGTGCTAAGTTATCACTTTATTTATTTATTTTTGGCTACGTTGGGTCTTCGTTGCTGCGTGCAGGCTTTCTCAAGTTGCGGCAAGCGGGGCTACTCTTCGTTGCAGTGCGTGGGCTTCTCATTGCACTGGCTTCTCTTGTTGCAGAGCATGGGCTCTAGGAGAGCGGGTTTCAGTAGTTGTGGCTCAGGGGCTTAGTTGCTCCGCGGCATGTGGGATCTTCCTGGACCAGGGCTCGAACCCGTGTCCTCTGCATTGGCAGGTGGATTCTTAATCACTGCACCACCAGGGAAGTCCCTAAGTTATCACTTTTAATATCTGCATTTTAGACTCAAGGAAATGAAGGTGCAGGAGATTAAGCAACTTGCCCAGGATCATAGGGCTAGAAAGTGGTCAAGTCAGGATCTGAATCTGGACAGTCTAGCTCCAAGTGTTAATAGGGCTATATCTAGATGGTGGGAATTTTTATTTTTAATTTTTTGTATTTTTCTGTACTGATTTTTTTTTTTTTTTTTTTTTTGGCTGTGCCATGAGGCATGCGGGATCTTAGTTCCCCAACCCGGGATTGAACCCATGCTCCCTGCAGTGGAAGCGTGAAGTCCTAACTACTGGACCACCAGAGAATTCCCTGTATTGATTTTTTTTTCTTTTTTGCGGTACACGGGCCTCTCACTGTTGCGGCCTCTCCCGTTGTGGAGCACAGGCTCCGGAAGCTCAGGCTCAACGGCCATGGCTCACGGGCCCAGCCGCTCCTCGGCATGTGGGATCTTCCCGGACCGGGGCACGAACCCGTGTCCCCTGCATCGGCAGGCGGACTCTCAACCACTGCACCACCAGGGAAGCCCCCCTGTATTGATTTTTAAAGTGATACATTGCTTCTGGAATCTGAGGAAAACAATAAAGCTATTTCCATTTTTGAAATTAAAAATGGAAGGTCACAAAGCACCTGCATGCTGGAGAGAGGGCACAGCAAGAGGGAAGGCATTAAAAATTTATAGAGATGTGAGTAGTGGTCCTTCCAAAGACACTGACCAAGGATGAGTGTTATATCCTTTACTTCAAGTCAACTAGTCAATTTCACACGTGGGTGTATTAGAACCACTGAAGCAACATGCGCTTGGGGGTTTTTCCCAACATCAAGAGTATGTCATGGCCAAGAGAAACTTGAGGCACCCTGAGGCTGCCTTAAGAGAGGTGTGGTGCCCAGAACAAGGGAGGTGAGCCTCACTGCAGTGGCCACACCTGCAGCCTATGTCTAGTTCTGGCCCTTCATTTTAAGAACATTGGTGAACTGGAGTATATTCAGAAGAGGCAACTAAAAAGGTGGGAGGAGTGTGAAGAGGGTCTGAAAACCACGAGGGAGCAGAGGTATTTAGCTTGAAGAAGAAAAGATTCAGGGTGAGGGATGTGAGAGCTGACCTTTAGGTCCAGACCAGTGCAGTCAGAGCTGCCTAATTACAGTAGAAGGTGAACTTCCTGTCCCCGGTCGTATGCAAACCAAGGCTTGGCCACCTGTTGGTGTGGGTGTATGTATGGTCAGATTGATTGCATGTGTGGTTGGACCACAGGGCCAATAAAGCCTCCTTTCATGCTCAGTGTCTCTGCGGCTCTCATTTTTGGAAAGATGTGGGAGGGCTTATCCTGGATGGAGAGTGTTCTGGACTGAATGTTCGCGTCCCCGCAAAATTCACATGTTGTAGCCCTAACCCCCGCCATGTGAATGTACATGGAGATGGGGCTGCTAAGGAATTCGTTAAGGATTGGGTTGGTGTCCTTACAAGAAGAGGCACCAGGGAGCTCTTTCTCTCTCCCCCTCTCCATGGGCCCTAAGGAAAGGCCACGTGAGGATGCCGTGAGAGAGCAGCTGTCCAAGCGAAGAAGCGGGTTCTCACCAGGAACTGAATCAGTCAGCATCTTGATCTTGGACTTTCCTGCCTCTGGAACCGTGAGAAATAAATCTGTTGTTTAAGCCCCTTCGTCTGTGGTATTTGTTGTGGCAGCCAGAGCTGATTAAGACAGAGAGTTACTGCAGCAGCTACACTAATAGGGTTGAGGAAGAGTTACCCATCTCCTTCCTCCCCTGTAGCTTCCGATTTTTCTCAGTTAATAGAACAGATCTTCCCTCACTGTCGATGGTCTCAAGTCCAGTGGGAAAGGGACACGCAAGACTAAAAGTAAAGCACTGGGGATGGTGGCATTCGGTGAGTATAAGACTGATTTAAATAGTTGTTGCTAGTAGTAACAGTATTTAGGAGTAGTGCTTTTCTACTTTTTCTTTTTGTTTTTTAGCTTTCTGGTACTAGCTTACTCCTCTCCTGGTAATTGTGTCCTGATTTTTTCTGTCTCTCTCTCCAGGGGAGCACATGACCCTGTCCTAAACCAATGTACTCTATTCTCCAGGCCACGTTAATTAATCCAGTGAGAGTATGTGACCCAGTCAGAACCAATGAGACTCCATGAAACTTTTGATGAGACAATTAGGGCAAAGACTCCAGACTTGGAACAGAGAGGATGAGCTATATCTGCAGTAGCTGGAGTAGCTGCAGATAGCTCATGGCCACAATGAGAGAACTTGCAACAGAATGGAGTCAACATACAGGAAATGACCCAAGAGATAAACTGAGTCGTCAGGAATCAGAACACCTGGATCCAGCTGTGCCTGAAAGTCAGACATCTTAGTGAAATGAGACAGTAAGTTCTCTTTTGCTTTCAGCCAAGAGAATCAGTATTCTTTCACTTGAAACTGAAAGAGTCTTGACAGATACATTACTGTGTGCCCTAAAAGTGTTACAATGATCGTCTGTATAAAGTGCCATGGGAACAGAAAAGAGGCAACTACTAATTACATGCCTGGACTGGGGTGGAGGGACTGTCTAGGGAAGGCTTCTCAGAGGAGGGGCCACTTGAACTGGACTCAGAAGAGCAGTTCACTATGTTGAAAAGATAGGAGAGGCCATTCCAAAGGTTGTCAAAAATGTGGATGGGGAAACAAAGAAATACACCTCTAAATTACCTAAGGGACAATGAGAAAAATCACAGTGGGAAATTAGAAAGCATTTTGAACTGAATGATACAAAAAGTACATATCAAAACTTGTGGGTTGCAGCTAAAACAATACCAAGAGGAAAATTTGTAGCCTTAAAAATTCATAAATTAGAAAAGAAGAAAAGCTAAAAAGGAATGTTTCAAACATCCCTCTCAAGAATTTGGAGAAAGAGCAGCAAGATAAATGCAGAAGAAAATAAGAGAAGGAAAACAGTCAAGAACAGACTGAAAGAGGAAGGAAGTGTGCCCTGGAGATGAGCAACAAAGCCCCAAGCAGAGACACAGGGTATTTGCGGAATGAGGGCCCTGGTGTGGGTGGACAAGAGGGAAGTGGTGAGGCCATTGACTGGAGGGAAGATGGTACCCAGAGCCATAGAAGGTCCTCAGCAGGGTAGTGGGCTGGGGACACATCAGGCCCTTGGAGACTGTCTACACATGAGAGGCATAGGCCCAGATGCCTGGGCCGATTGAAAAGGACAAGAAAAGCCACAAGGACGTCGAGTTCAGTTCCACAGAGGAACCAGCCTCTGTCACCACAGCTGCCTGCTGCTAACTGCCACCCTAACACAGACTCACTTCTCATTCAGGGAAGGGCTCCCAAATCCCTCAGGTGGTCTCTTAGGGGCGCTGGAAGGATGGGGGAGCCGGGTCTCTCCACCTCGGTGCTGTAGACATCTAGGCTGGATGATTCTTTGCTGTGAGGCTGTCCTCTGCATCGTAGGATGTCAAGCAGCATCCTGGGCTTCTAGACGCCAGCAGTAACAACCGGAAGTGTCACTAGACATTGCCAAGTAGCCCCTGGAGAGGACCCCTGATTTGGTGTTGTAGTGGGAGCGGTGTTGGACCCACAATCTTACTGATGACATCGCAGGTGAACCTCAACCCTTAGGGCCGAGAGAGCCTGGGTGGGCCTCCTTCTTTTGAGCCTCTACACCCCCACCTGCAGATGGGAAAATAACGAGGATGCAATGAGGTCACCACGGCTGGCCGAGTAGGGGCTCAACAGACAGCAGGGGTTACGATTATGCTTCTCAGTGATAATTATTCCACCTGCTCCAGGCTGAAGGGGGTGGACTGCAAGTGCGCCTGGGTTCCCAGCACAGCCTCAGCCCAGGGTCATCCTTGCCTTCTCGCTCTCTTTCCTCACCCTGAACCCACGTGTCAGGAAGTCTTGCCGGTCTACCTTCAAAACACACCCAGACTCCAAGGTCAGCACCTGCCCTGAGCCACCAGCATCCCTCACCTGGATGATCACAGCAAGCTGCTGCTCACCGCTCTTCCCACTTGTGCCTTCGGACCCCCCCCCACCCAAAACATCCTGTTCTCCTCCCTGCAGAGTAGTCATTTAAGACAAAAATCTGGGGGCTTCCCTGGTGGCTCAGTGGTTAAGAATCCGCCTGCCAATGCAGGGGGACACGGGTTCGAGCCCTGGTCCGGGAAGATCCCACATGCCGCAGAGCAACTAAGCCCGCGAGCCACAACGACTGAGCCCGCGTGCCACAACTACTGAAGCCCACGCGCCTAGAGCCCGTGCTCCGCAACAAGAGAAGCCACTGCAATGAGAAGCCCGTGCACCGCAACGAAAGGTAGCCCCTGCTCGCCGCAACTAAAAACAAAGCCCGCGCGCAGCAACGAGGACCCGACGCAGCCAAAAATAAATATATAAATAAATTTATGAAAATAAATAAATAAAACAAAAATCTGATCTCATCACTTCCATGTTGGGGAAGTGTTTGGGGAAGGCCCCCCAAAACCTTCCTGTCATTTGTAGAATAAACCCAAAGTTCTGGGACTAGCCTGGTGGTCAGGTGGTTAAGACTCTGCGCTTCCTAAGCAGGGCGTGCGGATTCAATCCCTGGTGGGGGAACTAGGGTCCCTAATGCCGCATGGTGCGGCCAAAAGAAACAAACAAATAAAAAACCCGAAGTCTTTAGGGTACCAGCAAGGCCCTCCGTGGCTGGTCCCCACCTCCAGGGAATTCATCTCCTCACCCCCTCGCTCTCTGCTTCTGACACTCTGGCCTCCCTGCTATTCGTGGATCACAGCGTGCCCTTCTCAGGGCCTTTGCCCAGGCTGCCCCTCCACCCGGAACATTCTCCCTCTCCCACCTCCAGATGCGTGCATGGCCCATTCCTTTACTCCCGTCAAGCCCGTGTTCAGACGCCCCCACCCCTCAGCGAGGCTTTCCCTGGCCTCCCCCGACGGCAGCTCTCTGCCCTTCTTTCCCTCACCTCCCTGGCCTGTTCACTGCCACCCGACCTCACTCAGTGCGCTCATGCCCATCTCCTGGCTGTCTGTCCCCACAGTAGACATGCAACTTCATTAGGGCCGTGATTTGTCTGTTCTGTTCACTGCACAGCCCCCCACCCTCAGAGCAGTGCCTGGCGCATAGTAGGTGCTCATGAAATATTTGTCGAGTGATTGCATGGGTATTTCAAGGCCCTCCTTTCCACCATCACCCCCATTCCACCCCCACTTTCGACTCATCCCAGGAAATAGGCACCCCTGCCGTCCCCGAGTCAGGATGGCCTGCAGATGACAAGGCCCTTTCAGCCTCAAACACCACGTGTGGCTCCCAGGGCTCTGCTTTCCCCTCTGGCTTCACCTACCACCTCACTCACCTCACACTGTGTGCTCCAGCCAGGTCAGGCTGTTCCTCCAGGTCTTTGCCTGTGCTGTATCCTCCACCAGATGCCCTCTCGCCCCTGCCATCTCCTGGTAAACTGGTTCTCATCCTTCAGATTTCACTGGAGATGTCACCTCCTACAGGAAGCTTTCCTTGATGCCCCAAGACTGGGTGAGTCATCCCTCCTCTGGGCCCATGCTTCCCTCATCGTGCTGTGAGCCTCACTGCATTATTGGGGCTTTTCCATGTGACTGCAAGTTCCACGTGGGCAGGAACCGGTCTTGGATCCCCCAGGGCCTAGAATCTTCTGGGACTCAAGAAATGTGATTCAAGTGAATCAGTGGATGAATGAACACTCTGGATTAGCCTCGGAGGTCACTTCCTGTCCTCCAGCCCCTCCCAGGGCCTGGGCAGGAGTGAAGGAAAGTCCTCATCCTCCTTAATCACACTGATTGGTTGACAGTCTCCTCTGATGTCTTCTGAGGTACAAAGTTCCCCTCCTGAGCATGATCGCTCTTTTTAGACCCCCGAAAGTCACCTGGTTCTTTCCATTTTATGGCATTAGTAGAAGATTCCGGCCCAATGGACCTCTCATGGGCACGCCCAGAGCCACTCCTAATGGAATCACCGTGAGCACATCCTAGCACCACTTTTTCTCAGAGTGAGCTCCTCACCCATCGTTTCATATCTTCCTCCCCAGAGCCCAGTGAGCTGGCCGGGCAAAGACTGATCTCTCCAGGCTGGGAGGATGGAGTCAGGTGACCAAGGAAAGACCAAGTTCTGCTCCCCCGAGTGGGGAGGAAGGATGGCTGAGGAGAGGGGCTGCAATGTTCAGAGTCCAGTTTCCCCCCACCTCCACCCTGCTCCAATCACCTTAGACCGAAGCCTGATTATTTCCCTGTAACCCACATGCAAATCTTGACGCCCAGCAGAGAGGGTCCTTATCTCTCTATGGCTGAGGTGGGGGCAGGTTGGGGACACAGATGTGCTCATAGAGCCATGTGCAACACACCACTTAAAACAGTAGCAGGCGGCATGATTGGGACTCGCTACTGGCATTAGTGGAAGATTCCCGCCCAATGGACCTCTCATGGGCACGCCCAGAGCCACTCCTAATGGAATCAGTGCCAAGGGCTAGTATCTTATTTAGTCCCCCAAATGGCTCCAGGAGGCAGCTGCTATTATCACCCCATCCCACAGATAAAGAACTGAGGCACAAAGAGTTTAAGTAACTCGTCCATGGTTGCTCAGATGGACGAGTTACGAAATGAAAGGAATTTGAGCCTGCTAACCACCGCCCCATCACCTTTCTCACAAAAGTCCATGCACATCCCCCTGTGTACATCTGAACAGCTCTCACATACACACACGTGCACATGAAATCACACCCCTGCTCACGCACCCATGCACACGTGCAACCTGAGGTCTCAGAAGTAGATCCCCAGCTATTGGGAGATGCATCAACCGTGGTCACGTGGGCCAGTGAGGACTCAGCCCCCTCTCTCACACTCCCTCTTCAGGCACATTCACACACAGGCGTGCACGTCCCTGTTCACGTGGCTGCACAGAAAGCACACAACAGCCCCATCCACCCATGTTCACCCGTGTGCAGGTACATACACGGTCACGTGAACACAGGCACATGTACGTGTACACGTGCACACTTGCATAAAAGCAAATACTTATTGAGCATCTACTATGTGCCAGACACTGTGCTGGGGACATAGCAGTGACAAAAACAGAGTTCCCGCCTTCCCCACATGTGTAATGGATGGGGGGGGAGGTGGCACGCTCCTGTGTAGACATGCACGCACCATGGTCAAATCAGACAGGTCCTGGTTATTGAGTATTCTCTCTGCAGAGCTGAGCCCTCCCATGCACCAGGGACTGTGAGTACTGTTCCCCACATGCGCACACAGGAGTAGACCCTCTCGCTCTCTGCTGGAGCCACAGGGCACAACCTGGGTCTTGGCAGGAGGTGGGTCGTGCAGGCGACAGAGACCAGCATTATTTGCAGCACCCTTTGTGGTCGGAAGATCCCCAAGCCTCTGTCAACCCGCCTGAAACCAGACCATGATCCAAGTGACAAATCCACACACATTTGCTGACGTGCCCAACCCCACCTGTGTGTGTGCACACGTGTGTCAGCCTCCAGGGCCTCCCACCCCACCAAGAGCTGCTGCCCCAAAGTCCCCAACCTCCTCCTCTTCCCCCATCTTGCACGGGAGGGAGCCGTGGCCCCGAGTCACCTGGGTCTTCCAAGAGGCTGCGCACGCAGGGAGGAAGGGCTGCAATGACTCTGCTTCCAGGCAGCTGTGGTGAGTTTCTGCAAAGACTCCCTTCCTCAAAGAGGCTCCTCTTTACTGAAAATTCAGGCTGCCGTGGTTTCCCCACATTCACATGGGGAAAAGGTCAAACTCACAAAAGTATTTACCAAGAACTGTCAGACAATCAACAAGCATTTACTGACAGCAGCAGCTTGCAGGCTGGGCTGGGTGCAGCAGGGAAAGGGGAGGAGGAAGAAGCACAGGTCTTGTCCTTCAAAGGTCAGGGGCCACGAGGGAGCCGTGGTTAGCCGTGGGGGGAGGGGAGGAGGGGTCCAGGCAGAGGGAGCTGCACGCGCAATATCTAGTTGTGGGAAAGCATGTCCCAGTTAGACTGAAACAAGGGTTCTGTGGTCCCCCCAAATAACAACGGGAGGTGTGCTGGTCAGCCATCAAAAAGCAAACAACAAAAACCTGGTGTGTGGTGTTTGCTGCTTTCCATGTTGTAAATACTCCCACCCTGGCCACTTTCAAGCTACCAACATGATGTCACAGAATGCAGGGCAGAGTAAAAATGACACAGCTGCTCTCTGGAGCTGGTGCAAACCAGCCTTACGATGCCCACTGGTCCACAGCCTTCTCTTCCCAGGGACACATGGAGGATGCAGCCAGGGCCTTGGTGCCCAGGGCAGGGCAAGAGTCTCAGTTAGAAGCGCTCAGGGATGAGAACAAAATCACTTGTTTATCCTTTGACGTATATTCTGATATGTCCTTTCATGAACTCAGCACCC
Source organism: Phocoena sinus (assembly GCF_008692025.1). Classification (NCBI taxonomy): domain Eukaryota; kingdom Metazoa; phylum Chordata; class Mammalia; order Artiodactyla; family Phocoenidae; genus Phocoena; species Phocoena sinus. The sequence continues at coordinate 70,620,815 of NC_045777.1, read as the reverse complement.
GCCCCATGCAAGACAACGGGCACCCCAAGATGTCTCAGATCATCCCTACCTGTGCTGATGGGGAAGCACAGGTGTAAGGAGCCCGGAGGAGAGGCACCTAACCAAAGTCTAGGGAGCCAGAGGACTTCCTGGAGGTGGGGGCATCTAAGCGGAAAGGTGACAGAGTAAGGCAGTGAGTAAGGGGTAGAAAAGAATATTTCCAAGCAGAGGAAACAGCATGAGCAGTGATTTAGTGATCTCATACACTTCTTGGTTAACCCAGAAAAAGTATCCTGTTTAATAGACTTCTTCAATGAGCCAGTGCTCATCTAAATGCTATGTAAATCTTCACTCATTTAATCCTCAGATGACCCTAGGACAGACTTAGTATTTTTAGCCCCATTGTACAGATGGGACAACTGAGATGAGAGAAGTTCAGTCAACATGCCCGTGATGGCTGGTTTGCTCTGCCTCCCCCCTCTACTGCCTCTAAGCATCTGAAGTGGGTGTGGCTTGGGGAAATTTTAGGGAGTACCCAGACATGGCAACCAACTGTAACTTTAGTCTGGGGTTTAATTAATTGTCAGAGTGTGGGAAGTGATCAGTTCAGCTAAAGCATACCACCCCCACCTGCCCTTCACACACAAACAAGGTAAGAGTGTTATCCATTGTGGAACTGTTTACCAAGGATGTCCAGCAGTCAGTCAGCAAACCTTTTCTGGCATCTTCACGTCTTGGCCCAGCCCAGGGCTGGGATGTTTGGACTGAGCCCTTGTTCACTTTTTGTTTTAATATTTTATTTATTTATTTTCACTGAACACTTTGTCTGAACCCGGCCCTGGGCTGGGGGCTAGGAGACACAGAAGAAATATAGTTTCTGCCCTCAAGGCAGTCTAGTCAGAGAAACAGGAGTAGTAATTTTCTGTATGTTCAAAATAGTCCATTGTTAAAAACAAAAAATAAAACTGGCAATCATAAGTGATAATAAAGGGATGTGTATAAAAGAGAGAACAATTCTGCCTTGTGTTTAGTGAAAGGTTCTGGGGAAATGCCCACTGTAACTGGGTCTTAAAAGATGACGTTTCATCAGTGGTATCAGGGGATGTGCGGAGGGAAAATTGGGAGTGGCTGCTAATGACTTGGGGTTTTTTTGCGAGGAAGGGTGTGGTGGGTGATGATGGGATTAGATAGCGTTGATGGATTCAACATTGTGAATATACTAAAACCCAGTAAATTGTATATTGTTAAGTAATTAAAATGGAGAATTTTATGCTATGTGAATTCTATCTAAAAAAACCAAACCAAAACAAAACAAGAAAACGCTGTTTCAAGCAGGAGCCCTGCGGTTGTAAGTGACAGAACTAGCTTTTTAAAATGGGTTTACTGGCTCATAAAAAGATTTTTTTTGAGTTGAAGAATATAGTTTCAGGCATGGGTGGATCAAATAATGTCTTCAGATTGGAGGGCTCCACCTCTGGGATCTGCTTGCTTTTGTATCGGCTTTACCTTAAGCAGGCTGAGTAAAACTCAGCTGTTCCCCCTGCCCCCCATCCCCACCCAAAAATAAAGGTTCTCAGGAGTCCAGGCTTATAACCTACCAGTTTAGGAAGCACAGAGGAAAGAACAGATCTTTTTTCTAATGGGCTCAGTGATCATATCAGGAAAGGCTCTCATTGGTCAGTTTTAATCACATGCCCATCCCTGAATGAACCACTATACAGACTGGGGAAGGAACACTCTGAATGGCCAAGCCTATGTGTCCTATTGGAAGGCTGAGAGTGAGATCAGTTCCTTGGAAACAACATGAACTAAGAGTAGGGAGAGATTGTCCCCAAGGAAGACCAGGTCCTGTTAATAGAAGAAGGAGTAGATGCTGGGCAGACAGAAGCAGAATCCCTCTGTATGAGGATGGAGAGGTGTCTGATGGAGACGTGGGGGAGGGCACACTCGGTAGGGGGAAGGGCATGAGCAAAGGCTTGGGGTTTTCAGATACATAATGCGGTCTGGGTACAGCGGTCAGGTCATGGTGTCTAGGGGTTCCCAGGTACGATTCTGACACCAATTCTAATATGTGTGTGTGCTCTTCCACACCACCAAGAAATTTACTCAATTCTGTCACTCTCTACCCAAAGATAGCATCAGATCCCACAGGCTGAGGGCTCAGTCCTACAAGCCTGTCCCCCACCCCCTACTTCAGACACCAATTGCAAGTCCAGGCTGTCCCCTGTGCTTCTGATCAACTTGCAATAGAGTGGAGGTTCTGACAACCCCCTGGTCAGGTTTGATTAATTTGCTAGTGCAGCTCACATGGCTGAGAGAAACATTTGATTTACTAGTTTCTCATTTATTAGGAAAGGATTTAACCCAGGAACAGCCAGATGGAAGAGATGCATTAGGGCAAGGTATGGGGAAAGGGCACAGAGCTTCCAGGTCATCTCCAGAACTAGCCAATCTCCCAGCACCTCCAAATGTTCACCAAACCAGAAGCCCCCCAACCCTGTCCCTTTGAGTTTCTGTGGCAGCCTCATCATATAGGCTCGAATGATCATATCATTGGCCATTGGCGATTGAATGCAATCTCCAGCCCCTCTCCCTTCCCAGGAGGTTGAAGGGAGGGACTGTCAGTTCCCCTCTAATCATAAGGTTGGTTCCCCTGGCAACCAGCCTCCATCCTTAGGTGACCTAGGGGCTTCTCAAAGCTCGCCTCATTAACATAACAAAAGACATTTAATGCTCTTGTTGCTTAGGAAATTCTGAGGGTTTTAGGAGCTCTGTGCCAGGAACAGGGACGAAGACCAAATATATATTTCTTATTATAAGTCGTTATATCACACAAGGTCATGTGTCTGGGGAGTAGTATGGGCTGAAGGAATGAGAAGGGAGGAGCCAGGAGCCAGGCTGCAAAGGGTTTGGGCTCTGGTCTGTAGACCCACATCTTCCAAACTTTTGTCCCTCATCCACACTACCACAATTTATTTCTTCCAGATTTACGTGTTTGTCCATCACTTTAAAAAAATTTATTTTTGGCTGCGTTGGGTCTTGGTTGCTGCGTGCACGCTTTCTCTAGTTGCGGCGAGTGGGGGCTACTCTTCGTTGCGGAGTACAGGCTCTAGGCGCATGGGCTTCAGTAGTTTGTGGTGCGTGGGCTCAGTAGTTGTGGCTCGCAGGCTCTAGAGCGCAGGCTCAGTAGTTGTGGCGCACGGGCTCATTTGCTCCACGGCACGTGGGATCCTCCTGGACCAGGGCTCAAACCCATGTCCCCTGCATTGGCAGGAGGATTCTTAACCACTGTACTGCCAGGGAAGCCCTCCATCACTTTTAAACTTTTTCTTCATATTGACGTACTTGTTTTATTTAAAGAATTTTATTTTTAGAAGAAACATTGTCTTCATCACAAATGGAAAACCAGCCTTCCTTTTCATAAACAGAAATGAACTATAAAAACAAAAACAATGACACCAAAAACGAATTATGAAATTCTAGCTAGATACTGTAGCCTGTGGAAACCTAGTCAGATGAAGAGAAAGAGAATTGAAAAAGGGATCACTTTCTCGATGTCCTTTTACCCCACACCCACGTTCCACTTCAAATCATCTTAGGGACCCCACGGGTTTGTGTCCCCCACCTGGATTACCCCAGGGGTATGTGTGCCACACTTCTGGCTAATGCAAGCCAGGAGGTACCGTGAGCAGGAAAGGGAGATGGGGTGCTAGGAACAGGGTGCCAGCGCCCGAATCTCGGTAGAGAGGGAGGAGGGCGTCGCCTGGAGTAATGCTCACTCTTTCGATTTAGCAGTTGAGACCAGGACCCGGAAGGAGACAGTGTGCGGAGGGTAATGAAGAACTTAGCTGAGGATACACTGAGTCTGAGATGTGGGCACATCCATGTGGAGATCCATTCATTTGTTCAGAGTATTTCTTGAGCACCTACTATGTACCACACTCTGTTCTAAAGCCCCAGGGTACAGCAGTGGACCAACCAACCCAAAATCTCTGTCCCCGTGAAGTCTACCTTCTAGTGGGAGAGGCATGGGAGACCTGATGAGAAATCAAGGACAATATTTCATACAATATATCATAACTGATGTCACATTAGATAGCGATGTTTACTACAGGGGACATATCTGGGTGGGAGATGTGGAAATTGAGATACACCCAATAGCATTTGGCTATATGGGTCTGGAGTTCAGGGGAGAGATCTGGGCTGGGGAGACATATTTAGAAGGCATCATTCATTCATGCACTGAACCAATGTTTCTTGAGCACACTCTGTGGGCCAGGCACTGTGCTGGGTGCTGGGCAATACAGTCCCTACCCCATGAAACTCTGGTCTAGATTTGGTAAAGGTTGTGGTTGGCTACAATCTGTATGGACACAGATAAGATTCCCCGTGGGGTGTGTGTGTGTGTGTGTGGCCCAGGACAGGCCCTGAGGACTCCCAACATTTCAGGGAGGGCAGAGGAGACCCGGGAAGGGAGCCTGTCCAGGAGCAAACAGACTGCAGCAAGAAAACCAAGAAGGGCAGAGCCTCAAGAACAAGGGAGAGGCTGGTGCCGGGGGACGCTAGGGAGTGAAACAGGCCTGGACCTGGCAGCAGTCATAGAAGCAGGCTCCTGGCAGAAGTGCTTCTGCACAGAGACGGCTGAGGAGTGGGTGTTCTCTAAGGAAGCGGAGACAGAGAGAGGAGACTGCTTTCGAGAACTGTGTCTGGGGAGGGAAAGAGAGACAGAGACAGAGAGGCAGAGGCAGAGACAGAGGCAGAGACAGCTAGAGACAGAGACAGAGAGACAGAGAGAGGGCAAGTTGGAAGCTGGTGGAAGGAAGCTTTGGTTGTCTGCAGATGGAAGGGACCAGGACAGCTATACGTGGTGATGGGAAGAAGCCTGCACAGGGAAAAAGCTGAAAACACAGGGGAGTGATGGTGTTTGGAGGTGGAGGACTCAATCTTGGAGAGAAAGAACGACTCCATGTCAGGAATGGCTACGGAATTTGAGGGGCTCAGGGCAAAATGAAAACTCAGGGCTTCTTCTTCAAAAAGTACTAAGAATTCAAGATGGTGACTCTTGGTACCTGGACGGGGGGCAGGCAAGAGGCTCGCTTCGGCTGAGTTGCAGCCTCTGGCCGCCCGGCAGACACACCTGGGGTGGGAATGGTCACCGCCATACTCTTCACCAAGATCCCATGAGGTGAGCAACCGACCTCCACCCTCCCTTGTGCCTTCCTTGTGTCCAGCCCCCTCCAGTGGATACTGGATGCAGGTAGGAAGCGGGAGGCCAAGTAGTATCTAGAGGGCCAGGGGGTGCAGGAGCCGGTGGCTATGACCCTCTCCCAGGGGGGCGGGCAGATGGCTGGAGGTGGGAGTTTCGAGCAGAGACTCCAAGCCCTTGGTGCATGCCTCACTGCCCCATGGGGCTTCCCTTACAAAGCACAGATTCAGAAATAAAATTATTAAGAATTTCAGGAAAGGGACCTCAGAGCATCGCATTCCAAGCACAGGGCCCTGCAGCACTAGTGCCCTGGTGGCCTGTCCATGAAGTTCAGCCCTGCCCCACGTTCACTTTAACAAGAGATGGTGGATGTGACGGAGGTACGGAGCAGGCAGAGTTCTGACAGAGCCCTCCGGAAGTGGAGATTGAGTGGCAAAAATGAGGGAGAGGACGGTGATGGGTGAAGGGCTTGAGGAAAAGAAGGCTGGGATGTGTCCAGATGAATGAGGAGTATCTGTGGATTCGTTTCCTATCGCTGCTGTAATAAATGCTACAAATCCAGTGGCTTGAAATATAAAAATGTATTACCTTATAGTTCTAGGGTCAGAGGTCTGAAACTGGTCTCACTGAGCTAAATATCAAGGTGTCAGCAGGGCTGCATTCCCTCTGGAGATGCGAAAGGAGAGTCTGTTCCTAGACTTTCCCAACTTCTAGTGGTTGCCTGCATTCCTTGGCACCTGGACCCTTCTTCCATCTTCAAAGCCAGCAGCGGAGCATCTTCAATTCTCTCTCTGACTCTAACCCTCCTACATCCTTCTTTCACTTATAAAGACTCTTGTGATTATATCAGTCCATCCACGTAATCCAGGATAATCTCCCATCTCAAGGTCAGTTAATTAGCAATTGAGATTCCACCTGCAATCTTGATTCTCCCTTGCAGTGTAATATGTCCACAGTTTCCAGAGATTAGGATGTGAACATCTTTAGGGGTCCTATTCTACCAACTACAGTCTTTAAGGCTGCTTTATGGCTTTAAAGCTGTTTTATGGCTTTTCTTGTTTAAACCAAGAAAATCTACGTGGTTTAAACAAAAGAATGTTTATGGTTTATTTCAGAATCCAGAGGTCGATTTGATCACTTGATGATATAATCAAGGACCCAGGCCCTTTTTTTCCCTCTCACTCTGCCCCACTCAGAGCACTGTCTTTCTTCTCCTAGCTTGTCCCCTCATGATCACAAGATGGCTGCCAAACCACCAGACATCACATCCAAAGCGGAAGAGAAGGTGGCAAAGGGGCCTTCCTTAACACTGCTCTCTTTGGCTAGAAAGGAGAACTGCGAGCTTTCTCTGTGGTTCCATGGCAGAGAGGAAGGACAGACAGACCAGATATGTTGACCAACTCAAGCTGAATTTACCAGCTGGAAATCAGGAAATGCCATTTCCCAGATGGGGTGGTGTGTCAGTGTATAAGAGTGAGGGGTCCAAGTGGCCAGAGTCAGAGATCAGTCTATGGTTGGGGTCAAAGATTATTCTGTTGCCAGGGCTAGGGGTCAGCAGGTGGCTGGGGTCAGTGTGCAGCTAAGATCATGAATAGGTCCACAGCATGGGTCAGGAATCAGTCTACAGCTGGGTCAGAGGTCATTCTGTAGTTGGAGTCAAGTATCAAACTGGAGCTGGGATCAGAAGTTTGTTTAGTGTTTCTCTCTCTCTGCATCTTGGTCTCTCTTGTTTTGTTCTCCTTCTCTGGAAAGACCTGTCTTATATAATATATATGAATATATGATGAGAAATGCATGACAGAAACCTCTGCAAAGATACAAACACTGACTCTGCACATGGACCATGTCTAGAAGTGATGTGGACACATACACAGTTGGTGGGGTGATGCCATCGGGACCATTTCTGTGTCAGATTTCTATTGGTCCAGTCTGTCCTTTTCAAAATAAAGTGACATTAAATTTAGACTATTATTATCTCCTTTAATTATGTTTTATGACACCCACAGACCCATTCAGTATAATAACAATAATGCTAGGAAACGCTCGGACAGCATTAACCATGTGCAGGCACCATTCTGAGCCTTATGTGTGCTCCATGAAGTCAGTACTATTATTATTCCCATTTTACAGAAGAGGAAGGAAGCACCCAGGGGTTCCATGACTGGCCCTGAGCCACACGGCTGGTCCTCGGAGCACCCTGAGTTCTGAATGTATGTCAAGCCCTTTGACAGGTGCTGGAGGGGATGGAGGAGAAAGGCAGGGATGAAAGAGAGGAGAGGTCGGGAGGGTGGAGGTAGCCCAGGCCTAGTTTTCTGGGCTTTCTGGGCATGGTACCTCCATAGGCACAGAGGCAGGCGCTGGGCAAGAGTGAGCCACTAGGGGGCAGCAGGGACCAGTGAGCTGGTCTCCAGCCAGTCTGATCTCCACTGGCCAGGCGTCTTCAATAATAAAGCTGGAAAAGGGTGGGATTTTAAGGAAGAACTGGCGCTGTCCTGCTGCTGTCAGGAAGCTCAGGCCAGTTCGTCACAAGAGCAGCTGGGCATAGCCTGGCCTTCACCCATCAAGACATCTGCTCCTCACTCCACCACTGTGGGCTGCAGGGTACTTCTCTTATCCATCTTTGATGGGGAGGAAACTGAGACCCAGAGCGGTCAACACCTTGCCCACAATCACAGGGCTCCGAATTGGCACAGGCAGGTTCAAACCGAGGCAGGATGAGTGCAGAGCCTTGCTTCTCTGAGTCTCAGTGTTCTCACCTGTAAAAGCGGTATAAGAATCTAGGCAAACGGCAGACAAGAGTGGTTAGGAGTCAGGGTACGTCATGGAAAAGTCTCGCACAGAGGTCTCCGGCTGCTGTGAGGATCCGGTGAGGTCATGCCTCCCTTGCAGCGGGGTCTCAGAAACTTCTTGCTGTGTGTTGTTGTTGTTTTTTTTAATGAATAACTTTCGTGGGAAAATAATGTCAGACAGGTTATTCAACAGGATGTTAACGGAGATACACCTTCAAAAACAAACATATACATTTTGGGACCGCCCACGAAATGCCAGGTGCTGGGGAGGGGGTCAGGATTTCCGGTGTTTTTCACTTGCCTATTTATTAACCTAAAACGTTTAGGTTTTTCCTGAATCGGAGAAGGCTGACACGTGCCGATTTAGTAATCAGAAAAAAGCGGTAAGTAGGGGTTTTGTTTAAAAAAAAAACAAAAAAAAACCAAAAATCTAAAGCGGAAACGACCCCCCCATCCTGCCACCCCCACCTTCTGGAAAAATCTTTGTAAAATTGAGGCGGGGGGGGTGTGCGGGGCTAGGGCGGGGGGACCCCGAATTCAATGTCTCTGGAGGTCTCCTGGGTTCTTCTGAGACCTTCCAGTCTCCGGCCGTGCCCAGCCCCCTTTGGTGCTGCTACCCTGGGGAACCCCTCCTCTCCATACCTCTGGTCCAGACCGGCGAGGGGCGCTGGGAAACTCACGCGGCCAGCATCTCGCTCCGCCCACACCTGCCGCCTACTTCCTACTTGGTGGGGCGGTCCCCCGCTGGTCCCAACCGATCCATTAGACCCCGCCCCTCAGTAGCTCTGGGGCAAACGTTTGATGCAACCTGTCCCTCCTCTCTCCTTTCATCTCTTCGGACCCTATCCTCTCTTCTCCACGCTGAGGCAATTGCTAAAGTTGTACCCTGGACTGTAATGATCTAGCCCTGTCCTCCTGTCCAATACCAATAATGTAATCACTAGCCACTTGGGGCTATTTAAAACTTTTGGGGGGGCTGTTTAAATTTAAATGTTAATTCAATAAAATTAAAAAATCATTTCCTCGGTCACACTAACCATATTTCAAGTGTGTAATAGCCACACATGGCTAGTGCCACTGTATTGGACAACGTGAAAGCTCTCCAGCACAGCAAAAATTTCTGTTGGATAGCATCATTCTGGACACTCATTTGTCTTGCTATAAATCCCTTCCTAATGTAACAGAGCGGGACGGGACCTTCTGGGGCCTTCTGGGGACAGACCCCTCCCCCATATCCTCTGCTGCAGCTCCTCTATGAAGTATTGATATCTAGATAATAGCATCTGATGCACATTTCCTCAGTTGTTTTTACAGATGCTAAAACCACCACTAAATGGAAGGAAGTAACTGCTTGATACTGATGACCCCAGACCTACTGGCGCCTAAGAATTGATAGCTCACCATCAACCAATCAGAAAACTGTGCACAAGCTGATCACTCACCCTGTGACCCCCCCCCCCCCCACCTGGCCTTTAAAAATGCTTTGCTGAAGCCCTTTGGGGAGTTCGGGGTTGAGTACAAGCCATCCACTCTCCTTGCATGGCCCTGCAATAAACCTTTCTCTGCTCCAAACTCCGACATTTTGGTTTGTTGGTCTCACTGTGTGTCCGGCACATGAACCTGCATTTGGTAACACTAAGATTGTTCCTTGAACCAATGTTCTCTCTCTTTTTTTCTGATTCCCTCCCTAAAAATCTAAAATAAAACTTGGATCCACTTTCATAATTTGAGAAATTTATTTTTGTTTTAACAATTGCTGTCAGGGAGTAATTATATTTGAATGAAGGAGTGACTCGCCAGGCTTAGTCTGGGAAAGCCCTGACCTTAAAGGAGTAGGCAGAAGCCAGAGAGCATGGGGGACTGAGGCGGGCATGAGCTGGGGATCTCCCATGTCAGGATCAACTAATGGCAGTGGGAGTCATCAGGGGCTTACCAGGGAGATTTGGAGTGTCTACTGAAAAAAACAAAACAAAAACAAGCACACCGTAAAAGCTGAGAATTATGTTTTATTCAGGGACATTACTGAGAACTATATAGCCTGAGATACAGCCTCTCAGACCGCTCTGAGGAACTGTTCCAAAGAGGTAAGAGAGCAGCCTGGATCTATAGGAGTTTTTGCGGAAACAAAACAAAACATGTAGTAGAACGTCGAAAGATTATTGCTAATCACAAGAAAAAGCAGACATCTCAAGTTAATGATTTTAGTGCTTTTCTGTGTTTGGGAAGATGCGAGAGTCTGGGCATCTTAACTGTCTAGGGCGCGTATCCTGTTTTTCTCCCGAATTCCCTTCGGGGCTCACTGTCCTGGGGCAGCTGCAGTGGCTGAAGGCTTGATGGTGGGCAATAGTTTTGTTTACCAGAATGCAGACACCATTCTTCGTTGACTGAAAGGGCAGGCAACATTTTGGTTGTTTGTTTGGTTCTGGTCCACGGGAGGAAGCCCAGAGCAGTGGCTGAGGCGGAGAATTCTAGATTTCTAAGCTGGTTGTATCTTTTCACTCTTGTTACCTGTGCCCCCGCCAGGTTGGAGTAAACCCAGCAGATGATAATGTAGACTAACTTCAGGACAACACTCCAATGCAGATTTTATTATCCTTCTTATTTTACAGATGAAAAAAATGAAGACACAGGCAGGACAAAGGAGACAGAGAGAGCAGAGATGAGGGCTGGGACTTCACACCCCGAAGACCCTTGGGTTCCCTGCCTAACTTGGAGACATGCCTGGGAGGTCAAGATCAGATTTTAAGGGGATTTTTAAAAGTCTTTTATCAAAGAAACTCTCAAGGAAGACCCTGGCGGCCAGGCACTCCCCTGTGCTAATCAACACATTTCTGGTGGGATTCACTTCACTCCTGAGTGAGAAGAGCAGCAAGGAGGATTTTAACCACCCCCATCACTGTTGTCAGAAGGAACCTTAGTTCTCCACTTCTGCGAGGTGAGAGGGAGTCCTATTGGAGGAACATCTCCAGTGCCTCCACTTCCTCTCCTGGGCTCCTGCTTATAGATAGATGGATTACGTTTGGGACTGGAGAGATTGAAGAGAGATGGGTGTCTATTGGACCACGTTTCTCAGTGGGTGGGGCTGATGTGCATTTAAGCCAAAATATAAATTCCTCACTCCAGTCCCCCATCCTGCCTGACCTTATCTCTCACCACTGTCCCTGGCTCACTGCGCTGTAGCTGATCTTTCTTACTGGGAACACGCCAAACTCCTTGTGCCCCAGGGCCTTTGCACTTGCTCTATCCTCTGCCTGGAATGCTCTTCCTCCACTCCATCCTGGTTCTTCTAGTCACTGAAGGCTCAGCTCACATGTCACCTCCTTAAAGACCTCTCCACTAATCCCCCCATCTCAGACTCCTATTTTTTCCTTTTGTCTTTTACATTTCTGTCTACCCCACTGAACTGTAGGATCCAAGAGGGAAGGGACTTTGTGTCACTCAGTTTCCTCACATCCAGCACAGTGGCTGGCCCATAGTAAGTTCTCAGTAAATATCAGTGGGATGTGTTTCCCGCTCTCTCTGCTTCCTCCTTCCCTGTGTTAAGGTGGAGAAGGGGGTTGGGGAAGCCAGAACGGTGACCTCTCTCCAGCTTCCCTGAACCTGGGAGGATGGGATGAAATCCGAATAAGAGATGGGAGGTGTCTCTGCCTAGTTCTCCATTCCAGTTTCCCAAAGCCCAGCGGATTCTGTAATATGAGCCTCAGCTGACAAGTTGGGTGTCTTCCTCCTAAGATCCTGGGGATAGAATAAGTCAGTCTCAATTCTGTTGGACTTGCAATCCAACCAGCTCTCCAGCACTCACCCAAATATATTTTCTCTGTTGGTTGCTTAGTTTTTATTTTATTTTTGGCCACCCCGCGAGGCTTGCGGGATCTTAGTTCCCCGACCAGGTATTGAACCAGGGCCATGGCAGTGAAAGCACCGAGTCTTATCCACTGGCTGCTTAGTTTTAAAATTTGATTTTCTGAGATGACCCGCAGGCTAATCAGAGCTGACAGTCGAGTCGGTGCCATGCTGTACATGAGATGGCACACCATGGTGGCTGGGAACTCTGCAATCAGACCTGGATTCAAATTCTGGCTCCCGGACTTCCCAGTTGTGTGGCCCTAAGCTAAACCTCAACCCCTCTGGGCCTGCTCCCTTATCTGTAAAGTTGGGATAATAACCTGCTCGCTAGAGCTGTGACACAGTCAGTGTACAACACCAAGCAAATTGCTTGGTCCTAACTAGTTATTTTTATTTTAAATTATTATATTTTATTACAAAGAACTCTTGAAGACAAAAGGTCCAGAGGGCTAGTTCAGGTTCTGCCACTCACTGTATGACATTGGCAAGTCCCTTTTCCTCTCTAGAGCAGCTTCCCTCATCTGCAAACCGTGGGTGTGGGGTGGTGACTCAGGCAGCTAAAGGGATAGATTTGGGCTCAGCACAAAGGAGGCAGTTCTCACAAACATTAGGCTGCATGTGAGGTAGTGAGGTCCCCATCACCTCTGTAATGTATTACGTAGAATGCCAGAGCAGGAAGGAACCTCAAACAGCCGAGCCCTTCATTTTGCAAGCGTGGCAGTCAGGGCGGCTACTCACAGAGTGATCGCAGACAAAGGAGCTTAAGATCCCCTGCCTGCCTGTCTGAGGCCCACTCCATACACCGACCGCCCAGATGTTAAGCACGGATCACCTACAAAGAGGCTGAGCGATGGCTCAGCTCTGGGTCTGCCACTAGCTGTGTGACCTTGGCAAAGGAGCAGCTGCCAATCACAGCCCTGTCCACATCTCCACGTGCCCAAAGCTGCTCAAACACCGCTCCTCCCCCACGCCCCCAGCTCTCAATCTGAGGAATTTTTCCTGGAGCAGCTGGAAGTGCTGGGGAGTTGCCCCTGGCAGCAGCCCTCCACCAATGACAGATGGGAGTTGGTGGACAAACAGCTAGCTCCCCACCTCCAGGCATGCACTGTGCCTGGCCTGCCCAAGCTCCCCTGCGGCGTGAAGCACCTGTTGCCCGCGCTGGCACTCTGTGCGATAACACCTTTTATTGCCTCCTGCCCTTCCCTGCCTCCTTTCCCCACTCTCCAAGCAGGGCTTCCTGGGATCGCCACCTATTTCAACAAACTGCAGTTGAATCCTGGTCTCGGGGAAACCCAAGAAGACAGGAAGTTACTTAACCTCTTGGGTTGGTCTCAGGACCTCTGGATGGGAGGATTCTACGAGTTAATAGAGATAAAGCACTCACAACGGTGCCTGGCAGTATGTTTGTTTAATAAATGGGGTGGGGGGGCTTCCCTGGTGGCACAGTGGTTGAGAGTCCGCCTGCCAATGCAGGGGACGTGGGTTCGTGCCCCGGTCCGGGAGGATCCCGCGTGCCGCGGAGCAGCTGGGCCTGCGTGTCCGGAGCCTGTGCTCCGCAATAGGAGAGGCCACAGCAGTGGGAGGCCCGCATACCGCAAAAAAAAAACCACACCAAAATAAATGGGGTGGGAAGGGTGGGGAAGGAGGTAAAGAACCTTTATTTATACAAAACTCCACCCCCCCCATTCTCCCCTCCTCAGCAAACACAAACACCAGGTGATGAAACAATTTTTGAGATGTACACAAACAATGCACATTACTCAACCTGAGGTCGGGGCCAAGGTGCAGGCGATGTGCCTGGTGTCGGCATCTCGGACGCCCAGCTCGCTGGATCAGGAGACCTGAGCCACTCCCTCTGAACCACCGATGCCAGCAATGGCATGCATGGGGGCACACGCCGGCCCCAAGGTCACCAGGCATGCTTGTTCTGGGGATCCAGTGATTAACAGGAACCCCCAACCTTACAGCTGTGTGGGAAGCTGGCAGCAAGCCGTCACTGCTCGGTAATCACAATTCTTCGTGTCCTCGTTAACTCCACCTGACAAGCGCCCCTCCGCAGCTCAGGCGCTGCTGCCAGTGTCAACCTCCGTTAAATGAACGGGCGTCTCTGGGCAAATGACCACCCTTTCTGGACCTCAGTTTCCCAAGGCCTCCCAAGTCATTCTCCCATTGGCTTGGTTAGCTTCTAGGCTCAGCATCCGATCCAGTGAGATGGTGGCAGCTAACCCCAGGCCTGGGCAAGACACGAGTAACAAAGCAGCTCGGTGGACAAAACACGCCTTGAGCGTGACAGTGATAGTCCACTGGGGCAGCTGTGGACCCGTGAAATGACCAACAGCTCATTCACAGGCCAAGGCGCCCGGGAACCTCCTGATCCCTGCAGGTGCCTCCACTCCCATGGGACATGGCGAGCCCGGGCCAATGGTGGGAGCCGGGGGCGGCTGGTCTCCGTAGCCCCAGTGTTGGACAACTTCACCACTTCATAGCAGGGTTCCCTGAGTCTTTCGGAACCCTGCCAGCTGGGCTGCCTTCTGGAGGGAGGCATTCCGCAGTCACGGGTAAGGCCCAGTCTTCGCTTGTAGACTCCAGCAAGAAGTGGGCACGCACCTAGGAAGCGTCCGTGCACGTGGGCCCTGGGGAGAGCATGGCCACCACCATGGAGGTCTGGCTTGAGCTCTGAGCGTTGTTGGGGGCAGTTTGGAAGAACAGGGGGGACTTACCCTCCTCTGAGACACCCAAGGGTGCTAGGGAGGCCGGAGAGAGGCTGGCCTCCAATGGAGCCCCACCGAGCTGGGTGTCCAGGGCCCTCAGGGGGCTCACCGGGGGTGAGGACCCGTCCCCATGGCAGCAGCCACAGCAGGGGCTGGCCTCGATGTGGGCCTTGCCACGTTCCTCCTGGCCGTGGCATTGCTTCAGGTGGCCACACAGGTGGCAGGTGAGGGCTGTGTAGACAATGCCATTGGCCAGGTCATCCCCGAGGGGGTCTGTGGTTGGCTCCGGGGATAGCAGGGGCTTCTGGCTGTCTTGTCCCTTGACCACTGGCTCCAAACCAGGGCACTCTGGGGTGCTGCCTGGGAGGAGTGAGTCCTGAGGGCTGTAAGGGGGCTCCACGTCCAGTCCAAAGGTGAACAGGGGGACAGGGACTGGGGCAGAGGCTCTGGGGCAGCCAGGAGTGAGGCTCTGGAAGGGCTTGTAGCCCCCCTCCCCACTGCTGGGCTCAAGCCCAGATGTCCCCGGGCAGCTAGCGGTGCCAGCGAGCACGCTGGAGAAGGCCTTGTAGCCAGCCTCTCCGCAAGGGCCAAAGCCCTCCAGCCCGCTGTCCCGGGCGCCGCCCTGCTTCACGGCCTGCACAAACTCCCGGTAGCCACTGCTGGGGGCCGAGGCGGGGCCCGGGGCTGCCCTGCACTGGAGGACGCTCTGGCGCAGGATCTGCTCCCACGTTTCTGGCTCAGGCTGGAGTGCGCTGGGCGGTGCAGATTGCTGGGGGCCGGCGGGGATGCCGGGGTCCACTTCCCCCAGGTGTTCGGCCAGCTGCGGGTCTGAGTCAAGCTCTCCAGGGCCTGAGGACTGGCTCAGGAAGGTGCTGAAGCTGCGGTAAGTGGGGTTGTCTGCGATGACGCCGGGCATCTCTGGGAAAGCCAGCCTGGCTGGGCTCTGGGTTGGAGGACTTGACTCTGGGTTCAAAGGCTCCTTGTCCTCAGACGATGCCTCCTGGGGCCCCACACTTGGGGACGTGGCCCAGGGCCTCTGAACACTTGGATTTTCTAAAGGTGGAAGAAGGCAGGACTCCTCCAAGCCCTGTGGGCTAAAGCCCCTATCCTCGCCCCCGAGAAGGTCCAGGAACAGGCTCTCTGTCAGCCGGGCTGCGATGCCCTCCCTGCCCTCCTGGAAGCTGCCCCCACTGCTGTCAGGTGATGGGCAGAAGCTCCCTTTATCTTCCTCCACTTCCTCTTCTTCATTCTCCACTTGGGCCTCAAACAGCTCCACGCACCGAACAAAGCTGATGCTCTCTGGCCAGAGGATTGTCTTGTTGACCTCCATGGGGTGCCATGCTACTTTTCCAGGACACTGGAAAGGCTCGTTTCTAGCAGCCTTGGCGGAATCTTCATCCCTTTCCATGCCATGCTCCAGTAAACAGGGCAGAAGCTTGGCAAGACAAGTCTTCCAGTGTCTACAAGAGCAAAGTTCGATCAGGGTTCAGTTTCTCCACTTGAAAAGATCTCCTATTCATCCTTCAAAGCCCAGCTCAAAATCACCCTGGACTGATGTTGAGACAGGCTGGGACCCAGGACCCTTTGCTGTAGTGCTTCAATGCTTGCAAGTGGACAAACCTCACCTCCAGCAACAAAATACAAAGAAACTACATGGGACTAAAAAAAACTGGCTGCACGCGCAGTTGGGGCTTGTACAAAAGATACAGAAAGGCCAAAAGACGCAACTGCCACTTCTGAAGAGCCAGGAGCAAAACCAGGGTACTGCGCATGCCGCCTGCACTTCACACCACCAGAGGGGTGGGCAAAACACCTAAGCCACCCCTCCGGCCCAATCCCTGGACACACCCCTAACCCTCACCCCATATCAGGAACCAGCTCGCCTGCCCCCCTCGGGGAGTGGGCAAGAGAACCTGTTACTTGTTCTCCAACACCCCCCAGCCCCTCACCCACCCCGCCCCGCCCCGCCCCACTGCAGCAGGGGCCCCAGTAAAGCCTTGCCTGAATTTCTTGTCTGGCATCTAGTCAATTTCTCTTGACTAGGGAAGGCCGAGAACCCTGGTGGGTATCAATGTCTATCTGTTGCAAACACACTTCCAGACTTTACAATCAATAATCTATCAGTCCACCCTCGCTACTAGATTGGGAACTCCTTGAAGGCAGGGCCTGTGTCTTACTTTGGGATTTCTGGAGCCTGGCATATAATATAAACTCAATCTATTGAATAAGGAGAAGTCTTTGTCAGGGATGACGGTATTTAAAATACCTATCAGGGGTAGGATAGGGAGGGTGGGAGGGAGACGCAAGAGGGAGTGGATATGGGGATATATGTATACATATAGCTGATTCACTTTGTTATACAGCAGACACTGATACAACATTGTAAAGCAATTATATTCCAATAAAGACGTTAAAAAATAAATAAAAATAAAATACCTATCAACACCATAGCATAAGTAAGGGCCAATTAGAATGGCTGGGGAGTCCTAGGGCTGGGGCAGCATCCTGGAGTCCCCTGCTGTGCTAGGTATAAACCCTTCAGTTACTGGATTGTGGTAGGTTCAAGGGGCCCTGAGAGAGGGGCTAAGGAGGCCAGGAAGATGGTGGCATATTCAAGGGTCCAGGATAGTGGTATCTGCCCACCAGTATGCCACTATGTCAACAGTTTAACAAGTGGTACAGCTGCCCTGCTTGTTACCCCCATCAGGCTTGCTCAGAACAGACTGGGCATCCCAAGGGGGTTCAGTATGCACCTGACCCCCAGTGAAACTCAGGGGACTCAGCCAGCAGCTGACCTACCCAGACCACCCCCTCCCCCTGCTATCTCTTGAAGTCTAGTGTCACAGGACAAGTGCTGAACAAGGAAGATAAGGCAGACTCTCAAGATGGGGCCCACCACCCCAATTCCATCCCCTTCCAAATCCACATAGGCGATGATCCAAGTTCATATACATACGGACACTTGGCTGGTTCCTGGCCTTGGGACCGCTTCCCCCACAGTGACACCTAAAACATAGAGACAGCCAGTGACACAGAGCCGAGAGGCCTGCTGGCCCAGCCTATCGTCCAGCAATGCTCAGCACGTGTTTGCCGTGAGAAGACTTTGAGTCTTGACATCACACAGGTCTGAGGTCTGATCAGGTCACTTCCCCTCTCTGAGCCTCAGTTTTCTGAGAATTAAGGAGGCTGCACTATTAAGTTGCTGTGGCTGATGGCAAAAATGGCCACAGTCTCTGAAGCTCCTCCCATCCCTGAATCTGGCGTGGCTGTGTGACTGGCTTTGACCAATAGCATGTGGTGGAAGTGATACTGTGCTAACTGGGTCAGCCTGCTGAAGGATAACAGACACATACATGGCTTAGTAACCTCCATGGCCCCAGATGTGTCAGCCACCTGCCAGACCTGCGAGCGAGGCCACTGGTACAGGCCCAGCCAAACCCAGGATACTTCCACCCCCACTGCTGAGCAGAGCCCAACTACAGACTTGCAGAAGCAAGAGCTACATAAGTGGCTACTGTTTTAACTTTCTAAATTTTGGGATGATTTGTTACACAGCAAAATCTAACTGATACATAAACGACACTATGTGCAGGACGCTGTAATATACACTTCATGTGGATTGTCTCGGTGAATTCCAACACCAGCCCTGTTATAACCACTGCTATAACCCACACAAGAAAACTGAGGCTCAGAGAAGTTAAGCAACTTGTTAAGTCTAACCTGCAAGTAAGTGGCAGAGCCAGGGTTCAAAGCCAGTACCACTGGACTCCAGAGCCTGCTACAGGGTCCCTGGAGAATTGAGGACACTCAGACCTTCTGTTCTAGACGGGACCTGTATCCCCGCCTCCCCCTGTCCTAGAGAACCCTGATGGCACTAAGGCAAACCCCACCTGGCCATCGCATTGGGGAAGCTGACCCCATCCATAGCTCAGGGGTGGCCACCTGGTTGGTCTCAAGTATTCCCACTCCTTACAAGTGAGTGGTTTAGGAAAGAGGCTGTGATGTAATTCAAGCCAATGAGAATGGAGAGATTTGCTAGTGTTTTGGGGGGGCAGTTTCCTGCTCCTAAGAGGAATATACAGAAAGCCTGTCCCCTTCTCCCTCTCCTTTTGGCCTCCTGCTCTGGTACAGGTACCTTGCCAAGAGATGACATGCCGATGACCTCAGGGATCATCTCCTCCCAAGGGAGGGAAAAAACCAACCCCAGAGGAACCCCTGTCTCCCACCCAGGCTGAAAGAACAGTCATGGAAGCCAAAGGGAAGGGAGTGAAAGCCTCTAGCTGCTGACTCAACCTACCCTGAAACCTTCCTGACTTCCCATGTGCAACCTCAAAAGCCAAGAAATATCCTGAACATCCCAGACATCTTGAGTCGTATTTCCCTGTACACGCAGTGCACAGCATCCTTACCAACCCCCTCTCCTACCTGAGAATCCTGGATGACAACAGCCACGAGGGGGCTGTGGGCTGGGTTGGGAATTTGGTCCCACCATTCTTTCTTAATCCTGAAAAAGAAAAGGACAAGATGTTGGTCCCTGTATCACTAACAGGTTGACATTCCTCCCATAAAAATTATCATAGTCACCAAGACTTATCAGGGGTCAGAGATCATGTCGATAGGTTTTTTGGCTGTCTCACCCTCACTCCGTGAAACAGATTCTACTGCTAACCCCACTCTACCGATGAGAAGACTGAGGCCCAGGGAGGTGAAGTGACAGCTAAGAGCCGGGTTTGGGCTCCAGCATCCTGCTACCCAGAGTGGAGTTCCTAATGTGGCCGCCTCTGCTCCAGAGGGAACAAGTTCCAGGGAATCAGGAGACACTCAAGCTGCAGAGAGAGAATTCTGGGTTTCCCCTTCAACAACCTTTACTCTGGAGCAGCTGAGGATAAGGTGCTGGGGAGAGGCCTGGGATGGCCTGAGAGGCTGAGGTATTCCTTCTCCCTTCCTGGGTCAGCCTGGAGCCACGGAGCGTCAGTGCTGGGAGGGAAGGTCCTCAGACACCCCCTGGATTAGCCTCCACCCACTCCACTCAGTCAGTTAACACACATTTATTGAGTACCTACTCACTGTGCCAGGCCTCGGGGACACACAGTGAACAAGACAGGCAAAAACCCTGCAGAAATGATTATGTGACACCATTCATTCCTGGCGATAAGTGCCAGGGATAAAAATAAAGAAGATAGGGACTAGAGAGGAATAGTGTGATCCAGGAAGGCCTCCCTGAGGAGGTGACTTCTGAGAGGCAACTGTAGGTGGAGGAGGAGTCAGTCTCGGTGATGCCTGGAAAAAGGGCTTTCCAGGCAGAGAGCACAGCAAGTGCAAAGGCTCCAAGGGAAGATCTTGCTTGGGGCGTTCAAAGAACAGCAAGGTTGGAGCACTGGAACACAGTGAGTAGGGGTAGGGAAGACAGATGATGGGGAAACTGAGGCTCAGAGAAGGAGAAAGACCAGCCCAGGGGGCTCAGAGGCATCAGCAACAGACGTGGAGAGGGGACCTTGCATTCCCTGCACACCTACTGTGTGCCCGGCAGAGTGCAGACACTTGCTCACATCAATCCTCAACCATCGCTATCCTTAAGTGGTCAACTGGGGCCCGCTCGTCCCATTTCAGAGGTGGGAGGACTGAGGCTCTGAGACTCCATGATTCCAAGGGCTCAAGCTCACTGGAAACAAGGTTCCTTCTGCCCCCCTACACCGAGTGATCGGGGAGTCCCTTAGGACTCTTGGGACTGATGAAATAGGGACCCAAGGCTGAACAGAGGTTCAGAAACTTGGTCACACAGCTACGAAGCACAAAGGCCAGGATCTGAACCCAGGTCTGACTCTGCAGGACAGTCATCTAGAATTCCTCTGTCTATTGCCACGTGCCTTCAAGTGTCTGGGCCATACCTTGGGCGTGATCCATCTCACTTCTGCCAAAGGAAGGCCCTGCCCCCAGCTCCTGCCCTGGACAGCTCCTTTCCCCTAGTCAGGTCTCAGCTCAAACACCTCGTCAGAGGGGCCCACACTGGCCTCCCCATCCAAAACAGCCCCTGGAGCATTTCACCCCCTTGCCCTGGCATATCTCCTTCAGCGCAAGGATCACTATGGAAAACAGCCATGGTTACTGGGTGGCCTGGCATCTTGTGCCTCCCCAAGGACACAGGGTCCCTGTCGGTCTCAGTGCCTCGCACATAGTAGCTGCTCAATAAATATCTATCGTTGAATGAAAGGGCTGCAAGCTGACAGATCAGAGGGGAAATTCCCACCCACTCCACACCACAGGGGGCTGGCTTGGCAGCCTCCTGCACAGCTCGGGACTCACTTGATGATGCTGACATAGCAGGACAGGCAGACAGCCAGGATGACGACGCAGGAGATGCTGACGCCCAGTGGGAGGCGCTGCTCCAAGGTCGCCTCGTAGTCTGGAAGTGGAGGGAAGCCGTGAGCTTGCATCGCGCTGCGTCCAGCCTGGTCTCCATTTCCCAGAGCAGGAGACCGAGGCCTCGTGAAAGCATCCTCCAAGACTCTGCGTGAGCTGGCCGCTGCATCCCCTCCTACTCCCCTCTCTTGCACATTGAGCCCTCGCCACATCGGCCTCCTTGCTGTCCCGTTCCTCCAAAGCTCGGGGCCACCTCAGGATCTTGAACGTGCTGCTTTCTCTTTTTTGAAATAAGTGAGGTCAAGGGCAGAGACTCTGGAGCTGGACGGCCCCAGTTCGAAGCCTGACTCTGTCATATACTAGCTGGCGACCCAGGACAAGCCCCTCACTCACTCTGTACCTTGGTTTCCTCTCTGTGCAACGGGGTTAATAACTACTTGACTCATAGGGTTGTTCTGAGGATTGTACGATTTAATATACACTTGAAGCCGTGCCTGCATGTCCATTCACACAGCTGGCCCCCTCTCCTTGCTTTATTTCTTTCCCAGAATTATTGTCCTCGGGATCTAGATCTCATTTATATTTTTATTTACTTGTTTATTTTCTGTCTCCCCCTCTAGAATGTCAGTTCCACAAGAACAGGGATTTCTGCCTATTTTGTTCACCACTAGGCCAGCACGTAGTAGGAGCTCAAGAAATATCTGTGGAAATAATGAGTGTCCAGCACATGGTATCTGTCCCATACAAGTTATTTCCGTTCCCTTCTGCAGGTTAAAGGAAGAATCAAATCAATTTGACAAAACTTTCCCAAGCACTTACTGTGTGCTTGGCACCATACTGGGCAATGGAGATATAGACACAGAGCAGATACTACCCATAGAGCTCACAGCCCGGAGTGGGAGACAGGTGGTCAAGAGGTATCCATGGAACAGGATAGGCGATGCTGAGAGGGGCGTGGGTGGGTTGGGTTGGGGTACCTGCCACTCACCACTGTGCCCAGCACTTTGAAGAATCCTTCCTTCATTGAATGTTCTCAACAGCCCTTCCTTCTCCCCATTGTACGGATGATGCCCGAGGCAGCCTCCACCATGCAACAGCTATCTCCCCTTCTTCTTTGCTAGGCTGCAATGTGCCCACCCTGAGGTTGGGGCCAATCGTGGGCCAAAACTAGTCCCCTTTTCAGACATTTCAGTTCCCAGCCTCCCTTGCAGTTGGGAGAGGCCACGTGACAGTCCTGAACAATGCAAGGCAAGGGAAAGGCCACCAGGACTGGAAATGTTTTTGTTTCATGATAAAAGATGCACGGGATGCACTCCTTGTGGCAGCCTTCCATTTGCTTTGGGTCTTGGGCATGAGGGTGTGTGCAGCAGACAACTTGGGGCCATGAGGTGACAAGGGTAAAGATAAAATGCTACCATGCTAGGGATGGCAGAGGGAAAGAAAAGACTCTGGGGTGATGTAACTGAGCGGCTGTATGAACCAGGAAGGTCCACTGGCAAGACTTCATTTTAGGGGAATTCCCTGGCAGCGGTCCAGTGATTAGGACTCTGCACTTCCACTGCAGGGGGCATGGGTTCGATCCCTGGTGGGGGAATTAAGATCCCACATGCTGCGCGGCCAAAAATAAATAAAATAAAGACTTCATTTTATGTAAGATAATTCAATACTCTTTTGCAAAAGTGTGATAAAGTCACAAAGAGTTGTTTGGAGGATGCAGCTACCAGGTGAGGGACTACATTTCCCAGAATCCCTTACAGCTATGTGTGGCCATGTGACCAGCTCCACCAATAGAGCTTGAGAGGAAGGGATGTGTGTCACTTCTGGGCTAAGACTTTTAAGAAGCAGGTGTGGTCTCCCCGCTCTCATTCCCTTTCTGCTGGCTGGATGCAGATGATGGCAGGTCCACAGAGCAGGGATTCTTAACTTGGGGTCCAAAGACCTCCAACATGGTTGCCGTTAGGATTCAGGGGTCTGGGAACTTGGATGGGAAAGAAATGATATCTTTGTTTTCACGAACTTCTGAAACCTGGCATTTCCTCCCATTAGGAATAGAGGGAGCAAACCACAGCAATAGCAGCATCAGTTACTTAGCCCCCATCAGAAGTCACAGCTATTCTCAAATCACCTGACAGCTGCAGTAGCAGGAAATGCCATTTATGTTCATCTACTTTGAAATTACAGTATTTATGACAACTACCACTAGATCCTGTTTTTAATGTGTTATTAAAGAAGCATGTATTCCTAGATAACAAATATATTTTAAAATCCCTTTATAATCGCATTTCAATAAAATTAGGTTTCCCTTAAAGGCCTATGTATTTTATTTTATTTTATTTTTATTTTTATTTTTTTTAACGGTACGCGGGCTTCTCACTGTTGTGGCCTCTCCCGTTGCGGAGCACAGGCTCCGGACGCGCAGGCTCAGAGGCCATGGCTCACGGGCCCAGCCGCTGCGCGGCATGTGGGATCTTCCCGGGCCGGGGCATGAACCCGTGTCCCCTGCATCGGCAGGCGGACTCTCAACCACTGCGCCACCAGGGAAGCCCTGTATTTTATTTTATACGTTTAAAAATATTATTCTGGCTTGTGGTTGCCAAGGGGGGAAGGTGGGGAGGAGGGATGAATTGGGAGGTTGGGACTGGCACATACACACTGCTATATACAAAATAGATAATCAACAAGGACCTACTGTACAGCACAGGGAACTCTACTCAATACTCTGTAATAACCTACGTGGGAAAAGAATCTGAAAAAGAATAGATATATGAATATGTATGACTAAATCACTCTGCTGGACACCTGAAACTAACATAACGTTGTGAATCAACTGTACTCTAAAATAAAATTAAAAATTAAAAAGAATAAAAATATTATTCTGAGATGAGGTCCACAGGCTTCACCAGACTGCCAAAGGGGTCCATGATACAGAAAGGCTGAGAATCTCTGTCCTAGAGAATGACGGAGCCACAGGGAGGAAAACCACCTACCAATCAGCAAAGTTCGTGTTGAATTGTTATGTGAGCAAGAAACATATTTCTACCGTGCTAAGCCGCAGAACTTGTGGGCTTTACTGTAACCTACCCTACCCTGACCAGTACACCACATCAGCTGGTAATTCTGTCACTGCAGTTAGAGCATCCTGTGATACGGAAACCAGACGTTTGGCTTGGGGAAGTCTCTGGCCACAGAATGAAAGTGGGGAACAGAGATGCTGACTGCTGGGAATTCCCTGGTGGCCTCGTGGTTAGGATTCCGGGCTTTCATCGCCGTGGCCCAGGTTCAATCCCTGGTTCCGTTTTCAGGGAACTGAGATCCTGCAAGCCACACGGCGCGGCCGACTGCTCAGGACTCCCTGCAGGATACTCACAGTTAAGCCACTTGGCGCTGGGGCTCCACTCACTCCAGGTGCTGTTGTAGCTCTGAGCCCAGGCCTTCACCTGTGCGCTGTAGGAAGCTCCAGACTTTAGGGTGCTGGCTGCAAAGCGGAGGGTGGGCCCCTTGTAGGTCACGTTATAAATTCTGAACTGGTAGAGGAAAGGGAGCCATTAGTGCACCAAGTCTGGGGGAGGGGAGTACCAGCTCCCACCCGGGCTGCTGTCCTTAGCTGACCCCACAATGTTTAAGAGCCACCAGCCTGGGTATTTGGTTATTCCTCCAATTTCAGGCCCTTGTTTGTCACTTCCACAACTGTGACCAGAATCGAGCAGGATGGGTCAGGGAATCAGTCCTTACCCTGACCCTCACTCCCACCCTGATCAGCCATTTTGACGTTACTGGGGCAAGTCAATGAACCTTTCTGAGTTTTAGTTTCCTCATCTGTAAAATGCAGGTAAGAGTTCCTGCCGCCACTTTCTGGCTGTGTGACCTTAGATAAGTGACATAATTTCTCTGGACCTTGACGTCTTCTGCAACATGGCGATAATAAAAGTGCCTACCTCCCAGGGTTCCTGTGAGGATTAAGTGGGTTAACACAGGTGAGCACTTTGGACAGGGCCAGGCATGCGGGGAGCACGAGAGCGATCTTTCTGAGGCACAGACAGGGTCACCGCGTCCCCCTCTCTCCTTCAAGGGCTCTCTAGAGGCTCCACAGTCAAGCCCAAACACAATGGCCCATCGTCTCAGTCCCGCCCAACCTAGCCCCAACTGGGAAGGAAGGTTCAAGATCTGTTGTTAAGTGAAAAAGGTAACATGAAGATTAGTATGTGTTGTCTGTTGCCTTTCATGTTCAAAACATAGAGGGAGAAGGCATAGTGATGGTGGCAGACAGACTCATATGGCCCCGTGACCCCACCTTGTATCACGCCCTTGTGTAATCCCCTCTCCTTGCCTAAAGGGGCAGGGGGACCTAAGACTTGTTCCTAACCAACAGAATATGGTGAAGGTGATGGATACATAGGGACTACGTGGGTGTGATTCCATTATGCAAGGCTGGAACTCCAACTTGTTAGGAGACTCTCTCCCCCTTGCTGGCTTTGAAAAGGCCACAAGGGAAGGAACTGCGGGCGGCCTCCCAACAAAGGTCAGCAAGAACCCGACGCTCTCAGTTCAAAGCCCACAAGAAACTGGATGCTGCCAACATCACAGGAGCTTGGAAGCAATCCCCTGGCCAACCCCCTGTGTGTGCGGCCTTGTGAGACCCTAAGCAGAGGACCCAGCTGAGCCGTGCCCAGACTCCAGACCCCCAGAAACTCTGGGGCAATAAATATGTGTTGTTTAAAGCAGTTCTGTTTGCAGTAATATTTTCATGTAATAATAAAAACTTCACGGTGATGAAGGAACACACACACATTTGCTCGTACAGGCATAAACTCTCTCTAGAAGGACACACACGCCTCCACACCCTCTGCCTGCTCTAGCCTGGCCTTCCCCTCCTGGCAAGAGACGGGGAGCAGTGGTCAACCTCTGGGAGAGGTACTGGAGATTGGGGTTAGGAGAGAAACATAGTTCCTTTCTAAGTCCTTCGGTAGCCTTTGAATTTTTTACTCCATGTGAATATTACTTTTATTTTTAAGACTTTAAAAAAATAAAAAAATGAAGTAAAGTTTGGGTTCAGGATGGATTCTGACAGCACGACAGTGGCCTGAATCCTCTGCCTGGGCTTCTCCCCCTGTGGAGGGTCCATCCCTTCGCGGCCCCCCCTCCAATCCCCCACAGCCCCTTCTCAGCTCCTGGCAACACTGCTCCTGCTGGCAGGTTGGAAGCACCTGGGGGCAACGGTCTGGTGTAAAGGGAGCCGAGGGGAGGTGTGCACAGCAAGGAAGCAAAGTCCTAACAGCTTGCTGGAGAAACTGGAGGGCAGCTGGAACTTTCCAGGGAAGCTGGGGACAGGGTGGGAGTGACAGGAGACCAGGGCAGGGAGAGAAGGACACTCTTACTGCCGGTGTTCCTTTCTTTCTAAATCGCAGTAAACAGGAAGCAGCAGCTGGATCTGGTTCACTGAAGGAATCACACACCTTAGAGAGGAGTAGGGAATTGGGAAATGGTTTACTAAGAAACAAAAAAGAAATTGAGCTTCCGAGGAACTACCTGTGGTTGGTGTGTTTTTTAACAAAAAAGGCCAGGTGTTCGGGAGACCATTCTGAGAGAAAGATCCGGAAGAAGAGAACAGCACAGGTCCCTCAGTCCAAATCCTGGCTTCAAATCCCAGCTTGGCCATTTCCAGCTGTGGGACACTGGGTGAGTCATTCCACCTCTCCAAACCTCAGTGTCCTGGTCACTAAAATGGATAGACAAACACCTTCCCACCTGCAGGGCTTTCCCAGTCATTAGTGATAATACACATTGAGCCTGGCACATAGTAAGCACCCGCGACATTATCATGAACATGGCATTCATGGCCCTCAGTAAGCTTGTGGCCTCATTTTCTGCCTTTTCACTGTACACACTCCCACAGCCCGATAATCCTCAGATACGCCATGAATTTTCATGCCTCCAAGCCTTGGCTCATGTAGTTCCCTCTGCCTGGCCTACCATTCCCTAGCTAGAGAACTCCTATACATCCTTCACTGCCCAAGCCAAAACTCTAACTCCATTATAGAACCTTGTCCAGAAATCATCCAGGACAATGAGCATCTCCACCTCCCAAATTCCACAGCGAGTTTCTAATATTTTTAGAAGTGATCCCACCAGTCTGAGCCACAGGTGGTACCTGCAAGACTGTAGCAAATACAGCTGGGCACCCACCCAGCATCTACACAATTGGGGTCAGGTACCGAAAGCTCAGGGCAGGTAAGCCTCTGTCTCCAGTTCCAGGGTTAATTCTCATTGGTCTAAACCAATCACGGCTATTTCATTCCCTGGCCTGTGACTGGTTAGAGAGGAGCATGTGACTATCTCTGGCCAATGACTAATGAGGAGAATTCTTCGGGCCTGGTTCTGTCCCTGGAAAGGGAGAGACAGGGGAAGGGTGTCTCAGTAGATTATGCCCCACCAGCAAGAGAAGCTGGACCTGGAATTCTGAGGCCTGAGGCAGCCCCGAGCACCTACATGACCATTAAGCCATAGCCCAGGCACAATTCTGTCCGCTGGCTGGAGTCTGGTGCTGGGTCCTGAACCCAGCTGTGTTTCAGCCAGCCCAGTCTCTGTTTCCTCTTCTGCAGAACTTCCTTTGGGGAGCCACCCCTCCTTCATTTTCAGCCCATCTGGTTTGGGTGAGGCTGACCTGACCTGCTCCAGAGGTGGGCATGTGACTCAGCCCTGGCCAGTGAGAACACTGCACCAGCACCCCGTCTCCTGCCCACAGCCTGCGACAGGTTCAGAGAGTGGCATGTGATCCCAGGCAGGTAACTGATCATTGGCCCCAGGACTTTTACTGGGACTATCTGGAGAGAACTTTTCCCACTGCGGTTTTAAGATGCAGGCCTGGACCTGCTAGTAGACATATTGGCAGCTACATGAGGGAAGAGCCTGCCTAAAAGTGAAGCCAACATAGAATAAAGCAGGAACAAAGGATGGAGATTCCTGGAACCTGGATCCAGCCATGATAAGCAAATAATTGATATTCCTTTGGACCCTATAGGTTGTACCCTTCTCTCCCCTCCAGCCTATGCCCTGAACGAAGCCTGCACAGGCCCAGGAACGGGAAGGGGATTTACTGACAAAACTGACCCTGCGTCTTTCCTCAGTGTCTGTGCCAACCACCTCTCCTCGACTGCTCTGAGAGCCTGGCTGCCCCACTCCTGCTTCTACCCCACATCCTGGCCCAGTGCCAAGGAGGAAAACCACACCTGAGAGATGTAAATCAACACCTGCCACCGCCCCCCCCCCCCCCAACCCCGGCTTGGCCAGGAAGAGAAGAAGCAGGGACGGAAGCTGATGTGACAGCTCAAGATGTCAGGGGCCTGCTCCCCGGCAGCCGAAGCCAGGCCAGCCTGGGTCCCGGGACACGAGGGCATGGCTCCCAGCAGACCCTCAACAGTTACAGGCCTGGGCGCGGGAGGGAGAGTCAGATGGGATTTCCAAGGCCTGTGGCACTCAGGAGAAAAGGAGGATGACGTTTATGACAGGGGAGCCTGTCTGTGTCATATATTGCCTGCTCTCCACAGCCCTATGGGATGGGTACTCTTGTTATCGCCATGTTACAGATGGGGAAACTGAGGCACAAAGAGGTTCAGCAAAAACCTCAAGGTCATGCAGCAAGTGGCAGGGCAGGTACTGGAACCCAGCTCTGTAGGACTCTGGGGCCCCTGGTATTCACATGTCATCCCTGCAATGGGAATATCTGAGGGGAAAACATGGGTGGCTGCAAATGGCCTCCACCCCCAGTTGCACCTAAAATAGAGGCAGGCCAAGCCACCCACTGTGTAGCCCCTGTGATTATTTACTTCATCGTTTCCTACAAATCAGCTCTCCCTATTTAAAAAATGTCAATACATTCGTTTTTTTAAAAAGGAACTTCATAAAAAAAATAATAGAATAGAATAAGATAAAATAAAATGGAACCTCACTGCCACTGCTATGACTGGAAAGCAAGTACGAAATGCCGTGAGCATCTCATAAAGTAAATGCAATCAAAACCACGTAACAGCATGAAATTTCGGCTGAACTTGTTTTCTGGGGGAAGGCTCTGAGCCTGCAGCCTCTTCTCTCTGTTAAAGAGAAGAATTAGTAAACCAATCAGCTCAGCTGAGATGCCTCCCTTGACAGTCAGGGTCGGGCAGGAGCGCGGGCGTGGAGTGACCGTCTCACCCTGGGATTCGCTCATTTAAGTGTGTTTGGAGGTATCACCTAAAATCCCAAGTGTCCCGCCCCCTGGGAAACAAATGTGGTCCAGAGTCCTTCTTTATAGATGAGGAACAGTGCCCGGTAATAAACTCCCCTGTCTGCACGCTGGGAATCAGGGGCCTAGAGCGGTGGAGGGCCTGGTCCTGGCATAGAGCCAGAGGAGAAGCTGGGGGTCCAGATCCCCAGGGTTTGCTGTCCAATCGCGGGTCACTTTCCCCATCTCCCACCCCAGAGCCTGAGTCTCGACCCGTCTGAGTCTCAAGAGGTCACAGAGAGACCCCACAGGGCGCCCACTCACATCCGTGGGGTCGTTCTCATTTGAGATGTTGACCAGGTAGGTGAGCTCGGAGTATAGGTGATTCTCAGGAGGGTACGGGTTGTTCCACGTCAGCAGCCACGTGCGGGAGATGTTGGCGTGAACAGTGAGGTTTCTGGGCGCCAGGGGTTTCACTGCAGAGAAGTGGTGCCTGGTGAGGGGCTGGGCTGGGCGTCAGGAGGAGGCCCGGCCCGGCCTGCAGACCATTTAGATTTTCACCACCTCCGTAATACGTTGATGGGATACCACACAGATTTCGTCGTAGTGGAGAATTAAAACCCTGATACCGATTCTCATGTCACTAAAATCCACTTTAGCGGTTGTTAACTACATTTCCACAGTGAGTGCAAAATGCATAAGCAAAGTAACCCAAACTTTGGCCTTTCTACCTTTATCCTTCACTCTATTGGCCATCTCTGTGCTCTGTATTATTATCTACTAAGTAATTTTCTTTATTTTGATTCATGTGTTTTAAAACTTAGTCTCTTTTAAAGCAATCATATCCATGAGATCACAGGTATATAATGAGCATTAAAATCAACACACACATAAAAATTCTTTCAATTCATGGATTCGTTCCTGGGTCAATTTAAATCACCCCCCCCCATACACCCTCCAACTCCGGGTATGAGTAAGCCCTTCCGGAATTGCTGATGGAGTGGTGACTACTGTGAGCTCTGTGAGAATACTGCCTCTGCTGCTGAGGAGCTGTGTGACCTGAGGGCAGGTTGCTTGCCTTCTCTGAACTATGTACGGTTTTTTACAATTGCAAAATAGGGATAATAACTGTCTTTTGGAAACTGAGGCTCAGAGAGGTAACAAGACTTGCCCAAGATCATACAGCAATAAGTAGTGTTTTAAACTCCTATCACTACACCCCAGCAAGCTCTTGGGGAATTCCTGCGAGAACTCTGGGTACCAGGATAAGGTCAGCCTCCCATGGTCTAGACTGTCTGAAGAAGCAGCAGCTGAACAGTTGACAGAGGGTGAGAGCTGTGGGAACAGCTGCAGCCCCGCCCTGCTCACCATGCTCACTGGGCTTGAAGGAGCTCTTCCACAGCAGCTGCTCCCCAGCCCACAGGTCCAGCTGGTAGGTGTCCACACTGACCACGTTATCCATATGCATATGGCACACGCACACCGCGCCAGCTCTGTTCTCGGGGACACACGTGTGGTTTCTGCAGACACAGATGTTACATTAGGCTGGTCATGTGACCCACGGGCATCCCAGGATACACCTCAAGGAACCACAGGCCCTTCCAGCTTCCTGGTCACCCTGCCTCAAGGACCAGATCTGGGAACTTGAGAGCAGAGTGGCCAGGATGCAATGGGGACAGGGGCCTGGGACCACCTCCCTGCTGGTCACAGCCCCTCACCACACCCACCATGGACTCTTATCCGCCCCTGACCCCAGCCTTGGACCCTGAAAGCCAGCAAAAGGGAAGAACCCACAGCATGAAAGAATTTGTAACAACGTATGTGTCTGTTCCAGCACCCCTCTGGTAGCACAGTTTAGCCCAGTACAGCGGACTGTGGCTTGGCAGGCACATACCCTGTGCCCCACAGCCTAATCCTAACGTGTCACCCAAAACAGCCAACCCCATGTCTCATGGACTAGGCCAGGGGTCAGCAAACGTCTTCTGTAATGGGCCAGATGGTAAATATTTGGGGCTTTGAGGGCCATACTCTTGCTGTTCCAACTACACAACTCTGCTGATACAGCACAAAAAAGCCCCAGCCATAGACAATACGTAAACAAATGGGCATGGCTGTGTGTCAATAAAACTTTATTTACAAAAACAGGTGGTAGGCCAGATGTGGCCCATGGGCCATAGTTTGCAGATCCCTGGTCTAGGCCAATGTATCACATACAGAAGCACAGCTGGTCCACCTTAGTATATCGTGGAATAACAGCTCTGTCAGTGTAGCCCACATCAGGTGTGCTGTATATCCCAATGTGCTCCATAACTGTGTGCCTTGTGTACTGGATCATGTCCTGGAGCACCACCTATACCAGTGATTACCCCTATGTACCATGGATTATCCCAGTGAACCACCTGGAAAAACATATCCCAAGTTCCATGGTCCACCAACCATTGCTGTGAACTCCACTGCTAACACTGCACCCCCAAACAATGGCCTAGCCCAGAGGTTCTCAAAGTGTGGTCTGGGATTCCACTGGGTCAAACTGGTTTCATAGTAATACTCCAACATTAGTTGCCATTTCCACTCTCCTTCTCTCACAAGTGTACCGTGGACTTTTCCAGAGGGTACACGATGTGTGATGATGCCGTAGCTCCACCAGCCTGTTGAATGTGAACTTGTGGGCTGTTGTGATTTAAAAATTCTGTTTTAATTTCCAATAGGGGAAATATTGATAGATGTGAGCTACCCAGACTAAAGCTTTGGGGGTCCTCACTAATTCTTTTCTTTCTTTCTTTCTTTCTTTGGTTGCACCGGGTCTTAGTTGCAGCATGCAGGATCTTTAGTTGCACCATGCGAACTCTTAGTTGCGGCATGTGGGATCTGGTTCCCTGACCAGGGATAGAACCTGGGCCCCCTGCACTGGGAGTATGGACTCTTAGCCACTGGACCACCTAGAAAGTCCCTTAATCCTTAAGTACACAAGAGAGTCCTGAGATGAAAAAGCTTGAGAACTGCTGGTCTAGTCCAGGATTCCACCACATCCACATGCCACGTGCCTCGGTGACGCTGAGCTTGGAGCACCGTGACGCACTCGCTGTGTCTTACACACGCTGCACCCCAGGGCACCTCACCTCTACCATGCCCAGTAAGCCCCCGTGAACCGCATTTAGCACACGCACTCCGGGGTACCACGTGGGCCAGGCGAATTCCGAGGCAAACCTTCCCCAACTCCCAGTTCCAGCCCAGGCTTACTCAAAGTAGAAGAATTTCAGCTGGTAGAACAGGCGGAGCTCAGCTCTGCAGTTGGTGGGCCAGGCCATCTCCCACTCACAGGTGGAGATGTTGACGTAGTCGGAGAAGCAGGTGGGTCCCTGCAGGACCCTCACACTCCCTGGGGAGACACAGGAGACCTCTGAGCAGCTGGAGCCTGACGACCAAGAGGGATGAGTCGGAAACCAGCCCACAGACCAAGGGGCCCATCACAAAACAACAAAACCACTGTCCGAGGCACGGTCCTCACAATGCAGGGGTCAGGAATGGGGCTCTGTGAGCTTCCCAGCTGGCACTGGGGTGATGCCTGCAGCTGAAGAAATACCCTTGGGTACGGGGTCCATCGGCGGAGACAGACCAAATGCACCTTTATGGTATGCAAATGCAACTACCTGCCCTTGGCCGAATTAAAGGAAAAATATGTCAGTCTAAGGGTAGCTGTCCCACCATCACAGGCATCTATCCCACGGCGTGAGCCTGGCGCAGAAACAATCAATACTGTAAAGGTTTGCTGAATGAAGGAAGGAATGAATGAATGAGAGATGGTGACTTACCACAGCCTGCCGCCCACACCAGGATCAGACAGCCCACCGAAAACGTGAGCCCAGAGCGAAGCCACCCCATTGGGAGATCCTACAGCGCCTGCTGGGAGCAAGTGAGCCCGTTAGCGCTGATTCATGATTCCCACGGTCCCCATCACCCCGAGCCCAGCTTTCAGAGCTCGCTCCAGATACAGCCCTCCCCCTCCGCCGCATGCCCCCTCCGCCCGGCCCCGCCTCCCTCTCCACCGGGCCTGCACCTGCCCCCCTGCACACCTTTACTTCCTGCTGCTCTTCAAATTCACTCTCACCCCCATGCCTTTCCTCTCCCTGTCCTCATTGATACTCTCTCAGTCTCTGTCTCTGTCTTCTCTCTCATTTGTTCATTCTATTCATCCATCTATTCATAATGAATAAATGGCCCCTTAATACTCCAGTGTTTATTGAGAAAAACAAGGACAGCCGCCGACATAGCTACAACACAACCATCCAAACCAGGAAATTAACACAGATGCGTTACTGCCAGCTAATGCACAGACCCTGTTTCCCTTTTGCTAATTGCCACAGCAACGCTCTTTATAAGTCCAGGATCTGGTCCAGAATCATGCGTTGCAGCTGACGATCATGCCATCCCAGTGCCCAGGTCTTGGCTTCTAAATACTATTCTCGACTGACAGGAACCAGGGCTCCTCGGAGAAACAGCTGACTCCAGGAGCAGGGAAAGTACAAGAAAAGCCTGGAATTCTTCTTGTGCCAGAAAGTAAGGAAGTACTCCACGAATGATGGGGACCGCTTGAAAAGACATAGGAGCCAGCTAGGATGGATGCCCACTGGCCAAAACAGGCACAATTAGAGCCTCACAATGAATATTACAGTAACCAACCGTAACCCTTAGAGTTAAAATAGGGGTGCAGGAGTCTACGGCGATAAAGATGAGTAAGTGGGGTGAAGGGACAGCTCTATTTCACCACAGCAGGCTCCAAGTATCTCCCCACAAACTCACATTAATTAACTTTACATAATTCACATACAATACTCGATATATGTAATTGTATAGAACCTTATATACAGAAACCTGGCAGATACCACCTTAACCAAACGGTCAGTGTCGACATGGCCAGGAATGGGACAAACCAAGGTCATGAGCTTTCTGAAAACAATGCCCTTGGAAGAACACAGTATCACTTCCCTGGGGTCCCTGCCCCCAGTGCACAAATCACATGGAAACATCAGACAAGCCTACACTGAGGGGCAGTCTATGCAGGAAGCGGCCTAGACTCTTCAAAAAGTGCCCTGGGGGCAAAAGGCAAGGAGAATGGGAGATGTTCTCCTTTCAACTGTGTGTCCGTCATCCCGAGAGCATGTGCTTGTCTTGTGCACGGCCAGTCTCCTAGTACCTACGGCAATGCCTGGCACGCAGCACGTGCTCAGGCAAGTCTGTCGAATAAATTCACTTTGGACATGATGTGGGGCCGCTGATGGGCTCAGCACGGGGCTGGAAAGCTCTCCCTAGGGGGAGACTCGGTATCCACTCAAAGTCTCAACTGGCCTTCCTGGCAGAGCCACAGTGAAGACCAAGGAAGGAGGGGTGGGGGTGGGGTTTGGAAAACAGTGATGCTGGTTTCCTCTGCCAAGTCCCAGCAACCTTCCTTCTTGTGAGTTCACAGACATCCACAGCATCCCGTGGCAGAGATGTCAAAGGGGTCACTCTAGCCCCAATTTTGAAGAAAGAGAAACAGAGAGGTCAAGACGCATGTCCAAGGTCACACAGCAGAAAGGCTACCGTGGTAAAGTGCTTTAAAAAGGTGCGGGGGAGTGAAGCAACCCCCCCAGGGTAGATTAAATCACGACATCTACAGCGGTCAGGGTGTTATCTTTGATCTGTTTTGGAAGGCACATCCAGACGTATGCATGTGCACACACACCCACACACGTGCACTGACTGCTTGCACAGGGATGGCAGGTGCTGCATCTCAGGAGAAACCGCGGCACAGATGTGGTGGTGACAAGGCCTCTCTGAACATCACAGGGAACGAAGGACGAAGGCGCAGAGAAGCAGAGGAATTAAAAAGAATAATTACCAAATGATCAGGGTGTAAGACACATGGCAAAAGGAAATAATTTCAAGTCCATACCCTGACATGTAGGGGTTGGGGGGAGTCTTGGGGTCACCTGCCCAGCCCAAGTGGCAACCTGAACAGGTGTGCCTGCCGAGATCCCATCTCTGACATGTTGCCATCCAGTTTCTGCTTGTACTCTTTCCATGGATGGGGTGGTCACCCCTAGGTCATTTTTGAGCAGAGCCTGACTATTGGAAACAGCTCCCTTATGCTGAACCAAGCATTTGTGTAAACAAAGTCGTGCTTGTTAAGTACTCACATGTGCTCGACCTTTCGCCATGTGCAGTAGAGTTATTACCTTATCGACTCTGCCCAAGAACCCTGCAAGATGGGTTGTTATTTCCACTTTCTTCCTAAGGGAACCGAGGCCAGAGAGATCCAATAACTTGCCCATCGGGTCCCACAGCTGGCGAGAGGGCAGGGCCAGAGTCAGAATCCAGGTCTGCTGGCTTCTGAGACCAAGGTACCTTTCAATATACCAACTCCAGTTTCTCCTAGAACCACAGACTGAACCCAACAAGATGGAATGAAATGGGCCAGGAAGAGTTGGTCAACCTGCTTCCTTCTAAACATTTTACATCGATTAATTCAATAATCAAAACAGCTCTTCCAGGGCTTCCCTGGTGGCGCAGTGGTTGAGAGTCCGCCTGCCGATGCAGGGGATATGGGTTTGTGCCCCGGTCCGGGAAGATCCCACATGCCGCGGAGCGGCTGGGCCCGTGAGCCATGGCCACTGAGCCTGCGCGTCCGGAGCCTGTGCACCGCAACGAGAGAGGCCACAACAGTGAGAGGCCCACGTATCTCAAAAACAAAAACAAAAAAAACCCCAGCCAGCTCTTCTAGCTAAAGCCATATTAACAGAGATATGAGAGCCAAGACCAGGGAGGTGATAGTACCCAATTGTAACTGTGCATCCGTTTGGAAGAAATCTCGCTGATTTCAAGCTTGTCAAGGGGATGACAACTAATACAAAGAGGGCCTGAAAATCCCCGAGGGGCTAGAAGGCCTCTCCCTAAACAGCTCTGCTCTCCTATTTCCTGCAGTCTCATCATGCACTCAACAAACATACAATATTTACCAAAATATTTAAACACGCCAAGTTTCTTCCTAAACACTGTACATACAGTAATTCAATATTTAAAACAGCCCTATTCAGTAACTACTAGTATTTTTTCCCATTTTTAGAGGAGGAAATCAAGGCTCAGGAAAGTTAAGTGACTTGTCTGAGGTTACAGAGAGGTGATAGTCCTGGGATTTGAACAGGGGCAGTGGGGCTCCAGAGCCTTGGCTCTTAACCACTATCTGTGTTTAGACCCCAGAGTTCTCAAAGTTTTGGAGGTCCCTGACCCATCTGAATCTCTGATGCAAACTCCAAGCTCTGTTTCCAGAAAAGTGCACACATTTAACTTTGCATTCCGTCTTAGTGGTTCAGACACAGCGGCTACTTGAGCTTACTGAAGCCCAAGTAAGGACTCCAGGTCAAAGCCCCACCCGCCCCCCAGGCAATGAGCGGTTTTTGAGGGTCTTTGAATAGGGTCGTGGCAAGGTTTTTCCAAGACCCAGTCTGGGGCTGGGGAGAACGCTGAAACGAGGGGGAGCCGGCAGGGTGGGGGGCAGTTAGCAGTTGCTACAAACGCGAGTCTCTTCTCCGTGCTGAAACCAGAGTCATTTTCAAATTGGAAACCAGGCCATGATCTGTCTGTTCACTTCACTGGCCTCTGGCCTCTGGTGAAAGATGTCTTCACCCCGGGGTCGGGGTTGGGGAGGGAGCACAGAGCCCCAGGGGTCCACAGCCCATCCAAGAGCAGCATCTCTGAGTCAGAATCAAATCCAAGCCCCGGAATGAAAGCAGCCAATCGAAAAGGCTACATGCTGCTTGATTCCCTTTATGTAACATTCTTGAAATGATCAGACTATGGAAATGGTGAATAGATTCGTGGTTGCCCGCATGGGTGTTGGGGGGGCAGCAGGGAGGGAGGGAGGTACGGCTATAAAAGGGCAACACGGGGATCCTTGTGATGATAGGACTGTTCTGTATCTCACTGCAGTGGTGGAGACAAAAACTGTACACGTGATACAGTTAAATTAATAAGAAGCTAACAA
Organism: Phocoena sinus; assembly: GCF_008692025.1. Classification (NCBI taxonomy): domain Eukaryota; kingdom Metazoa; phylum Chordata; class Mammalia; order Artiodactyla; family Phocoenidae; genus Phocoena; species Phocoena sinus. The sequence continues at coordinate 70,583,707 of NC_045777.1, read as the reverse complement.
AGCGAATAAAAATAACATGTGCGTGCGTGTGCAAACACACACGCAAACGAGTACCAGTAAAACGGAGGCAATCTGAGGAAGATCGGTGGTTTCTATCAATGTCAATATCTTGGTTGTGATACCGAACTATAGTTTTGTAAGATGTTACCCTTGGGGGAAACAGAGTAGAGGGGATCTCTCTGTATTATTTCTTACAACTTCGTGGATTAATCCTTACAACAATTACCATAAAATAAGAAGTTTAAGAAAATGCAAAAAAAAAAACCCAACCCAAACCACCCCAGCCCCTCTGATGATCTGGCCCCCGGAGACCCCACTACCATCCCCTCCTATTCCCTCCCTCCCCCACGAGCCTTCTGTTCCACTGGCCTTCTGACACACCCCTGTCCCTTTCCTCCCTCGCACCCTTTACACCCGGAAACACCATCCAGCGAGGGCACCCTCTGTTACTTCTCATCACAGCACCCTGTTTATTTCTGTCATATACTTATCACCATCTCAAATCATATCTCTGAGGTTATATAGGTGAATGTTTATTTTATTTCAGTAGGTAGATGGCAAAGATAGAAAGATTTGACTGCAGAAATGTTTTGAACTTCCCCAGATCAAAACACACCGTAAAGAAAAAAAGCAAGCAAGCAAAAGATTAGCAAAAAGTGGCAATCTACATTACAGAAAGTGAAGGGCCTTAACATATCAAGTGGTCTTACAAATCAGTACGACAAACATTCCTTTAAGTAAAATAGCCATGGTCATTGTTTTGTCCCCTGTGCCTAAGCAGTGCCTGACAGGTACACAGTATGTGCTCATGAAACATCTATTAAATCAATGATTGGTTAAAATTCAACAACAATGAATACAATAATCTGTTTTTAAACATGGAGTACGTACCAAGCCTTTGCCCCTAATAACTGTCATTCATATACAGTACTTATTACGTGCCAGGCATGGTTCTAAGTGCTTATAATATATTAAGCATTTAGTTCTCACAACTTTATGAAGTAGATGCCATTAAAATCCCCATTTTAGGGCTTGCCTGGTGGCGCAGTGGTTAAGAATCCGCCTGCCAAGGCAGGGGACACGGGTTCCGAGCCCCTGGCCCGGGAAGATCACACATGCTGCGGAGCAACTCGGCCCGTGCGCCACAACTACTGAGCCTGTGCTCTAGAGCCCGTGCTCCACAACAAGAGAAGTCACCGCAATGGTAAGGCCGCGCACCGCAACGAAGAGTAGCCCCCGCTCGCCGCAACTAGAGAAAGCCTGCGCGCAGCAACGAAGACCCAACGGAGCCAAAAATAAAAAAATAATTAAAAAAAAAAAAAAATCCGGGCTTCCCTGGTGGCGCAGTGGTTGAGAGTCCGCCTGCCGACGCGGGGGACACGGGTTCGTGCCCCGGGCCGGGAAGACCCCACATGCTGCAGAGCGGCTGGGCCCATGAGCCATGGCCACTGGGCCTGCGCGTCCGGAGCCTGTGCTCCGCAACGGGAGAGGCCACAACAGTGAGAGGCCCGCGTACCGCAAAAAAAAAAAAAAAAAAAAAAAAAAAAAAATCCTCATTTTAATGATGAGGAGACGAAGGCACGGAGAGGCCAGAGCACTCGTTTGTGGTCACAGAGCCGGGATTTGAACCCAGGCAATCTCACTCCAGAATCCACGCACCACTGCCTCTCAGAATGGCAGCCCTGGCATGTGGTGTTATTAGTCCGATTGGCCAAAGAGGAAACTTGAGGCCTACAGAGGGCAAGTGACAAAGCCAAGTTCATGGAGTTAGGAAGCAGCAGAGTGGGTGAAAGCCTGACCAAGAAAAGAGCAGAAGCAGACAGAGTGGGAAAACACTCCTGCTGACCGGGAAACACACTTAACTCACTCTTTTTATTTGGGGGGAGACGAGTGGCGAGTCTTGAAATGTCAGAAGCCAGCAGCAGCACAGAAGCGACCCAGCAGGGCTCTTCCTAAAGCCAGTGGGGTGTGCAGGCCTCCGGGTCCTCTCCCCTCTCTTGGCTGCAAACCGACGTGGAGGGGGTGGGAGGCTGGATCAGCAGACAGGATGCAGCCGGTCCTGTGACAAGAGGCATGTGGATAGGAAGCCCGGGACAGCAGGCGCTGTGGGTGACCTCCCTCCGGAGCCGCCGACCCCTGAAACTCCACAATCTTACACTGGCCTGAAGCGTCTGCTGAGCTCGTCTGGCAGGGGGGGTAGGGATACACTTCTCCGCGGGTCAGCAGCCTTCCCAGAACTGCTGTCCACCTAGGGTTCCCAGAAGCGAAAGCCACGTCACCAGCCCCACCCAGGATAGTGAGGAAGTCCGGCCAGGGCCCCAAAATGGCCTGGGCTCTGCCTGCCTGCCCCACCCCCAGCCCAGAGAGTGGAGGGGAGGGGCGGCAGCAGGCTCCTTCTGCTGCTGGCAGCAGCAAGAACCAGACACCTCGGCCAAAGAGCCCACCAGGCTCCCCCCGCGCCCACTGTGTGCTTCGGGTCCTCACCCCCTCGCTTGGGCCCCATGTATTCTTGCTGCAGGTGTTTTCTCAGCACCTCCTGTGTGCCAGCTACTACAGATGTGAAAAAGGCCATTCAGTCGTGCCTTTTTTCCTTCTTTCCCTTAACAAATATTTGAGCGAGGAGAGAAGCTACTGGAGGATGGGCCCATTTCCCATCCTACGAGACAGGCCCTTGGCTGCAGTGAGGGGTAGGGGTCATAGGGGATGAGAGCAATGCAGTCAGACGGGCCGGAAGACAACACTGTCTACCAGGGGTGGTAAGCGATTCAGACTTCTTCCTCAGGGCAGTAGGGAGCCACTGAAGGCTATTGGGCAGGAGAGGAGCTGCTTTCCAGAAAGCCCACTCTGACCTGCGTGTGGAGAACGAGTGCAGGAGTAGCTGACAGAAGAGGCGGTGCCGCTCGAGCTGCAGAAGAGAAGCCAGGCTCTAGCTCTGTTTGGGAGGTAGACGTGGCAGAACTTGGTGATGACCGGTGGCTGGGAGCTGGGAGCAGGGAGGTGGCCTTGGGCTGGCGCACGGGCGGACGGACAGTGGCGGGTGCCGCGAAGAGGCGTGGTCTTGCTGCGGAAGACCATGCACTTCACCATACTGTGGACCTGGTGAGTCCAAGTAGGAGATGGGCCCCAAGAGGCATCCAGGAGGCAGTACGTCCTAGCGGCCTGGAGCTCAGAAGGAAGGCTCACGCTAGAGACCGGTTTGCAGGTCATCAGCTGTGGCTGAAGCCCACGGGAGCTTGCAGAGTGAGAGACACAGCCTTGTCTGAGAGGGGAGGGAGGGGGCTGGAGACCGTGAACCTCCTTCGTGGGATTCGGCCGGGCCAGAGCCCCAAGGGGGTGCACCATCTCCGGGACAGGCTGGCATCCTGTGCTAACAGCCACCTTATGGCAATGTGGACGCTCACGTTGGCTGCGGACACATTAAGTCCAAATGTCCATGGGAGGGGCAGCCGGGTGACTCCATCTAGGATCCTGGAAGCCACGCCCATCCTCAGAAGGTACCAGTGCCCCCAGGGAGGAGGCTGCGCCTGAGGACCTGAGTGCAGACGTCACCTGCTCAGGACCAGCGGCCACAGCCTCCATCACTCTGCAGGCCCTTCTTCTGCTTTATTTCTCTTCCTGGCACTTACTCCTCACTGCCTGTCACACACGCATGTGTCCTGTGCACAGTCCAAATCCCCCAGAGAACACCAGCTCCTACAGGCTGTGTCCACCCTGTTCACTGCTATAGCCCTACAGCCTAGCACAGTGCCTGGCACACAGTAGCGGGGTGGGGGGGGTGGTCCATAGATATTTGCTGAATGGAAGAATAAATGCACGCACTCCCCCTGGCTGTGTGCAGTGCGGCCTGGCCAGCCATCCCTGATGGAGGCAGGGATACAGCTCCCAGAGCTGGCATTTTCTGCCTCTTACTGCTGGATAAACACTGACCAATTCTGGCTCAGAGTCTCCTTATATACCCCAGGGCAGGCACCACACCGATCTTGGCCACCCCAAGAGGGGAGGGGGGAGCTGATCTCCAGAGAGCTGGTAATTGGGGCGTTACCCTGATTACTGCTCATTGCCCTGACACACAGATACAAGATGTCTCGGCCCCAAGATGCTGATTAGAGTTTGGCTGTCTTAGTGACAGTCACGGCTCCCAGTTCGCCTTCTTACTGAGGTCACCAGAAGTCACCATGATTGCCCCCAATTCCTTGAGCCTTTAGAGACCATGCCCTGGGCCCTTCTGCCCATAGGTTCCACCCTTCCCCAACTGAGGAACATGGAAGGTGCAATTATTATCATTCCCTTTGTAGACATGGTGAAACTGAGGCCCAGAGGGGTCCAGGAACCTGCCTAAGGATGCACAGCTAGTAAGAGGTGGGCCTGGGAATTGAACCCAGATCTTTTGGTTCTGGAGTCACAGTACAGCACCTGGCATGGAGGAAGCAGCCGTAAATTCACTCCTTTTATACACCTCTCTGTTCGCTCCTCCCAGCAAGCCCCGTGTGGAAGACGTGGTTAAACATTACCTGCACAGAGGAGGAAACTGATGCTCAGGGGAATTCAGAAATAGTCCCAAGGTAACGAGGCAGGAAGTGATGAACTAGAACTTGGCCTCCACCACCGACCACTGTTTGCCCAGTCCTCACAGGGAGCGTGTCTCAACAGGGACCAGGACTTTTGTCCCTGGGCAAACACAAAGCAGTCAGCACAGGTAAGAGCTCCCTGTTCATGGTCTGTCTGCAGACAGGCGGGGGTTGGGATGGGGCTGTCCCTCGAGTTCTTTCTGTTGTCTCATCCTTTATCATTCTTGGCACAGTCAGGGACACACAGATGTGTGGGGACACCCACATGGGCAGGGACCCCAGAGCATCTAAGATGCGGAAGCATAACTCTGAGCCTGAGCGCGTGGACTCTGCACTGACTGGCTGGGAGACCTTGGCACACTGTGGTCCTCTCAGAGCCTCGGTCTCCTCATCTGTGAAATGAGAGCTGAACCACTTGCCTCCTGGGGCGGTTGAGGGGAGGCAGAGACCATGGCTGGCATAGCTGGGTAGAAGAGCCTTAGCGCAGTGCTGATGGAGCAGGCAGCAAAAGCTCGTCTCCAAACGCCAAGTACAGACCCTGAGTACATGACAGCTGCCATGACAGCACAGAAGGGTCTCAGAGTACAAGCTGAGTATAGGAAGCTGGGCTTGAAAGGGCAATACTCATTCCATTTATATGAAGTCCAAAAGGACACAAACCAGTCTTGGGGTTAGTGGTCAGGAAAGTGTCCTGGGGAAGGTGGGGCGGGAGAGAATCTTCTGGGGGGCGAGTCATGCTTCGTTTCCTGATCAGGTTATACACGCTTGTGTTTACTTTGTGAAGCCGGGCACTTGTCTGCATGCACATTGCAATAAAAAGAAAAAGAAGGGCTTCCCTGGTGGCGCAGTGGTTGAGAGTCCGCCTGCCGATGCAGGGGACACGGGTTCGCTCCCCAGTCCGGGAAGATCCCACATGCCGCCGAGCGGCTGGGCCCGTGAGCCATGGCCACTGAGCCTGCACGTCCGGAGCCTGTGCTCTGCAGCGGGAGAGGCCACAACAGTGAGAGGCCCGCGTACCACAAAAAAAAAAGAAAAAGAAAAATACGATGGGTGAGAGGGAAGGGAATAGAGCAGAGGGTGCACGAGGCTACTGGGGTTTGTCATCGAAGGTCTCAGAACAGCCAGTTCTCAGAGCTGGTGGATCCCCAAAGACCCCAGAGTCCAAGTCAGCTAACACTTCAAGTTCCCCTAGGCCTTTGCCACGGGGCCATCAACCCTCTAGTTGCCTGCTTCCAGCAATGGGGCGCTCACTCCCTCCGGGGGCAGTTCCCAGCTCCCAGCCACCTCTCACGGCCACGGAGGGTCATCTCCCCCAGCGTCAACCAAATATCTAAGAGAACACAGATGCCTGACCTCAGTGAGTAGAGAGACGGCAGGTGGCGAGCACATGTCCAGTCCTAACAGGCACCCGCCACTCTGCTTTGCACCATGTAAATGAAGACCTAGGGGTCACTAGGGTGCTCGATTTTTCGCAAGAAGCTAGAAACCCAGATTTGTATGTATATTACCCTGGTTTTTAAATGCTCAATTTTTAAAAACCACGCCCCACATTTGTGGTGCCTCTGTGGCTTACAGCCACCAGGTGATATCCTCCTGGGTGAGTGGGTGTCCTGAGACACCAGAAGACCCCCAATGAGAGGAAAGAAGCAACAGGTGAAACCCCTCCCCCGCACCTTCCCTAAGCTCTGGCACCCCCAAACGTTCCTTCCTTCTGTCCCCGTGGGATACGGTTGTTATGGTGATGAGAGGGAGCAAGGCTGGAGACACGCCATCACCGCCTGCCCTCCTGTGGCTGGGCAGTATCATTTGTCAGTGAGGAGTTCCAAAATTTTGCAAAAGCCCCATTGCTTTCCTCCTCAGGGGGTGCGGACGAGGGGATCAAAGAGCAGCCCTGCCCCACCCTCCCCATATGAGCCACAGACTCCCCACTTCCCTTGGGCTGTTTCCTCTGCCTCTCGGTGCCCTCCTCCTACGCCACCCTCTCAGGGTGTTCCTGATCAAACGCTACTCTTTCCTCCCCCCACCTCCCAGCTCTGCCTGTCCCTCTGTCCAAACATCAGTTCCATTCTCATAAAGAGTGAGCCGTGCACATCATTTTGCTCCATTTCCAGACTGAAAGTCCTCCAGGCCAGGGACTGTGTCTCATGCACGTCTCCTTGCGAACGCAGAGGCAGCCAACCAATGATGGCGAAACTGAAGTCGTTGGCTCCCTCATTGTGGATGTGTTCCTTCCTCCAGGCCTTTGTACATGCCATTCTCGCTACCTAGAATGCTGGCCAGTGTTTACACCCAACAACTAATATGAGTACAGGGATGTTTACAATGCCTTTCATATTCACTATGTGTTGTTATTTTCACAAAAACCCTAGAGAGGGGCAAAGCGAGTCATATCCCCATGTTACGGTTTAGGAAATTGAGGCCCAAAGAGGGAAAATGACTTGCCCAAGATCACTGAGCAAGTGGGTTGCAGAGCTGAGACTAAAATGCAAGTTTCTTTTTTTGTTTTTTTTTTTAAACTCATGCGGCTACCAGACTGGGGTCAAAGAAAAGTCCTTCGACGTTAGAGGGGAAGAAAAGAAAATAAAGAATTGGAAAATTAGTCAGGAAAAATGCAAATAAAGATAACAGGTATACGAATATTAATACTGAATAAAATGGAATTTAAGGCATCAAAGTATTAAAAGAAAGGTAGCTGTTTTATACTGATAAAAGGAGTAGCTCACCAAGAAGGTATAAAAATCATGAACCCTCTTCTATTCGTATTGTTTATAAGCACCTAACAACATACCTACAAAAACGAAGCAAAAAACTGAGAGAAGGCCAGAGAAAAATGAACAGATCCTCTATCATAGTGGGAGATACATCAGGTAGAGAAAACTACATAAAAACAGAGAAAATATAAATGATATAATTAGTAAGCGTGAACAAAATATATTTCTAGAACTTTAACCCAACAAAAACACACATCCTTTCAAATACAAGAGGAACAAACAGAAAAAAAATGGACCAGAAAATCCTACAAAGACGATCTCGACAAATTCTCCATCACTGATATCACAGAATCTACGAATATTGACCATTATGCAATACATTCAGAAATCAACAATCAAAAAATAACTTAAAAAATTCCATCTACCTTAAAAAAATTATAACGCACATAACACTTTTAATCAAAAGGGAAATTATAAACTATAATAGCTAGCGGTGAATGACACTGTGTAACAAGACCTGTGGAATGAAGCCATAGCAGTACTCAGAGAAAAAATTATAGCCTGCAGTTGATTTACTAGAAAACAAGAAAGACTGAGAATGACTGTTAGCCTCAAACAAGGAACCTCAGAATGGAAGAAACCTTAATTGACAGCAGCTCATGTAGACGAGAGAACTGGAGGGTTTAGCTGACAAGTTCAACACCAGCCCCAACTGGGGTGTGGCCACTACAAAGTATCATTGCAGGTGGTATCAACAGAGGTATGGGCTCCAGATCCAAGGAGGTGACAGTCTCCCTCCTCTCTGACTGGGCAGGCTTTGGGGGAGGCAATGGTTTCTATGTGGGACTCTGACCAATTGGATCATGCCCAAAGCCAGACTGAAGAGGAAGAATGACTGAATGAATTATGGCTGTGTCATCTGAATAAGAGAATCACTGCGCTGGGATGGAAGAGGATGCTTACTACCTCCAAGGGGTAGAACCAAAGCCAGGAAGCAGAAGTTCCTGGAAAGCTAATTTGGCTAAATCCCAGGAAAGATATTCTCCCAGTTAGAGCTGTCCAACAGTAGAATCTCGTTTCTAGAAGGCCTACTCCCCATAAGCAAGACTGTTGGGAAGCTGAGGGCCTGCGGGCTTGGAGGGCTGCCCCCGCAGAGATCTGGCGTCCCTCCTCTCTGGAGAAGTTCCTCTTAAAAAGACAAAACACTCTCTTGGCTGCTTCAGGAAACCCTCAGGCCTTCCGCAGTTCACCAAAACAGCTCTCGGTGACTGTGCTCCCTTATTTCTAACCTAGAAACCTACTTCTTTTAAACTCTGCTCCTCGGGCTGAATGGCTCAGAATAGTAGTTAAATGTACAGGCTTCCAGCCCTGGATTTGAATCCAGATTCTGCCCCTTCCAAGTTGTATCACCGAGTCAGTCTCTTCCCTGAGCCTCAGTTTCCTCCCCAGGGAACTGAGGAGGCACCCACGCATCTACCTGCCTCCACGACCCTCAGCCCCACCACGCCCCCTCTGCTTTAGGGTGTCTGCCATGCTGGGAAGATGCTCATCGGTAAAATAATCTGTAAAATGATCTGGGCAATGATCGGATCACCTGTGACGTCGGTCCTGGCCTGACCACGTGCACAGGGCTGCTGGGCAGATCGATGGGAGGTGAGCAGCTCCTACCTCGTAGAGTTACTGTACAAGTTGAGTGAGACAATGCAGGCCTCTGGCTGCTTTGGCCTGCCTGACCTCTCTCCCCAGGCCTCTTCGACTTGCTTCAACTCCAGCCAACCACATCAGCTTCCTTACTGTGAGTCAAACACGCCTCAGGGCCTTTGCACTTGCTGTTCCTTCTGCTGGCATCACTCTTTCCCCAGATATCCACGTGTCTATGTCAAGTCTTAGCTCAAAAGTCACCTCCAGGGCTTCCCTGGTGGTGCAGTGGTTGAGAGTCCGCCTGCCGATGCAGGGGACATGGGTTCGTGCCCCGGTCCGGGAAGATCCCACATGCCGCCGAGCGGCTGGGCCCGTGAGCCATGGCCACTGAGCCTGCGTGTCCGGAGCCTGTGCTCCACAATGGGAGAGGCCACACAGTGAGAGGCCCGCGTACCGCAAAAAAAAGTCACCTCCACCACTAGACGGTCAGCTCCACGAGGGCCCTTGTTGCTGCATCAGTCACTACTGTGTCCCCAGCCCCAGCACGCTTGCTGAGTTGAGTATAAGCAGCGAGCCCCATGCTGGCACTCAAGATATGTGCGTGCCTGTCACTTTCAGCCTTGCAAACTGGCTCTGCAGGCTGGAGGCTGTTAGTCCCTTCACAGTCCTGTTGCTTAGAACACCTCCTCCCTCTCAGGAAAGCTGCTCCACCAAACCCTCGAGGGCCAAGCTTCTCCTCCCCTCACCCGGACTCACCTCCTCCCTCTCTCTCTGGAGGGAAGCGGAGGGGGGACTCAGATGCCAGCCCAGATGGTGAGCATCCCCAGACAGTCGCAGCTCCCAGGCCTGCTTTGGTGAAGACTTGGATTTCTTAAGTGACGTCGAGAAGATGAGGAGTCCCAAGGGGGCCCCAAGAATGAAAATGAGTCAGTCGGAGGCAAACCCGAAACCTCAGAGGCATCACCACTTCTTGGAAAGGTGAAGATGTGTGCATTTAGACAGAACTGTGCACGCAGAGCAGGGGCAAGCAGCAGGCCCGGAAATGGGGCCGGTCGGGCGGACGAGACCTTTTCTAGCATCCTCTCTGGTTCCCTCCACCTGGCCCGCTCCTCCAGGGTCTCTGCCCCTTGTCCTTCTAAATGTCCCTCCTCAGAGAGGCTCCCCCGACTCCACCCCCACACTGCTTCCAAGCACTGTCACTATGTGACACGATACCGTAGGTGCCTGTCATCCTGTGCGAGATCCTGGGGGCCAGGTGTGTCTCCGAGTTCAGAATTACTCAGATTAGAGAAAGGTCATCTTGTATAAAATACCACCCATCAAAACTACCCCCGCCCCCCATGGGGCCCGAGGAGCACACCGTGATCAATCACACGGACATCTCTGCAGCAAGACACACGAGCCTTCACGCCAAGGGGAATAAATAAAGCCTCAAAGAGCCTCGCGGTTAGTTCATGTCGGGTCTTGCTTCCACTTGAGTGATGAGAATGCTTCCGGTTTTCAGAGCTTGTGGATTTCCAATGTTAGATAAGGAGCATAGATCTGTGTATGTTTGTTTGTGTACTGCCTGTTTTCAGAACTAGAAGTCGAACTCCAGGAGAGCAAGGACTTTGCCCAGTGCTCTACCAGTAGCACCTGGCACCTTGCCTGGCACACAAGTACCCAATAAATATCCGAAGAAGAAATGAATGAGGAAGCCAGGCGCTGGATGTGAAGAAGTGACTCTGTCCTAATCGGGGAGAAAAGTAGCAATCACGGAGCTGTGGGCAAGGTATCTCCAAAAACCATCTCACGAATACCGCCCCCTCCCCCTCCAAACACCCATTTTACTGACAAGCAAACTGAGGCTCAGAGAGGTTAAGCAACGTCCTCCAGATCCCACAGACAGGAAGAACAGCAAGCTCACATTTGAACCTGGGGCCCCTGTCTTCAAGCCTGTGACCTTCTCTCTGCCTCAGGGTCAGAGAAGCAGAATGACTTGGCTGGAAGCAAAGCAACAGGGGTTACGGCCCATCAGATGCAGGGTCCCCCGGTCTCTCTAGGTCTCTCAGCCTCCACTGGGGTTCTCCCATCCACATTCTTGCAAGGGCAAATTCGTACAACACCTAGGCAAGCGTCGGCCTCTCTTCAAGCTGAGCCAAGGGAAATCTGGTCAAACAAGACTGGTATGTCTCCACGGTCCCGAGGAATGCTCCAAAAGATGTCCCTCTTGGCCACCCCAGCAAAGTGGCACAGTGGGAAAGGACAGAGGTTGGGAAGGAAAGCAGGTTTGAATCCCTCCATCTGTCACTCTTAGATGTGCTCTTAGATGTACGACCTTAGGCAAGGCCGCCACACACATGTCTGAGTCTTGGTTTCCTCACCTGCAAAATGGGCAGATTAAATGCCATCCAATGGGGTTCATTTATTTACTTAACAAATATATAGTGCTTACTTCACACTGGGCGCTGTTCTGTATGCTTGACACTTATGAATTCAGTTCATCATCACTACAAATGGTATAAAGTAGACACTATAATTTCACAGATGGGGAAACTGAAGTCTTGAGAACTTGGCTCCATGAGAAGTGGCAAAGCCAGCATTTGAACCTGTGCAATCTGGCTCCGGAGTCCATGCTCTTAACCTCCAAGCTATATATTTCTTGACAGCTAACGACAGACATGGATTCTGACTGTGGATGTGTTGTGTTGGAAATTGTGCTAAGGAGCTTATAAAACATGATGTCATTAGCACTCATAGAAGCTCAATTTTACAAATGTGAGGAAACGAAGCACCCAGGGGGCCTCTGTCCCTGCCCCACTCCCAGGTGCCATCAAGGGCAGTGGACATTTGATCCCAAACTCTCTCCTCCATCCGGCGGGTAGGGATGGGGGGTAGGGGGATAGAGAGAAGGGGGTCCAGGAAAGGGTCTCTCTTCTCATTTCCTTGATACTTCATTTCAGCTCCTCTTCTGCATCTGAACAGCAGGAAATTGTGAATGCCTTCGGGGACAGCATTCCTGCCCCTCCCTCGGCTTTCTGCAACCCTGGGCTTTGATGTACAAAACACATCAGTTACTCAGTCACTGCCCAGAATTTGGATATCCTCAGGTCATCCCAGACCTGCTGGTAACTGGGTGTGCTGTAACCAGTGTGACTGGTTAGTGGTTTTCCCTCCCTGGGGCCTTCCCCCAGCCTCCCTCTAGATTTAGCTCCAGAGGTCCGCGGTGGAGCCCAGGAATCTGTATCGTGATTCTTATGGTTCAGGCAAAGGTAAAATACACTGGCCTACACTCCTCGGCATGGCATTCAAGGCCTTTCACAACACTCCCCACCTTTCCATCCAGCACTGGCTTTTCCCCCGCTCCCTGAACGACCTCCTAGCCTTTATCCATGCTGTTCCCAATGTTCAGCATGCTGTTCCCTCTCATTCTGCACCTACCAAGCTCCTCTCCTCCTCTCCCAGGGCTGGCTCAGAGGTCCCTGCTCCATGAAGTCCGTCCCATTGACCCATGAAGGTTGATCACCCCCTACCTGTGCTTCCTCCCTTCCTCATAGCTCTCCCCAACCGCCCCCCCGAGAGGGAGCTCCTTGAGGGCAAACACCAGTGCCCTGAACAGCACTCAAGCAGTGCCCAGAGAGTGCTAATGAGTGAGTGAATGGCTGGGGTGGGTCACCTCCCTTTCTATACCTCAGCATCCTCGTCTGTACTCATGGTGGGGCTGAGTTTAAGTGGCCTTTGTAGGACTCTGGAAACCCCTGACTGTGGGGGACACCTGGACAAAAGGAAACCCGAGCCTCAGTTTTCCCACTGGACTTAAGGATTTTAATAAAGGCACTGTTGTCCCAGCAAATGCCTGGTGATCCTAAAAGGCCACCCATAGGGGAGGAGTTGCAGGGGGGCGGGGGTCATACCTCGCCACAGAGGGCAAAGGCTGGGATTCAAGCAGGGTAAGTGCTGGCCTGGGGGTGATGTGTGAATCCCAGCAGCAGGCACCAAGTTTGCCGGTCCCCAGACTGTCCTGATTATAAGAAACATAGATTTTGTTCAAGAGAAGAAGAAGAAGGAGAAGGAGAGGAAGGAGAAGAAGAATCTAGATTCCTGGGTTTACTGAATCTGAATCTCACCAAAAAGAGCCTGGGAAGCTGTGCCTTAAGCGAATCCCCTGGAGAATGTGTTTATGGGGTAGTTTGACCAATGTTGACATGTGGAGGGCAGTGGGCTCTGGTGCCAGAATGAGTGCATTGGAATCCTGCTCTGCACTTCTTTTGTGGGCATCACCTTGGGCAAGTCATTTAAGCTGCCTGTGCCTCAGCAGTTCTCATCTGCAAAATGGCCACAATAAACACAAAGCACCGACCACAAAGGTTATTTTGAACTTTAACTCAGAATACTTTCAGTGCTCAGGGCAGGCCCGTACAACAGAAGTCCCAGCAAATGATCGCTATTATTGGGCCCATCCAATATTCAAATAAGGACAGCAGAGGTCGAAAGGGCCTTGTTTCACCAGATTCCTCTATCCAAATCCTCACCGACTTCCTGTGCGCGGGGTTGGGGGTGACTGCCCAGAGAAGACGGGGGAGGTTGGTGGCCCAAGACCTGCCTCCCCCCACGCTCACGACGTTCCCAAACCCCTTCAAGAGGCCGCCCCTCTGACGTGCCGGGGACGGGGCGAGTTTGGGGCGTGCGGGTGTCTGAGCGTCAGCACTAACCTCCCCAGCCCCGCTTCAGGTGCGCTGGGCGGAACGCACGGAGGCTCCGCTGCCCCTCGCGCGAAGAGGAGCCGGCAGGTGAGCAATCCCCACCGGGGATCGGGAAATCCCGGGGTCCCCGCCGCCTGGCGTCCCGCCGGCGGCCCAGCGCTCTGTGGACCGCCGCCGCGTGCCCGGGCCGATCCCCCAGCCTCCCACCCGTGCGCGGGCCCCGGGTCCTACCTGCGCGTTCCTGGTCCAGTCGCCGCTCCAGCGCCGGAGCAGGAAGTGGGAGACACCCCGGGCGGCAGTCCCAGCCTTGGCTGCGCCGGGCGGGGCTTTCCTAGGCCCCCTGCCAAGCCCGCCCAGCTTCCTGCGCCCCGCCCCGCTCCCCGCCCATTGGCCTGCGCCGCCCCGCCCCGCCCCGCTCACCCAGCGCTCCCCGGGGCGCCCTCCCGGCAGGGGCGCCCTCCCGGCAGGGGCGCCGACGGTCACAGCTGAGTCCCTGTCCCGGTCCCCCGCGTCCCCGCAGTCCGAGGGGCTGCCGATCTCTCCCGGAGGCGATCCCAGCGCCCGGGCCCCAAGGCCACTGGAGGTCACACCCCAGCGGGGAGAACTCCGCAGGGCTTCCCCTAGCTCTCAGAATAAAATCCCAGCTCCGGGTGGAGCCTCCGGATTTGGCACCAGCCGGTCCCACCGCCCCTGCCCCTGCCTTTCCTGCTGAGGCCCCTCTCTGCCTCTCTAGGCACAGGGGGCAGGTCCGTTAAGGGTTGGGGGGCTGGGCACCTTTAATCCTGCTACTCTTCCCCGACAGCCCAACTTCTGCTGGATGCGGATGTGTGTTCTCTTCAGCAAACGTTTTCTGAGCGCCTACGATATGCCGGGCTCCATCAAAATGTAGATTGTAAAACAACTCTTCAATCAACAGTTAGTACCATCTGGCAGACCCCTTTCTAAGGCCATGCATATATTAACTGACAACTACCCTGTGAGGGAGCTATACTACTGTCCCCCAGTTTACAGATGGGGAAACTTGCTCAGAATCATGCAGCCGGTGTGGGATTCCAACCCACGCTCCATGGACCACTAATCACTGCACACCGTAAAAGCCCTGTTGGAGCCCAGAAGGTAGGGAAAAACAGTAAATGAATAAAGTATTTCAGGTAACAAGAGGTACCAAGAAGAGAGTAAAACAGAGAGAGACCTATCTCCTCCTGGAGGAGGAGACATTTGAGCTTCTAGCCTGAAGGGGATGGGGGAAAGACTAGTTTAGAAAGTGAGAACAGCAAGTGCAAAGGCCCTGGGGTGGGAACCAATTTATCATGATGGAGGAATTGCCTGAAGGCCAGGTTGGCTGGAGAGCCTTGAGGAGGGGAGAGGGGAAGAAGGTCAGGTAGGAGGTGTGCAGACCCAGGCTGGATAGTGCTGGGGTCCCCTCCTAAACACGAAATCTTCTTTTGCCCCGTCTTTGTGTCTCTGAGTTTGTGCCAACTTTTATCTGGAGACAGTGGAAGTCTCACTTTGGGAATGTGTGGCCTGGGCCGTCTGCCCTCCTGGCCTCCCGAACTGGGCTCCCACCTTGTTTTCTGCATCTTTAAGTCATTCTTCACTCTTCCCTCGCTTCCACCAGACCGACTGCGTCTGCGTCTGCGTACTAACCCCACTGCTTACTGTCGGACTCTGGGTGAAGTGGCTCGTGCACTGTGCCTCAGCTCCCACATCTGCAAAGTGGGGATGATCACAGGCCCCACCTCATAGGGTCTGAAATACATGTGATGAGACGCATGAAAAGTTCTTGGAGCAACGCCTGGCACATAGTAGGCGCTCAATAGATGTTCACTGTTGTTCTGATCAGAAGGAAGATGAGAAGCCAATTCAGAGCCTGCTTCCTCCACCTGTTTGCTTGGTTGTGAAATGGGGGTAAAAACAGCACTGAAAAGACAGGAAAGGATGGGGCAGATGTGGTTGGATGTGAAGACATTTGGGAAATCTGGAGAAAGGGAATATGGGAGTTCTTTGTACTTGCCACTTTTTTGTGAGTCTGAAATTATGTCAATATAAAGAGTTAACGACCCAACGCAGCCAAAAAAAAAAGAGTTAATGAAAATAAGGCATTGTCGTGAAGCCTTAGAAGGATAATAAATGTAAAGTTTGCCATCTCGCATATAGTTGCACTATTTGGATTCCTGCCTGAGCTGTCCAAACTTTGTCAGTGGCTGCTCTGTGTCAGGCCTTGGAGGGGGGGCGGGGTTGGAGGCCCCAAAGCAGTAACAACTCAGGCCCTCAACACAGGCGGTTGCCAAGTTTGGCCTCAATACGAGCTCAGCTCAGATTACATTACTTGTTTTTAATCCTGTCTTTCAGGTTTAAATTTTTTTTTTTAATTTTAGAACAGTTGTAGATTTTACAGAAAAATTGTTAGTACAGAGAGCTCTTATATTACCCCCTCCCCTGTGCATAATTTCCCCTATTGGTAACATCTTGCATTAATACAGTACATTTGTAACAGTTAGTGAACTGGTATTTATACATCATTATTAACTGAAGTCTGCTCTTTACATTAAGGTTAAAGCTCGCTTTCTTCTGAGCTGTTCTGTGGGTTTTGACAAATGCATAATGACATCTATCCACCAGTACAGCAACATAAAGAAGAGTTTCACCTTCCTGAAAATCCCCTAGGCTTCACCTCCTCTCCATGAACCTTGGAAGCCACTGATCTTTTTACTGTCCCTATAGTTTTGCTTTCTCCAGCATGCCATATAGTTGGAATCTGACCGTATGTAGCCTCTTAAGACTGGCTCCTTTCACTTAGTAATATGCATTTAAGGTCCCCCCATGTCTTTTCATGGCTTGCTACCTCATTTCTTTTTAGCACTGAATAATATTCCATGGTCTGGATGTACCACTCCTTATTTAGCCATTCACCTACCGAAGGACTCCTTGATTGCTTTCAGTTTTTGACAAGTATGGATAAAGCTGCTATAAACACTTGTGTGCAGGTTTTTACGTGGACACGTTTTCAACTCCTTTGGGTAAATACCGAGTGTGATTGCTAAGATCATATGGTAAGAATACATTTAGCTTTGTCAGAAACTGCCCAACTCTTCCAAAATGGCTGTGCCATTTCGCATTTCCACCAGCAGTGAATGAGAGTTCCTGTTGCTCTGCGTTCCTGCCAGCATTCGGTGTTGTCAGTTTTTGGGATCTTAGCCAGTCTAGTAGACGTGTAATGGTAGCTCATGGTTGTTTTCATCTACAAGTTCCTTAAAGACATATTATGTTGAGCATATTTTCAGATGCTTATTTGCCATCTGTGTATCTTCTTTTTCATCTGTCAAGATCTTTTGCCCATTTTTAAATAGGGTTGTTTGTTTTCTTAGAGTTGAGTTTTTTTAAATTCTTTGTATATTTTGGATACAAGTCCTTTATTGGACATGTGTTTTGCAAAGATTTTCTCCAAGCTTTGGCTTATCTTTTCGTTCTCTTAACAGAGTTTTTGTAAAGTGGAATTTTTGACTTTAAATGAAAGTCAACTTATTAAAAAATGAAAGTCAACTTATTAAGTTTTTTCATTCGTGGATCATGCTCTTGGTGTTGTTATCTAAAAACTTATTGCCAAACCTAGATCCTAGATTTTCTTCTATGTCATCTTCTAGAAGTTTTATAGTTTTGCATTGTACATTCAGGTTTATGATCCATTTTGCATTATTTTTTGTGAAAGGTAGAAGGTCTGTGTATAGAATCCCTTCCTTCCTTCCTTCCTCCCTCCCTCCCTCCCTCCTCTCTCTCTCTCTCTCTTTCTTTCTTTCTTTCTCTCTTTCTTTCTTTCTTTCTGTTGTCTGCCTGTCTGTCTGTCTCTGTCTCTTTCTCTCTCTGTCTCTCTCTCTCAGCTCACACTTGGGATCCTTGAGCTGACATGTGAGAAGTCCAGCTACCCTGAAGCCACAGTCCTGGAGAGAGAACATGGAGAGAACACAGAGAGACAGAAAGGCCAGAGGAGCCCCAGCTGTACAGGACTTCCCAGCCCAGGCCCAGTTGCGAGCAAGCAAGCCCTCAGATGTTTCCAGCTCCCATTCCTGAGCCATCCCAGCTGACACCAAGAGGAACAGACATGAGCCGAGCCCACTGAACCCTGACCAAATTGCAAAGTCACCGGCAAAATGAATGTTGCTACTGTTTCAATCTGATGCCAAGTAGCACAGAGACAAACTGTCCCCACTGAGCCCGGCCAGGTTGCAGATTCATGAGCTAAATAAATGCCACAAAGTTTGGGGATAGTTTGTTTTGCAGCCATTGTACCTTGAACTGCTGCAGACCTATAATACTCACCTCTCACGTTCTTCCTTGCCAACAGAACCCAGGCTTCTTCAGGGCAGCGATGTACCCTCCCCGAGGCAATGGATCATGATTTGTTTCAGCCAATCATGACAGTCTCAGTCCAGCTTTCCTAGCCTCCCTTGTCCTATGGGTGGCTGAGTGACCCAGTTCTGCCAACTAAACACACATGGAAGTCTGTATGTTGGGGAGTGCTTCCGGGGCAACGTTAGTATTCCTGATAGAAAGGGTCTTGCGGCAGTGAACACAGACCATCCTGCCGCCAGGAGGGAAGGCCAAGACAACCGCAGTGCGGGAGTCCTGATGTCAGCGGACTACGGAAGCAACTCCAGCAAGGGCCAATATCTGGAATTCTTGTAAGGTGAAAAGAATTTTCCAGACATGAGATCCCTGACATCTTTGAACAGCTGAACCGCAGCAGCTGTGGTCTACCTCCAGACACCCATTTCTCCACAGGAGAAATTTTGACTTTTTGTCATTTTGCAGTTTTGAACAGAGCAGATCCAGGGGGTTTATTTCAAGAGTTGGAGCCATCTGGGGCCTCCAAGCTGGCCTGGCTCACCTGGTTTTGGGGGGTGAGGACCAAGGGATTGATAACAACCCTGAACCAAGCTCTGTGGACGTGGCCAGCAGACTGTGTCAATGGGGCTGAGGGTTGATTCCTTTTGCTACCACCCTTGGGGCAGAATGACATCCAATCAAACCTCAGGTAGCGCAGGTTCGATAAACAGGCTTTCTTCTGAAAGAAAGGAAGGGTGATGATGGTGGTGATGATGGTGACGGTGCTGCTGGTGGGGATAATCATGGCGGTGGTGCTGGGATGTTAATGATGGTAGTGGTGGGGGTGTTGAAGTTGATGATAATGATAAGGATGGTGGTGGTGATGGTGGGAGTGATGAGAGGATGATGTTAAGAGCTGACATTTACGTAGTAGTGTGGCACTATGTACCAGACTCTGCTGTAGGCTCTTGTCACATATTAATTAATCCTTACAAAAACTCTTGGAATTAGGTACTATGATTAGGTCCATTTACAGTTGGGGAAAAGACACAGAGAGGGTAAGATACTTGCTCAAGATTGCATAGCTGGTGAGTACTGAGTAAGCACACTTCCTCAGGAGAGAGAAACTCCTCTCAGGAGCCTAACTGACACTGCAACACTGTGCTCGTTGCAATATGCATGATTTGCCATCTGGGAGGAATGTACACAGAGCTTAGTGTTTCTGGCTGAAGACCAGTACACTCCTGCCTGCTTACGTCACTGATTTCCCGGGACAAAGGGAAAAAAGTCCTGAATTATACTGTCTCCAGGGTTGCCTTCCTCCAGGCCCCCACGGACTCGGCTGTCAGAATTCACAAAGTCAAATCTCTCTCACTTTTGGTTGAGAATCTCCCTGTGACTCCTCATTGCTTCATGGTTAAACCAGAGTTTCTCAACCTTGGCGCTATTGACATTTTGAGCTGGATAAGTCTTTGTTGTGGGGAGGTGTCCCATGCATTGTAAGATGTTTAGCAGCATCCTTGGCCCCTACCCACTAGATTCCAGAAGCCTCCTGCCTGTTGTAGCAACCAAAATGTCTCCAGACTTTGCCAAATGCAAAGTGGGGTGGGAAGTGGTGGTGGCCCCAGGTATGGAACCACTGGGTTAAAGGAAACAGGCTTCCAACCTTTAAAAGGTCATTTGACCACAGGACTCTCAGGGGACCCTCCCATCAGACAGCGGGCTTCCCAAGGGTGAAGACCCAGCCTTACTTGGCTTATTTCTCTTCCCCTGAGGCTGATCTGTAGCTCAGAGCAATGAGGACTCAAGAGATAGTAGTCAAATTGAGTACAACCAGATTGTGATTAGGGGTAAGAGGCTACAAGCGGCAAGCGTGGGGACTACCAGGGAGGGAGGCGTCCGAAATGGGTCCTGAGTGCATCTCTGAAGAGGAATGAGCTGCAGTGGAAGGTAGGCCAGCATTCTGAAGGATACAAGAGGGAAGGTGGGCATCCAGGCAGAAAAAACAGCACGAGCAAGGGGTGGAGGTGTACAAGTATACCTCAGGGAGTGCGGGGCTGGGGCCAGCAATGCAGCTGGGGGCCATATTACAAAAGGTCTTGAACACCAGCCTCAGGTGATGTGGAGCGTCAAAGGATTCCAAACCAAGGCAAGAGAGGTTCACCCGTGGGTTATAGAACAATCCCTCCGGTAGTTGCATGGATGGTGAATCTGAGGGAGACACGGCTGGTGACCAGCTAGGGTGTTGCAATAATCCACATGAGAGCTGAGGCCCAGCAGAGGGGAGAGCAAGAGGCAGAAGGATTCTAGGCATGGCAAGAGGCAGTGTCTTCCTGTTCCATTGTGGATAAATTCTAATCCTTTCCAAGAGTGAAAAGGCAAATATAAAATTTCCAGCCCATAGTAAGTGATTAATAATATGAGCTTCCCCTTCTCCATCTCTGTTCCCTGGGCTGGCTGTGCTCTTCTTGCATTCCTCAGCCTGCAGAAACCACCGTCTTTTTTGAAGGCCTGACATCTCCTCAGTGGAGAGGTCTTGAGCTTCCCAGACAGGGTACCTCCTCTGTATGCCTGTGGCCACTTACCCAATGTCCTTGTTTAGGAGTTTTGGGCACCTTGTGATTTTGTGCTTGTTGTCTCTATTAGATGTGAGCTCTTTGCGGGCTGTGACTCTGTCTGTCTTGTTCATTTACTCTGTGAACCAATATTTATTGAGCACCTACTATGTGCCAGGCACTGTGCTATGTACTGGGATACAGCTACAAACAACAGTCTTGTATTTCCAGCACCCACAGAGCACCTGCTGAGTGAGTGAGTGAATGAAGGCGCGGACTGTGGGATCGTTGACGTGGCTCAGACCTACAGAGCTTCGGTGAGTCACCCTCGACTGCCCAGCAGGAAGTGACCAAGGAGGAGCTGAAGCCCAGACAGTTAAAGAACATGGAAACAAGCTCTTGGCACACTGGGGCTCCACGTCCAATGCTTTCCTGTGATGTTTCTGTGTTCCCTGAGTGGCCTTTTGCTGGTCCTTGAGTGCCATCTGTGCCTTTGGTCTTTAACTCAGCTTACCTCTGGCTGGGTCTTTTCTCTTCTCCTTCGGACACTCAGACATACCTCTTGGGAAATGTCATTTCTCCGGACTGGACTCATTTCCATTCCTTGGAAACTTGCCATGTGCCCAGTGCCATATAATTAATTGAGCCATTTAATCTTCAAACAACACTGTGTATCCCCATTTTATAGACGAAGATGTTGAAACTCAGAGAGATTAAGTAACTTGCCCAAGATCTCACGGCTAGCAAGTGGTAAAAATGCACAATACCCAATATCCCTCCTACTCCACAGCCTGTGCCCTTGACCACTCTGCTATACTTCCTCTCTGGGATTCTATCTGGGAGGTATATCTGTGGGCTTCTTTGCCTTGAGGGCAAGACCCAGACCAAAATGAGCCAATGACTCTCCTGCCTATGACCATCTCTCCATGCACATGTGCATTCACACCCTACACACCCGCTCCCATATCCGCAGTCACAGAATTAGCGTTACTTTGGAAGATGTGGGACCATTCTGGGACAGAGGTCACAAAGATACAGCTATTACAAAAAAAAAAAAAAAAAGATAAGGCTATTATGTCATCCTCATAAAGACAGTCGTTTGCCTCAGCATGTCCAGAAGGAAGTTACAAGGGTGAAAGGACTAGTATGGGGCATGGAGAGAAGAAGGTTGAAAGGCTAAAGTCTCAGGGTGATTGAAGGAGGTTATAAAAAATGATGGTTAAGAAATCAGAGATATACAGGGCAATAAAATATGCAGGAATGGGGCCTTGGGAAAAACCAGGCTGGTTTATTTAAAACCCTGTCACCCAGAACCCTGGGGTTTATTCATTCATTCAGTGAATATTTATTGATGCCTATTACATGTCATCACATCCTGGGAGCTAGGGACTGCAAAGGCGAATAAGACATGGTCCCGGTCCCCAAGGAGCTTATGGTCAGCTGGAGGAAAGCATGACCAAGTAATTAGGGTACAATGTTATACCAGTTCTGAGAGGGAAGCATGAAAACAGAAGTTTTCTGGAGGAAGGGCCAAACATGGAACATCTGATGGATGAGTAGGCGTTCTCCAGTTTAAACGTGAGTGGGACGAGGTGGGGAGAGTGACCCAGGGGAAGAAACAGAATTTGCAAGGTTATTAAGAGGAGACCAACTACTGGGGTAATTGATATGAGATAAAAAAAGCTGAGGGGACAGGGAGAGTGACAAGACAGTTGGAAGAGAAACACAGGGTTCTGGTCCAGGAGAATAGTAGCTTTTAAACCTTTTTGATTACAACCCACAGTAAGAAATGCATTTTCCATTCTGGCCCGGTACCATCACACACACACATGCACATGCACACGTGTGTGCATGCATGTGTGAAACAAAGATCAACAAAGCAATATTTTGCACTGCAACTTGCCATTCATTCTGATATGTTGTATTCTGTTCTATTTTGTTTTTCAAATGTTGGTCGGGGTGCAGTAAGCTTATCACAAAATAGTACACATCGTATGGTTTCATTTATATGCAATTCTGTAACAGACAAAACTAGTCTAATCTACAGTGGTATAAATTAGGTCAGTGGCTGTCTGGGCTGCAGATGGGTGAGGCAAGATTAAAAGCAAAGAAGTGAAAGAGAGCTTTCTTAGGAGATGAAAATATTCTGCATCTTGATTAGGGTGGTGCTTACATGGACACACGCATTTGTCAAAAATAAATACATAAAAATAAATGCATGGGAGGGAACTTTCTGGGGTGGCGTTGATGTTCTATATCTTGCTAAGGAATTTGCATTGCACAGGTGAATGCATTTGTCAAAACTCATCAAGTGGTACACTTAAGATTTGTGTATTTCATTGTATGTACATTTTATATCAAAAGGAAAAAAATTGTGGGCAATTAGTGAACTGTAGTTGATGATATATGCATGCTGAAGTGTTAGAAGAAAGTATTCTGGTGTCGGCAACTCACTTTTTGAAATGCATCAAAAAATAAAATAGATTGGTGGATGGATAGAGGAATGGAAATATTTATAGATATGTGATAAAGCAAATATAAAAAACTATTAACACATGTCAAGACAATTCAATGAGGAAAGGCCAGCCTTTTCAATAAATGGTGCTGGAATAACTGGATATTTACATACAAAAGAATAAAGTTGGGGACTTCCCTGATGGTCCAGCGTATGAGGTTCCATGCTCCCACCGTGGGAGACCTGGGTTAGGTCCCTGGTCGGGGAGCTGGATCCCACATGCATGCTGTGACTGGGAGTTCGCAATGCCGCAACTAAAAGAGTCTGAATGCTGCAACTAAAGGCTCTACATGCCACAACTAAGAAGTCTGCATGACTCAACTGAGGGATCCCGCATGCCGTGACGGGGATCTCGAGTGCTGCAGCTGAGACCCAGTGCAGCGTAAATAAATAAATAAATATTTTTTTAAAACCCCAAAAAACAAAAGAATGAAGTTGGATCCTTACCTCACATCATATACAAAAATTAACTCAAAATGGATCTAAGACCTAAATGGAAGAGTTAAACTATAAAACTCTTAGAAGAATACATGGATATAAATTTTCCTGACCTTGGACTGGGCAATGATATCTGAGCTATGACACAAAAAACACAATCAACAAAAGAATAAGTAAGTTTGACATCATCAAATTTAAAAGCTTTGGGGCTTTAAAGGACACCATTAAGAAAGTGAAAAGATAATCCCCAGAATTGAAGAAAAATTTTCAAAATCATATATCCGATAAGAGACTTGTATCTAGAATATGTAAACAACAACAAAAACTCGCACACAACGGCTTTATGCATAATCCCCAAAAGGTGGAAACAACGTAAATGTTCATCCACTAAGAGTGGATAAACAGAATGTGCCATATTCATACGAGGGAATATTATTTGGGAATAAAAAGAAATGAAGTATTGATACAAGCTACAACATGGATAAACCTTGAAGACATTGTGCCAAGTGAAAGGCCGTCTGTGAAGGATCACATGTTGTGTGGTTCTATTTAGTATATACGGAAGGTCCAAAATAGACAAATCTAAAGAGCCAGAAAGTAGATTATGTTGCCCAGGGTTGGAGGTGGGGATGAGACAGCAGGAGACTGATGGTTAAGGAGTACAGGGTTTCTTCTTGGGGTAACGAAAAGGTTCTAAAATTGATTGCGGTGATGGTTTGCACAGATCTGTGAATATAGTAAAGCGATTAAATTATACACTTTAAATGGCTGAATTGCATGGTTTATGGATTTTATCTCAATAAAGCTGTTTAAAAATGTTAATGTAGACATAAATGAAACAATTGATAAATTGCACTTCACCAAAATTAAACACTTCTGCTTTTCAAAAGATACTACTAAGGAAACAAAGAGGCAAGCCACAGATGGTAAGAAAATATTTGCAAACTATGTATCTAATAAAGGACTTGTATCTATAATATAAAGAACGCTAAAGTGCAATAAAAAACAACTCAATTCTTAAAAATGGGCAAAAGACTTGAACAGACATTTTACCAATAAATATAGACATATAGCAAATAAACACGAGAAAAGATGCTCAGCATCGTCATTAGGGGTTTAGAAATGAAAATCACAATGAGATACCTCAACACACATATTAGAATGGCTCATATTTTTATATTAAAAAATTTTTTAATATATCATAATTCCAAGTGATAGGATTGAAACAACAGGAATTCTCACACCTTCTGGTGGGAATGCAAAATGATATAGTCATTTGGAAAATAGTTGGACAGTTTCTTATAAAGTAAAACATGTTCTACTATGCGACCCACTTTTCCACTCTGAGGTGTTTGTCCTGGAGAAATGAAAACTCAGGTTCACACAGCAATCTGTCTGCCAATGTTTACAGTGACTTTATTTGTAACTGCCAAAAACCAGACGTCCCCCAGCTGGTGAACGAATGAATGAACCTCAGTACATCCATGTGATGGAATGCTATTCAACAATACAAAGGAAGAATCTTCTGATACACACAACACTGTGGAAAAATCTCCAAAGTACTATGTGTTATGAAAGAAGCCAGACTGAAAATGCTACCTACGGTATGACTCTGTTTATATGACGGACTCTAGGGAGAGAAACTAGACCAGTGATTGCCAGGGACGGGGTGGGAAGCTGGGTCACTGCAAAGGGGCAGGGGAGAATTTTTTGGATTGAAGGCACTGCTCTGAATCGTGATTGTGGTAATGGCTGCTTGACTGTATTTGTCAAAACTCACAGAACTGTGCACTAAAGTAGGTGAATCTTACTGTAAGTAAATTATACCTTAATCTAAAATTTTTAAAAATATGTATTAATGGTAGAATCTAGATGGTGGGAATATGTGTATTCATATCTTCTTGGTATGTTTGAATAAGTTCAGTATCAGATGTTTGGCAAAAACATCAAAAAGATATTAAGCGATTGATAAAATTAAATAAATGTACAAACAATTAATTACACAAAAAAATAGTGAGTCATTTCACCCTTCAGATCTTAAATAATAAGTGTAATAATTAAAGCATTAGAGGTCATGACCCACTAAATTGATTTTATAAGCTACTGATGGGTCGTGACCTGCAGTTTGAAAAACACTGCTTTAGACCAGGTTAAGGCACTTAGGGTTTAACCTGAGAGAGCCTGGGGAGACTGGGGCCTCCAGAAGTGAGCAGAGCTAGGCGGGTTCCCCACTCTGGGACCAGGGCCAGTTGGAGGTCCTGGGCAGTAGCTGGAGCCTGTGCCCAGCTCAGAGGGAAATAGCTGTCTGCTGTCCCCAGGGAAGCTGGACCATGGACAGAATCCTGTCTCCTGCATCAGAGAGCCCGCTTGAGGTGACAGCAGAAGGCAGTCAGCGTTCTCGAAGTCATCTGGGTGGGTGAAAACCACAAGGCTCTCATCCACCATCTGGACTGGATTGGACCCTGGATTTTCACTCGACGCTGGACGGGAAAAAGTTCTCCCATTCTGACAGAGAGTAGCTTTCTCACCAGTCTTGTCACTGGGCATACAGGGTCAGGCTTAATTTAATTTATTAGTAAAATCGTGTTTCCTAACTTCAAGACAGTTGTGGTCAAGGAAAAATATATCTCTATTATATCTGATTTTTATATTGGAGTTACAGTTAATTTCAATTTGTAGAAGTGTTCATGCATAAAAAAATGTTCTTCTACTTAAAAGTGCAAGTTTGGAAGCCCTCATTCAAAGTCATTTCTGCAATTTTAAGAGCTGGGCTTACCTAGCCATGGTCTTGGAGCTCAAGATAAAACCCTGGTGTCTTCTTTACCAGAGTCATCACCTGAGCTCTGCACCATTTGCCCAACGCTCAGAATATTCACAGTCCCGGAGAGGAGCAATACCTTTCATACCTCTTTGCCTTTGCATAGATGTTTTTCCCTCTGTTGTTCCCCTGGTGAAACTCCTATTCGTCCTTCAGTACCCTGCTTCACCTGCACCTCCTCTGTGGCGATTTTTCTGGATTCCTTCTCCTACAGCAGAGGCAGTGATTCCTTTTTTGGCATTTCCATCTGTCTGCGCGAGCAGCTGTAAAGTCAAGCTGGCTCTCTCTTTGGATGAACGAAACGCCACAGGAATTTGTTGTTCCAAATAAACTTGTCTGGTGCCAAGACCTCATGCCCCAGAGTATAACAAATTACTCTAAGTAGCTGCTTAGACTCTCCCAGCCTGCAGGTTGAGACAGAGGGTGGAGGCATGTATGCAGTGTAGACACTTACGGAGGACCCTCTGGGCTCTGATCTACAAAAGGCACCATGGAGGGGATCCTGTCACCTCCCTGTGCACCATGAGGCAGCATGGCATTGTCACACAATCCCCAAATGCCCGCAACCCCTCCTCCCAGTTGAGGAACTCGCTGCTTCTGCCCATCTCCCCCCAAGCTCTTCCCTCTGTTCCCGAGTTTTCACTGGAAACACAGCATGGTCTTGCTTGCCTAGGGGAGGGGGCAAGGGATACCGAGGCCAGACAGTCTCTTACTAACTCATACCCTGTTACACATGTATCAGCGCCTACTCACCACGTTACAGTGATTTATTTCCTGGCCTGGACCTTTCTCTGAACTGTGAGTCTTCTGAGGTCAAGAACAGTCTCACTGACCTTGGTCTCCAAATGCTCAAGAGTGGGCTTTCTCATTGTGCCACTGAGGCAAGTTTTTTAAACTTCTCTGAACCTCAGTAAAATGGGCCCAATCTCATAGTAGTTTGGTTGGGATGAACAAAGGTAATGCATATTAATTCCTTAGAACAGTGCCTGTCATGTACCCATAACTCAATTAATATTAGCTGCTATTATTACTTGTTATTCTTAACTATTGTTACTTGTTGTGGATGTTTGGTTGCCTACCCAACAGTCATTCCCAGCTCCTTTTTTTCCACTTTAGAGACTGAAAGTGCAAAATACTCATCTTCCCAGCCTTGCTTGCAGCTGGGGCAGGACCCTGTGCCCCAATCTTGGGCAACAGGACTTGAACAAAAGTGTGCAAGAGGCTTCTGGGAAAGATTTTCCTCTCTGATAAAAAGACAGTGAGATAGAGACCTTGGACACTATCATAGAGAGAGGTGACGCTTGGAGCTGTGGCAGCCATCTTGTGACCACGAGGGCAGAGGCAAGGATAAAAGTCAACATGCTGAAAATGTCAGAGCAGAAAGATGCAAGGGTCAGGGGCCCTGATGACATCTTTTTAAAAAGTAATTCATTAATTTTTGGCTGAGTTGGGTCTTTGCTGCTGTGCACGGGCTCTCTCTTGTGGGGAGCTGGGGCTACTCTTGGTTGCGGTGCATGGGCTTCTCATTGCAGTGGCTTCTCTTGTTGCGGGGTATGAGCTCTAGGCGTGCGGGCTTCCGTAGTTGTGGCTCACGGGCTTAGTTGCTCCATGGCATGTGGGATCTTCCCAGACCAGGAATCGAACCCGTCTCCCCTGCATTGGCAGGCGGATTCTTAACCACTGCGCCACCAGGGAAGCCCCATGACATTGTTGAGTTGCTGCCCCAACTCTGGAACTTCCTATCTTAGAACACTTTGTTAAATTGGATCTGAAATGTCCTTATTATGAGGGCTACTTTGAGTTGGGGATTCTGGTATTAGCAGCTGAAAGTATTCCATTGAATACATTATTACAGAAATTTATGCTCAGTAACTGTTGAAAGGAAGTGGCAGTGCCAGGATGGAAATCCTGGACTCCTGGGGCCCTGGTAAGTGGCCTTTCAATGAACACCCCCTACTCTCCAGCCTCCACTCCCCCACCCAGATTCACATTAGCACAAGAGCTGACTGCCAATCGAGGTCATAGATGGGTAATGCTTCTTGGTCCACTAGTACGTGTGTTGGCCTCATGGGCAGTTCTACAGTGTGTCCATAGGAGAGTGGGTGGACGCACAGCGAAAGAAAATACAGAAGGAAGGGAGGAACCACTCACAAGTGAATAATCCAGATTCCTCGGGCTTGGTTTGTGCTCAATCTGATCACACAGCCTTGTTCATTTCATCTGGGGGCATCCCATAATCAGAATTGTAACATGGGGGTCAGCCTGTCATGGGTGGGCAAAGAAACCATTACCTATCATCACCTTGTTATGACTATTTCTAACTTAGTTTCCGTACGTTATTCATTTTATTGTACTGGAAACTTTGTCTCTCTTTTGCTGAGAAAAGGGGTCGGTGGGGAGACAGGGGTTATGTTTCTCTTGTTTCTGGTTAATTTTGTGACTAGAAAAAATTTCGTGGGAAAGACAGATGCACAACCTATTTACACCACAACTACCGGTCCCATGGTGATGCAGGATGTTACAGCAATAACTGGTGTGTGCCTTGTACAGGTTCATTTAACACTTGGTGTGGGAGTCCCATAGATCAAAAACTAGCTAAAATTTTTGAGAAGGGGTGGGATCATACATTTTACGGATGTGATAGGTCTGCTATAGTTAAGAAATATCATTTCTGTGGTAGCACTTGTCTCCAGCGCTTTCTTGAGCTGCCGTGTTCTCTCCTTATGTCACCACAGTTCTGTGTATGTGACCATGTCTCATCTCCACACTTACAGAACTTTCTAGGGTCAACAATGGCAGCTTCAACACAAAGGCCTTCTTTCTCCAGGTCCCACGCAGTCTCCCCAACCTCTGCAGCTGCCCATTCTTCCTCAAATGTTCTCCTGTGTTGATTTATAAGATCCCACACAGACTCTCTAATCACCTTTTTCTCTTTCCTTTCTTCTTCACTCTAAACGGGATCATTCACCACATCCTCTTCTTTTTCCTCTAGCACTCTCCTTCTTGTTCAGCTCATTTACAAACTTACTTTTCCCTTATCGGATACGTGCCGTGATCAAAGCTTCAACCATGCATAAGGATGTAAAGTCAGTGAATGTTTTCCCCTGGATCTACTCCCCCACCCCCGACCCGCCCAATCCCTCTTCCCAGAAGGAAGCTCTATGAGTATTGAGATGTGCATTCTTGTACAAACAGAGACATAATTTGATAGTGTGGTTTTGACCACAGCTCTATGTTGATAATTCTGTCTCTACATCCGGCCCTGCCAGTTCTCCGTGTCCCAGTGTTTCACGACCCCCATCTGTGTGCGTTTCCCCTGTTGCTGTCTCTCAGACCTCTCAAACTCCATGCTTAAGACAAACTCATCATCTTTCTCCAACTTTACTTCTCCTTCTGTGTTCTCAGCCTCAGTTAATGGTGTCGCCATCCAATTAAGCAAGCTGGAAACGATGTCACCATCTTTGACCTCCCCCTGTCTGTCGGTCTCTCTCTTTCCCCTTCTCTCTCATGAAAGACAGCCGTAAGCCACCATGGTCTGCCCACTCCACTCCTGGATTCATTTTCACATCTGCCCTATTTCCCTCTCCCTGCTGCTTCTGCCCTGGTCCAGGCCCTAACTCCCTCTCATATGAACTAAAGCAACAAATTGCTTTTCGTTGCTGGTGGTAGCCCCTGTATTATAGTCTACCCAGCACCCCTTCTTCTCTCTCACTTCATTCAAGCTGCCATGGCCCATGCCTAAAGAATGAATCATGACTGACTGAAGCCAGAAACAGCAGTCCTAATCCTCTTTGACAGATTCTCACTTTCCTGGGCTCCTTTGCACCAAGAGGTGGTGATGTGATTCAGTTTTGACCAATAAGACATACAGAGGAAACCTGGAACGAGGCCCGTGAAGAGAAAGACCTCTGCTCGCCCCGCCCCCTCCCCCCAACCAGCACCATCATTTTCATTTATGTTTTATTTTTTATTATTTTATTTAATTTAACATTTTTGGCCATGCCGTGTGGCTTCTGGGATCTTAGTTCCCCGACCAGGGATTGAACCTGGGCCCACAGCAGTGAAAGCACAGAGTCCTAACCACTGAACCGCCAGGGAATCCCCTCATTTATGTTTTAGAAGTTTAAACTCTTTAGGCTGACATTTGAGGCCTAGACGACCTCACTCTGCACTCATCTTTCTTGCAATGTTACCCACTTCTCACCACATACCTTATGCTGGAGGCTGGGAGTAAGAAGGCCAAGAGTAGGTATGTCCTCCATGGTAGCTGGTCTCCAAAGACGGCCCCCAATGGAGCCTATCTCCCAGGATCCACAGTCTTGTGCAGTCCCCTCCCACTCTGAATCTGCACAGGTCCTGTCAAATACTTTAATTCTTCGATTGCAGAGGGCCTGATGCTGTCAGTCTGGGTCAAGACAGCCCAGCAGATTCCACTGTTACATCCTCAGTAGCCCTAAGCCACGGGATAAGCAATCCAACCGCGCTGAGACCACCGCGCCCGAGGCAGTGTAAGTGAGCCCCAGGAGAGGCCATGTGGAGGAGAACTGAGAATCTCAGTCAACACAGGAGACCAAGGTGCCCAGCTCGTGTTGGAGGGTGAGCCATTCCCACCAGCCCCCACCCGCTTGTGTCCCCTGAACTGACACCCAGTGGAGCAAAGACAAGCTGGCAAGATGGGGTGAAAACGTAAGTGAAAATCGCTTCTTCTAGTCAGACTCAACCGGTCTCCTCTTTCCTGCGGATGATACTGCCCCTGCATCCACACTCTGCCTAGATCAGGTTTCCTCCTCATCACGTTTATCCCATCCTCAAGGCTCATCTTGAATGTCACCTCTTTAAAACCTTCACGATTATGTCAACGCCGAATACTTGGGTATTTGGATCAGCTCTGGAGCAGGTGTGTGTTTTTGCCCACCTGCATGCACCCTCCCTTTCTATTGTAACAGTGCACCAATTTTGTTTGGATGGATGACCCCTCCTTCCTTTTCGGTGAAACTGTCAATCAAGTTGTCCGCTCACTTCTGCCTTGGGTGGGACATAAAACCTGACTGGGGCCAATCAGCTGCTCTCTCCCTCCAGTACAAATCCTGAGATGGGTGACATGAAACCCCAAAGGGATGGCAGCCTGACTGCATCCTCATAGCTTCTGCCAGCTGGGTCCCCCAAGCTGCTCTCATCCCTGTTCAGTGCAAGAGTTGATTCTTCAGCTTTTTCTTTGTTATTTGTTGGATGAATGCAAAAGTTGAATGAAAATGAAAAATCTGATGAGTCAACTAGATACATTCTTTTCAATCTTGGCTTCCAAATCTATTGTCAAGTGAGTTTTAATTAAGAGATTAAAAATATGATTTTACCTCTATTTTTATGATGATGGTGGCAATATATATGTATGTTTTCAATCATATTATAATTGATTCATAACTTCAAAAATTTATGAAATGCTAAAGAATAAAATACTTTTGAAACATCAGAACAAAAATAATATTCACTAAGCTCTTAATTCATGACAGATACTATATGTAGGGTTTTTAGTTTTTCATCTCCCCATCCCACCCCTCCCCCAATCCTGATGTCTAACACTGTATTGTGGACAAAGAGAGAAGCAGCAATTTGGAAATATTTGTCTATCATTCCCAAAGGAATTAATAATTTTCAAATCAGAATAAAAGTGTCCCAAGAGGTTGCTGAACCCATGAGGAAGAACCATGGAGAAGGAATTCTCCACTTTTCTTCCTTTTAAAAGAAACACATGTAAAGTGAAAATGATTTACAACCTGTTCCCAGTGAGAAAAAGAGAGAAAAAAGGCTTTTGTTGGAATAACCTTTAAGAGCCTGCGCCATGGGACGTGTGAATAAATTTAAGTGTTTTCTAAATCAGTCCTGCTCAGACTTTGACGTGCTCGTGATTCAGCTGGGGATCTTGTTAAAAATGCAGATTCTGCTCCAGTAGGTCAGGGTGGGGCCTCAGGCTCATGCTGTGAGATGTCCCACAAGCTCCCAGGTGATGCTGATGCTGCTAGTACATGGACCACCTTGGAAGAGCAAATGTAGAATGTTCCTTATGTGATCAGAACAGTCACTGCAATTCAAGAGCTCTTAAAAGGCTTACTGGAGACCACGCTGAATTTGGAGTTTTGATCAGCTTGCCCTGAATTCAACCTTTGATAAGTTTTCTTTTTAAGTCAGTTAGGAAATCACTATGACCTTGAATCTTACCTGAAAATCACTCAGACACAGGCAAAAGAGAGGCCTGAGAAAGTAGGTGTATCAAATTCTAAATGTGTTCACTTTACTAATATGTAGCTTGATTATTATTATTTGCCACTTTTCCAACATTTATTTGCTCAGGCCAGGGGACGTTAAAAGAAGGCAATTACAAGAAGAGGTTAGGACTGCTGGTAGCCTGACAGAGGGAAGAAGACGGAAATACTGTAAACAGCTGATGCTACAGTTACAAACTTGGGGTATTTCATGCAAGGCAAAAAGCCCTAGAAGTAGTAATTGTGCTCAAAGCCTTCCCTGTACTCATCAAGAAAAGTCGTTATTGGCTTAAAATGGCAGATAAGTATTTTAGAATTATTAATACAGAAAAGAGAAAACTTTTTAAATGTTAGTGTATAAAGGGATAATCTAGTTATACGGAAAATTCCTTTCTGTATAACAAATCTTGGATGACGCTACATAAATATGGCTGTAACTATATCCCAATTTTTATAGTGTCAATTTCATTATATCGAAAATCTTCATGATCACAGACTCTATTTTGAAAAATAATATTTCTCACGAATATAAGACATGCTTTTCGAGAAAAGCTGGAAAATAGAAGAAAGTGACACGAAAAAACATTTACCTGTAATCCCCCCAATGAGGGATACCCACCGATAATATTTTAGTATATATTCTTCTAGTTCTCTAGTTTTCTCTTTCTCTGAAAATATTCTGCATCATGGTTTTTCTCTGACCTCAAGTATTCTTTGAAAACATGATTTTCAGGCTGCATAATGCTCTACAGAATTTTAACTTATGTCAAAACCATTCTCCTTTTTAATTATATGGAGACATTTAAATTGTTGCTATTTTCCTCTGATGGAATTAAGGCTACGATGTACTTCTTTGTACATTAACCTTTGTGTGAGCCTCTGATTATGTCCTCAGATTCCTAGAAGTGGACTTACGAGGTCAAAGAACATGATATGTCTAGGCTCGTCATGGGCACAGCCAAATTGCCCTTTATGAAGATTGAACAGTCTACACTGCCCAGCAGCATGCACATTTCCCAGTCCACTGTTGGACTCTAAATAGGGATCGTTTTTAAAGCTGACCTTTGGGGGCTGTCTCCATCCTTCTAAGATAAGGGATGAGTAGAGGGGAATCACTTTCCCTTTCTGTTCCACAAATTCATACCCATTACTTCCACCGGATCAAATTTCAAATGTAATGAATCTCCAAATTATGTGAGTAACAGATGCTAAAGAGGACTGTCATGAAAAAATGAAAAGGGTTTAACCTTTCTACTTTCTTCTCCATTTATTGCCATGTACTTTAAAAAATTAAAATGTGGTTTTCATTCTTTTTCTTATTTTCACTCTTCCTATTAGAAATTTTAAAAAAATACAGAAAAGTGAAAGAGAAGAAAAATGACAGTCATCCATTTCCCCACCATCCAACATTAACCACTGTTAAGATTTTGGCGCATTTACCTCTAT
Organism: Phocoena sinus; assembly: GCF_008692025.1. Taxonomy (NCBI): domain Eukaryota; kingdom Metazoa; phylum Chordata; class Mammalia; order Artiodactyla; family Phocoenidae; genus Phocoena; species Phocoena sinus. The sequence goes on along the minus strand of NC_045777.1, from coordinate 70,549,750 downwards.
CCCCTTTGTTAAAGGGGATGTTTGGAAAATTATACAAACTCTATATATGGTTTTATTATTTTAAGATTATCATATTACAGATAAACCTCAAGACTTCTTTCTTTTCTACCTCATCCCACACCCCTTCCCCCTTCCTAGAGGCCCTCTAGTAACAGTTTTGTGATAATATTTCCAATCCTTAAAAAGAAAATACTTTTATATGCATATATTTATCTATTGGAAATATAAACTATTCCCGTTATGCATTTCATCAATTTTGCATAAATGGTAATCCTGTTGCATCCTTTTGTATCTTGCTTTTTTCTCACTCCATTCTATGCTTTTAAGATTCATCCGCGGAAATACTTGTGAGTCAATTCATCCTTTTTAATGTTACACAATTATCTATTGCACGTGAATATTTTGCTTTTTCATTTCCCTATTAAAGATGTTTTCTTTTTTTCCCTCTGTTGCCAACACTGTGACAGCAAACCTCCTCGAGAGCACAAGGGAAATTTTCTCCAGTTAATTTCCTAGAAGTGGAGCTGATAGATGAGCTTTTTCTATTTCAGTAACACCAAATTACTCTCCAGAGCAGCTATAATATTTACAACTCCACCATATACGTACCAGAATACTGGTCTCCTCTCACCCTTGGCAACGTTTTGTCATTCTTATGGGGGAAAATCGGTATCTCTTTGTTTTTATTTCCAAGTAATAATAAGGTTGAACATCTTTCTACACATTTTGCAGCCATTTGAATTTCCTCTTCTGGAAGATACACTGGGAGACTCGGTTTTTGCAACCATGTTTGTACTATGGACGGAGCTGACATTTTCTTTAATTCTGCTGTTCTCATTTGGGTGTCAAGTTTAGACTAGCCTCCTAGAATGTGTTGGATCGACTACTCTATCTTGTTCACATTCCAGGGCAGTTTGTGTAATACAGTTTCGTTCTGTTTTTTGTTTTTCGCATTTTTTGTGTATCACTCCAGTAAAATTGTCTCGGTCTAGGCATTTTGGCAGTGGGAGCCAGTCTTCTATACTACCTTTTCAAGTTCATTCATGATTGTTCATCTACTTCTCTTCTTTTTGGGCCAAGTTTTGTAATCTGTATTTTTGTCAAAAATTACCTTTTATCTAGGTTTTCAAATGTATTGGCATAAAGTTGTTCATTATGTACTCCGATGTTTTCTAACATTTTTATTCTATCTGGTGTCTCCTCTGCCATTTATAACACTGCCTATGTGTATCATTTTCTTGATCAGTCTTACTAGGAGTTTGTCTATTTTATTTGTCTTTAACAGAACGTCGGGTTTTGATTATTTCCATAATCAACTTCATTTTCTTTTGTTTTTCATTTTACTCTTCTCATTTTGCTTTTGAAAAATTGCTTTCCCTTTTGTTGTCTCTTCGGTTTTTATTTTTCTACCTCTTATATGCAACACTTAAATTTTGTTTTCTTGCTTTGTAATAAGTACCCTTAAGGCTATAAATCCCTCCTCTAATTGTTGTTTTAGTTAGATCCCACAAGTTTTATGTCTCACAAGTTTTATGTCAGGCTTTTGTTGTCATTCATTTCTAAATATTTTATAATTTTTTTATTGGTTTTCTTTTCAAGCCGTGTGTATTCTTCAGTTACCAAATGTATGTTCTTTTTCTTTCTTTTTTAAAAATTAATTAATTTATTTAAATTTTGGCTGCGTTTGGTCTTCATTGCTGTGCGTGGGCTTTCTCTAGTTGAAGAGAGGGGGGGCTACTCTTCACTGCGGTGCGCGGGCTTCTCATTGCGGTGGTTTCTCTTGTTGCGGAGCACGGGCTCTAGGCGCGTGGGCTTCAGTAGTTGTGGCACGCAGGCTCAGTAGTTGTGGCTCGTGGGCTCTAGAGCGCAGGCTCAGTAGTTGTGGCGCATGGGCTTAGTTGCACTGTGGCATGTGGGATCTTCTGGACCAGGGCTCGAACCCGTGTCCCCTACATTGGCAGGTGGATTCTTAACCACTGCGCCACCAGGGAAGTCCCTGTTGTTCTTGTTTTAAAAATGTATTATAAAATCTTTCAAAATACAAAAAGATATAAAAAAAAAATAATGAATACCCAGCTTAAGAAATAAAAAATGTATGCTGATAATTTTCAATTTTACTTTTCATAAGTAAAAGATGCAGGTGATAAAAAACAAATCACTTTGTCTTGCTGGCCCCCTCCTGAGAAGCAACTACAGTTACTAATTTAAGGTGTATTCTTGTGAGTTGAATAGGTTTCTTTTTGGCTCTCTTTTTGTTGTTGATTTTTAATTTTACTTTGTTGCGGTTTGTGAATACAGTCTGTAGATTCTTTGGAATTTAAGCTTCCTTTGCTGGGCCAGTGCACAGTCAATTTCTGTAGATGTTTCAACTGTGTTTGAAAGGAACAGATGTGCTAACATTCTTTGTCTAAAGTACAAAATTGACTTCATCACTTCCTCTCTGATAGCTTCTGTGGTCCTCGGGTTAAAGACCCACTGCCTTAGCCTATGATGTGGTCCCAAGCTTCCTCTTTAGCCAAGCCCTCAGTTACCCCCCTTTGATACAACACATTTACAGACATGTAGCTCTTGTATCTTTTAGGATCAATTTTCAGAAGAAATGCTTGAACTGTCAGAGTTGTCCTGTAGCAGACAGTCCAATGCCGGACAATGCAAAGGTCCTATTAGATAGATACTCACTGAGTCAACCAGAGAATGGGCTGTCTTCTGAGGATGGAGTTATGCTGAGACAGGACAGTCACCCTGTGGTGGGTTACTCACTCCCTCATCATGAACTCTAATCCTCACTCACTACTTGTTCCTCCTGAACCCAGAGGCCTCTGGTTGCAGCATCCTCCATGTCAATTTCTCAGCACTTTCCCTCCTCCCTCCCTCTGCCTGCCCACCATAGTGGATCATTTCAAAGGCCCTCCCACCAATGCCTCCAGTTGCTTTGCCTTCTAGAGTCAGTGGCATATGCCCAGCCAAGACCCACCCCAGGATAAATCCACACTAAGTTTCTGCTCTGAGGCCCCTGACACGCGAACGGGAGATTGTGTGTGTGTGGGGGGGGGGGGTGGGGGGGAATCGGGTAAGCGACTGTCCTGTCTACACATTTAAGGTTTCAACCTTCGCTGGAACCTCACTTTTGCACTCACTTCGGCCTCTCTTCCAAACCTTTTGACTCCCCTCAAGTCCCCTAGCATCTCCCCAGCCCCTTTATTCAGCAGATGATGGTTTGCTAATTTATGGAGAAAATAGAAGACATCAGGGGTGAGCCTTTATTTAAACATTTTCACTTCCTTTCCTTCTGTTTCAGAGTGTCTCTCTTCCTTCTTAAGATAAAAGTAATCCTGTCTCCGTATGTCCTTGACTCCATCCTCTCCTGTCTCCCCTGTTTTTATTCTACTTTTCCCCTCTGCTCCCGTGTCTCCCTTTCCCAAACCATCCTTCCTAAAAGTAGTCAGCACCCCCGACCTCAGCTTCCGTGCATCCACTCCTATTGGAGGCCAAGCTAGCTTCTTCCTCTCTCTATGGGCTCTAACTGGCCATCAAATTCTAAACTCGGGTCACATCTTTCTTGCCCTGTCCAGAGCGCTGAAGATCCCGACCACTCCCTGCTTCTCAAAACTCTCTCCTACCTATTTTGCCCCTGATACCGCTCTGTTTTGAATCTCTTTCTGGTCTTTCTACCTTCTTTCTTGTCCCTTTGATCCTGAAATGTCCCCAGCGTTTTCTACTCGTGGTCCTCAGTTTTTATCCCTCCACACACCAGGAAAACACACAATTCATTACGAAGGAGTGTAGTCTCTACCAAGCTCCGAACAAGCACTGCCATGGGAGAATGCTGGCTGATTGTCACTACAGTGCCCCATTTTTCAAGAGCTGTCAGATACCCTAGTGTTTTACGTGAAATGCCTCAACTTTAAATATAGGTTATGAATTGAAAGTTTGCCAAAACTGCAGAGTAAATAAAACATGGATGGTCTCATTAGGGCTGTTCTTTTCTTATTCGACTGCCCCTAGGACAATTTACAAGGTACTGTATTAGTAATGGAAGTTCACATTTATTGAGGATTTACTATGTGCCAGACACACCTCTGAGTGGTTTGCATGTATTAACTCATTCAATCTTCACAACAATCCTATCAACAAAGTGCTATTATTATCCTGCTTTATAGAGGGAGCAAACTGAGGCAGAGAGCTTCCGTACTTTGCCCTGGGTCTCAGAGATTCTGAGTTTAAGAACCAGGTTTGAAATCCAGACAGTCCAGCTCCAGAGCTCAAGTTTTTAACCACAGTACTCTGCTGGTTTCCTCCCGCAGTAGATGAGAAAACTGAGGTCCAGAGAGACTGAGAAGTTGCCCAAGACCACAGGAGTGGTAACCGGCCAAGTAGGAACTTGAAGATATCATCATAGGGATAGACACTTGCACTTTCTACTGGTCTATAATTAGTTACCTGTTACCTGTTGCCCCTGCTAGACTGCACGACTAGCTCTCAGACCAGGGACTGGAATACAAACGTTTGTAAAATGAGTGCCCTGGAGACGCAAAGCAGTCCATTCACCTCTGTTAATAACTTCATTTACTTCTCACAACAATGCCCAGGTAGGACAGTAGCTAACATTTAATCAGCACTTCCATGTGCCATTATCTCTTAAAACCTCACAAACACACTATTTCATAGGGACTATTGTTATCCCTACTAGACGGAAGAAGAACCTGAGGCTCAGTGCAGCTCCATGACTTGCCCAGGATCTGGCAATTAGTAAGTGACAGTCAGGATTCTACCGCACGCTGTAAGACAACAGAGGCCTCTTTCTTGACCATGAGGCCACACTGTCAGTTCTACAGATGGGAAAACTGAGGCCCGGGACGGGGCACTAACTTGTGCCCACGGAATCGCGCCCATTGAAGAGGGCATACGGCACTCTTGCTCTTCCCCCTTTTGGGCCGCGGAGTGCCACTGCGGAGCGGGAGGCGGGGGACGAGAAGCGGAAGCCCTTTCCTGTAAGGTACCGAGAGCCGCTTAGATGCGCTAACTCCCGCCCTCACGGACGGATCCCGCGACTCCAAGGCAACGGCGCGGGCTGGAGAACAGGAAGTGAGTCACCCGGTGGGAGGGACAAATCTGCTACAATCACCAATGGGAGCGCCGCGTCCGCGTTCGCCCCGCCCCGAGGGAGGGGCCGAGCCCGCCTTTTCGCCTTCGCCGCCGGCAGTGTGGGCTGCGCTTGGGCGCTGCGGTGGGTAATTGGGGCGCGGGGGCGCGAGGCTGATAGGGAAGGAAGAGGGCCGCTCAGGAAGGTGAGGGGCGGACGGCCGGTGGGGGTCAGGCCCCGGGGGGTCGGTCCGCGTGCTGTGCCACAGTGTGGCTCTGAGGCCCGGGGGCTGGGGCTTCTCAATTCCTGATGGGGAAACTGAGGCCCCGTGAGGGGCGGCAGAGCTAGGTAGACCGGAAGTTCGTCCATCACACGCAGACCGACATTTTAAAAACGTAATATTAGGTGAAAAAATACTTTAAATCATAATATTAGTTGAAAAAGCAAAGTACAAAATTCTGTCTAAACTGAATACGTAAAATAGGGCCTTCACTGACCACCGTCTTAGTCTCGCCGGCCTCTGTGCTTCCCCTCTATTTTGGGTTCAGAACTTCTTACTTTGTACAAGTCCACAGCCCCTTATTTTAAAGCCCTGAGGCTGGATGTGTTCAGAATACCGAATTTCTCGGATTTTCGAAAGGTAATATGGCGCATATATTATATGTTCTGTCATATCTTCAGCGGGGTCTGGGGCAATGTCTTGTGATCAAATACATTACTTTTCTCACAGCTAAATATGTGCATATTTACGCGAAGGGGGTAAACAACAACCATAAATAGTCTCACCTTAGGTCAGATCAGGTTTTGAAACTTAAAAGATTAGTTTTGAGAACTTTCGAGATTTGAAAATTGCAGATAAGGGACCTGGATCATAATTTTATCGTTCACTCATATTTCTCACTAATTCGGACTGAGGCTGCCACAGTTCCTCACCCTGCTTTTGTATGGTCACTTCCCTGTCTCCATCACTAACGCTGTGTCGCCTTGTGCCCTCTCAGCCTCAGTTTCCTCATCTGTAAAATGGGGTCAGTAATGCTTTCCTCATAAGGTTCTGGGGAGGATGAAATGAGGCTGTGAATGTGAAACATTAATACTGTGTCTAGCACTTGGCACAGATAGTTATGTTTGAGATTTGCTTATTCCACAAACATTTCTATTTTTAAATTATTTGAATGGTGATACACCCGCCCTTTCGTAGAGACTACTGACTTCTCTGCATAAACAAGCCTATATGTATCTTTCACCCTCATTTTCCCACCCCTTTTCCCCAAATTATAGCATTGTATACTGTTCTATACCTCCTTCTTCTTATTAACATTTATTTTGGCTGTTCCTTAACATAATTATATAATTTTCTTTTTTTTTTATTAAGATAAGTTACCCACCTATAAAAATGTGTGATATAAGTTTGAAGAACAAAAGTACAGTGAACACCATCCACACACCACCAAGTTAAGAAATAGTACATTGTCATATCCTCAAAGCCACCACTGAAGCATTTTCTTCCCTCCCTAAAGATGACTACTGCCCTAAATATTGCGTTATCATTCCCTTGTTTTTCCTTGTACTTTTTAGTATCTATGTATCGCTCATGAATGCAGTGTACGGTTTTGCTAGTTTTTAGATTTTATATAAATGGGATCCAAATATATATTTTGTGTGACTTGATTTTTGCACATAACATTACATTTATGAGATGCATCCATGTTACTATGAGTAGCTGTACTTCATTGCTGTTTTGATTTCCATGGTATGATTATAAAGGCTTTATGTAGGTGTTCTTCAGTTGATTGGCACTTGTACTGTTGCCAGATTTTTGCTATTACATCATGCTTCATAAACATACTTCCTGGGGTAAATGTGGAAGTTTCTGTAAGGTATATACCTAATAGTAGATTTCTGGGGATATCAGATTTTTAGTGATATCAAATCAATGTCTGAAGTGGTTATAAGGGCTTATACTCTACCAGCAGTGGATGAAAGTTTCAGCCTCAGCCATTCTTAAGAATTTATGCCTTTCTGGTGATGGGTAAGACATTAATCACTATGGTTTTACTACTCATTTGCCTGATGACATTGAACATTTCTTTATGTATTTATTAGTCATTTGTGCATTCTTTTCATAAATTTTCTCTTGCTCATTTTTCTCTTACATTGCCTTCCCCTTACTGATTTGTAAGATTTCTTTATATATTCTGAATCTTTTGTGTGTGGCTTAAATGTGTTTCAGATACCTTCCAGTTTGAGCTTGTCTTTTGTCTCTCTGTCTCTGTCTCTCTCTCCCCCACTTTCTGTATTTTTGATGAACAGAGGTTCTTAATTTTAACAAAATCGAATTTATCAGTATATTCTTTTATGGTTTGTACTTTTCATATCTTTTAAAGAAATTCTGCTTTCCCTACCTTTGGGTCATAAAGATATACTCCTATATTGTTGTCTAAAAGTTTTATTGTGTTTCCTTTCTTATGACCTTAATCCTCAAGAATTGAGTTTTGTGCATAATGTGAAGGAAGGGTCTAGTTTTATTTTTTTTCACATATGAATAATGGGTTGTTCTGGCACCTTTCATTGAAAAGTCTGCTTTGATCTGGAGTTCCATTTCTTCAACATACCAAGTATCCATATATGTATACATTTCTATTTCTTTTGTGTGTGTGTGTGGTATGCGGGGCCCTATTTCTATTTCTTAGTTGTCTGTTCTGTTCCATTGGCCTTATTTGTCCATTTCTGTACCATTATCACCCATTATTCATTACTCTACCTGTATGATAAGGCGTGGTACTGGGTAGGACAAGTCCTCTTGCCTTTATCTTCTCTAAGAATGTCTTTGCTGCTTTGCCTTTACATTTTCTATGTAAATTTTAGAACCATCTTGTCAAGTCACACACAGACATGTACACAAAGCCTGTGAGGATTTTGATTGGAATTGTATTGATTCAGTTGCATTGGATCAGTTTGGATTTTAAAGTGATTGCTTTGAACATTTCATCCTTAAGTGTTATGTGTGCTGTGGGTTTTTGTAGAAGTTTCCTTCTATTCCAAGTTTGTTAAAGAATTTTTAGTATGAACAAATGTTGAATTTTATCAACTATATTTTCTGCATCTACTAAGATGATTGTATGCTTTTTCTCCTTTCTATTAATGTGGTGGCTGACACTGATTGGTTTTTCTCTCCCGCCACAGCTTTATTGAGATATTATTGACATACGACATTTTTTTTTTAACATCTTTTTTTTTTTTTGCGGTACGCGGGCCTCTTACTGCCGTGGCCTCTCCCGCCGCGGAGCACAGGCTCCGGACGCGCCGGCCCAGCGGCCACGGCCCACGGGCCCAGCCGCTCCGCGGCACGTGGGATCCCCCCGGACCGGGGCACGAACCCGCGTCCCCTGCATAGGCAGGCGGACTCCCAACCACTGCGCCACCAGGGAAGCCCTTTTTAACATCTTTATGGCGTGTAATTGCTTTACAATGGTTTGTTAGTTTCTGCTTTATAACAGAGTGAATCAGTTATACATATACATATATCCCCATATCCCCTCCCTCTTGCATCTCCCTCCCACCCTCCCTATCCCACCCCTCTAGGTGGTCACAAAGCACCTAGCTCATCTCCCTGTGCTGTGCAGCTGCTTCCCACTAGCTATCTATTTTACATTTGGTAGTGTATGTATGTACATGCCATTCTCTCACTTTTTCCCAACTTACCCTTCCCCCTCCCCTTGTCCTCAAGTCCATTCTCTAGTAGGTCTGCGTCTTTATTCCTATCTTGCCCCTAGGTTCTTCATGACCATTTTTTTGTTTGTTTTTAGATTCCATATATATGTGTTAGCATACGGTACTTGTTTTTCTCTTTCTGACTTACTTCACTCTGTATGACAGACTCTAGGTCCATCCTGCTCACTGTAAATAACTCAATTTTGTTTCTTTTTATGACATATGACATTTGATGGACTTTCAGATGTTTAACCATTGCTGGGATAAACCACACCATCACAATATATTGTCCTTTTTACATTGCTAGATTCGGTGTGTTAACATTTTTGCTTTGTTCATGAAAGATAACGGATTTTCATTTTACCTTCTTTTGCAGTCTTTGTTAGGTTTCAGTGCCCAACTTATGTCAGCTTCATCAGATGCTTTGGGGATGGTTTGTTCTTTTTCTGGCTCTGGGATAGTTTATGTAACATTTGAAATGATTTGTTTCTAGAATGTTTGGTAGGATTTCTTGATAAATCCATTGGGACCTGAAGTGTTCTTTGTGGGAAGATAAATTTCCCATAAAATGTCTTGAATGGTTATGAAATTGTTTAGGTTTTTAAATTATCTTTAGTCAGTTTTGAATGAATTTCCTATGACTTTGTACATATTTAAAATACAGCTTATTTTAAGTTGTCTATAATATCTTTTTAAAATGTTTGTGTCTGCAATTAGTTTCCCTTTTTCATTCCAAATATTATTTATTTATAAGTTTTCTCTCGGAAAATCTTGTCAGAGGTTTGTCACTTTTACTGAGTGTCTTCAAAGAATAATTTTGGTTTTATTGATCTTTTCAGACATGCACTTATTTTCTATTTCATTAATTTCTGGTCTTTATTATTTTCTTTCTTTAGCGTTCTTTGGATTTAATTTGCTGTTATTATTTTTAGAGCTTCAGATGGATGTCTAACTCACTAAGTTTCACGCCTCCCTCCCCCCCCAAAAATATATATGTATATATAAACATTTAAGGCTATTAATTTCTCTCTACTGTTTTAGTTGCCTCCCACCAATTTCTATGTGTAATATTTTATTTTCAGTTCAAAATATTTTCTGATTTCCATTAACAATTCCTCTTTGATAAAGGATTATTTAAGAGTGTGTTTCTTAAATTTTAAACAGTTTTTCTACTTTTCTTTCTGTTTTCTGGTTCCCACCTTTGTTGCATTGCAGTCAGAGAACATGTTCTGTATGAGACCAGTCTTTTACAGTTTGCTAAGACTTGCTTTCTGACCCATATGTGGCAATTTGCAAAATTGTTCCAGGTATGCTTGAAGATTGTGTATTCTGTAGCTGTTGAGTACAATGTTTTATACATGTCCATCAGATTAAGCTTTTTGTTGTGTTTTACAAATCTTCTCTATACACACATTTTTTTGTTCATTTATCAATGATGGAGAGGGATATCTTAGAATCTCCCGCTATGGTTATGGATTTGTACGTTTATTTTTGTAGGTCTGTTAACTGTTTTGAGGTTCTGTTATTATGTGCTTAAATATTTAAAATTGTTATGGCTTCTTTGGAACTGAACCTTTTTATCATTTTATGGGGACCATCCTTATCTCTAGTAATGCTTTCTGCCTTTAAGTCTATTTTGTGTCATATTAATATAGCCACATCAGTTGTCTTTTGGTTAGTTCACAGAGTGTATATTTTCCTATCCTTTTACTGTAAATTTTTTGGCATTCTTATGCTTTAGAAGTAACTTCTATGTCATATAGCTAGGTTTTATTAACTATTCAATTTGACAAGTTTTTGATCTGGTTTAACAGCCTGGCTCTATCATCTACTTAAAGACCCTTAGTTTGGAAAGCCTGAATCTCGAGTTTCTAGGGCAAAAGTCCAAATTCCTCAGCCCAGCGTATTCTGTTCTTGTGTCTGGAACAATCACTGGCAAATAAGGGGTACTCAGTACCTAAAAATAGAATGGATGAATGAAGGTACCTGATCCTAGTGATAGGAAATAGACTTGGCAGGACTTGGGGACTGGCTGGATCTAGTCAGCCTCAGAGGAGAGGATGATCAGGGTTTGATGCTCAGGTCTGTGGTGTCTGTATGTCTGCGTGGACTGTAACACCCAAACCAGATGATTCTCAAAGAGGACTCGGGGGGAGGAAGGGGTTGAGGAAGGAGGAGATGAGTCTGGTTTAGGATTGGTTGAGGTTGAGATGCTGGTGAGATATTCTCGAGGAGCTAGCAGGCAGTCAGAGAAGCTGGTCATGAGATGGTGCATCTTACCAGCTCTGAGGCCCAGCTGATGTTGCCATTTAAAAAGAACAGTAACTAGCCTTTTTGCATATCTCCTAGAGCTAGTTCTTGGCAAATCCTTGGTAGTCATATCTCATTTAAACTGCATTTTATTCTTTAAAGATCGTATTATCCCCATTTTATAGAAGAAAAGACAGATTAAGCATACTGGCTAAAAATGTGTCTGTGTTATATTTGCTTAAGGTAACAGCGACTTTCTTGTAAGATCATGGCATCACCTGAAGTGGATGTTAAAACCTCAGAATTTCAAGCCCCTCTGCAGTCAACCTCCAGAAAAGACCTGGGGGTCTGCATTTTTAATACGCAGGTTAGGTGATTCTTAAGGTCAGGCGGGTCTGGCAGGCACAGGTCTCAAAGCTACCTGTCTAGTTCTCGCCCTGAGGTCTTAGCTGCTGCACTGCGCCACCTCTCCGTGGCAGGGGCAGGCTTTTTTTTTTTTGCGGTACGCGGGCCTCTCACTGTCGTGGCCTCTCCCGTTGTGGAGCACAGGCTCGGGACGCGCAGGCTCAGCGGCCATGGCTCACGGGCCCAGCCGCTCCGCGGCATGTGGGATCTTCCCGGACCAGGGCACGAACCCGCGTCCACTGCATCGGCAGGCGGACTCTCAACCACTGCGCCACCAGGGAAGCCCGGGGAAGGCTTTTTGATCAGGGCTTGTGCAGTCCTTTTATCAGCTCTGATCTTTGTGGTTTGTGGAAAGTTAGCGTTTTAGTAGAGAGCAGCAGGTGTTGAAAAACACCCTGCAGTCCTAGCATGACAGTTGTTTTATTAGTGGTTTGGGAAAGGAGAAGGAAACTAGCATTTATTAAGTGTTTACTAGTAGTTCTCTAAGCAGTGAAAGTTATTCTGATTTTATAGTGAGAAATGGGGCCTCAGCTAAATTTATCCCAGTCCATAGATGTGGTAGGAGGCTGAGCCAAGTTTCAGACCCAGAAGTGTCTACTAGTAAAAATAGCTCAAATTTTTTTTTAGTGTCTAGTCTGTTACCAGGCTCTTATATGTATTTTTTTATTGAGGTATAGTTGATACACAATATTATATAAGTTTCAGGTGTACAACAGAGTGATTCACAACTTTTTTTTTTTTTTTTTTTTCTTGGTCAAATAATTTTAATTATCAGCAAAATATTTCATATTAAAATTTGTTGGATTTTTTTTTTTTTTTTTTTTTTTTTTAAACATCTTCACTGGGGTACAATTGCCCCACAATGGTGTGCCAGCCTCTGCTCTACAACAAAGCGAATCAGCTATACATATACATATGTTCCCATATGTCTTCCCTCTTGCGTCTCCCTCCCTCCCACTCTCCCCATCCCACCCTTCCAGGCTGTCACAAAGCACCGAGCTAATATCCCTGTGCCTTGCGGCTGCTTCCCCCCAGCTATCTACCTTACTACGTTTGTTAGTGTGTATATGTCCATGACTCTCTCTCGCCCTGTCAAAACTCACCCTTCCCCCTCCCCATATCCTTAAGTCCGTTCTCCAGTAGGTCTGCGTCTTTATTCCTATCTTACCCCTAGGTTCTTCATGACATTTTTTTCCCTTAAATTCCATATATATGTGTTAGCATACGGTATTTGTCTTTTTCTTTCTGACTGACTTCACTCTGTATGACAGATTCTAGGTCTATCCATCTCATTACAAATAGCTCAATTTCATTTCTTTTTAAGGCTGAGTAATATTCCATTGTGTATATGTGCCACATCTTCTTTATCCATTCATCCGATGATGGGCGCTTAGGTTGTTTCCATGTCCTGGCTATTGTAAATAGAGCTGCAATGAACATTTTGGTACATGACTCTCTTTGAATTTTGGTTTTCTCAGGGTATATGCCAAGTAGTGGGATTGCTGGGTCATATGGTAATTCTATTTGTAGTTTTTTAAGGAACCTCCATACTGTTCTCCACAGTGGCTGAACCAATTCACATTCCCACCAGCAGTGCAAGAGTGTCCCCTTTTCTCCACACCCTCTCCAGCATTTATTGTTTCTTGATTTTTTGATGATGGCCATTCTGACTGGTGTGAGATGATATCTCATTGTAGTTTTGATTTGCATTTCTCTAATGATTAATGATGTTGAGCATTCTTTCATGTGTTTGTTGGCATTCTGTATATCTTCTTTGGAGAAATGTCTATTTAGGTCTTCTGCCCATTTTTGGATGGGGTTGTTTGTTTTTTTGTTATTGAGCTGCATGAGCTGCTTGTAAATTTTGGAGATTAATCCTTTGTCAGTTGCTTCATTTGCAAATGTTTTCTCCCATTCTGAGGGTTGTCTTTTGGTCTTGGTTATGGTTTCCTTTGCTGTGCAAAAGCTTTGAAGTTTCATTAGGTCCCATTTGTTTATTTTTGTTTTTATTTCCATTACTCTAGGAGGTGGGTCAGAAAGGATCTTGCTGTGATTTATGTCATAGAGTGTTCTTCCTATGTTTTCTTCTAAGAGTTTGATAGTTTCTGGCCTTACATTTAGGTCTTTAATCCATTTTGAGCTTATTTTTGTGTATGGTGTTAGGGAGTGATCTAATCTCATACTTTTACATGTACCTGTCCAGTTTTCCCAGCACCATTTATTGAAGAGGCTGTCCTTTCTCCACTGTACATTCCTGCCTCCTTTATCAAAGATAAGGTGTCCATATGTGCGTGGGTTTATCTCTGGGCTTTCTATCCTGTTCCACTGATCTGTCTTTCTGTTTTTGTGCCAGTACCATACTGTCTTGATTACTGTTGCTTTGTAATATAGTCTGAAGTCAGGGAGCCTTATTCCTCCAGCTCCTTTTTTCGTTCTCAAGATTGCTTTGGCTATTCGGGGTCTTTTGTGTTTCCATACAAATTGCGAAATTTTTTGTTCTAGTTCTGTGAAAAATGCCAGTGGTAGTTTGATAGGGATTGCATTGAATCTGTAGATTGCTTTGGGTAGTAGAGTCATTTTCACAATGTTGATTCTTCCCATCCAAGAACATGGTATATCTCTCCATCTATTTGTATCATCTTTAATTTCTTTCATCAGTGTCTTATAATTTTCTGCATACAGGTCTTTCGTATCCTTAGGTAGGTTTATTCCTAGATATTTTATTCTTTTTGTTGCAATGGTAAATGGGAGTGTTTTCTTGATTTCACTTTCAGATTTTTCATCATTAGTATATAGGAATGCCAGAGATTTCTGTGCATTAATTTTGTATCCTGCTACTTTACCAAATTCATTGATTAGCTCTAGTAGTTTTCTGGTAGCATCTTTAGGATTCTCTATGTATAGTATCATGTCATCTGCAAACAGTGACAGCTTTACTTCTTCTTTTCCGATTTGGATTCCTTTTATTTCCTTTTCTTCTCTGATTGCTGTGGCTAAAACTTCCAAAACTATGTTGAATAAGAGTGGTGAGAGTGGGCAACCTTGTCTTGTTCCTGATCTTAGTGGAAATGCTTTCAGTTTTTCACCATTGAGGATGATGTTTGCTGTGGGCTTGTCATATATGGCTTTTATTATGTTTAGGAAAGTTCCCTCTATGCCTACTTTCTGGAGGGTTTTTATCATAAATGGGTGTTGAATTTTGTCGAAAGCTTTCTCTGCATCTATTGAGATGATCATATGGTTTTTCTCCTTCAATTTGTTAATATAGTTTATCACATTGATAGATTTGCGTATATTGAAGAATCCTTGCATTCCTGGAATAAACCCCACTTGATCATGGTGTATGATCCTTTTAATGTGCTGTTGGATTCTGTTTGCTAGTATTTTGTTGAGGATTTTTGCATCTATGTTCATCAGTGATATTGGCCTGTAGTTTTCTTTCTTTGTGACATCCTTGTCTGGTTTTGGTATCAAGGTGATGGTGGCTTCGTAGAAGGAATTTGGGAGTGTTCCTCCCTCTGCTATATTTTGGAAGAGTTTGAGAAGGATAGGTGTTAGCTCTTCTCTAAACGTTTGATAGAATTCACCTGTGAAGCCATCTGGTCCTGGGCTTTTGTTTGTTGGAAGGTTTTTAATCACAGTTTCAATTTCAGTGCTTGTGATTGGTCTGTTCATATTTTCTATTTCTTCCTGATTCAGTCTTGGCAGGTTGTGCATTTCTAAGAATTTGTCCATTTCTTCCAGATTGTCCATTTTATTGGCATAGAGTTGCTTGTAGTAATCTCTCATGATTTTTTTTATTTCTGCAGTGTCAGTTGTTACTTCTCCTTTTTCATTTCTAATTCTATTGATTTGAGTCTTCTCCCTTTTTTTCTTGATGAGTCTGGCTAGTGGTTTATCTATTTTGTTTATCTTCTCAAAGAACCAGCTTTTAGTTTTATTGATCTTTGCTATTGTTTCCTTCATTTCTTTTTCATTTATTTCTGATCTGATTTTTATGATTTCTTTCCTTCTGCTAGCTTTGGGGTTTTTTTGTTCTTCTTTCTCTAATTGCTTGAGGTGCAAGGTTAGGTTGTTTATTCGAGATGTTTCCTGCTTCTTAAGGTGGGCTTGTATTGCTATAAACTTCCCCCTTAGAACTGCTTTTGCTGCATCCCATAGGTTTTGGGTCGTTGTGTCTCCATTGTCATTTGTTTCTAGGTATTTTTTTATTTCCTCTTTGATTTCTTCAGTGATCACTTCATTATTAAGTAGTGTATTGTTTAGCCTCCATGTGTTTGTATTTTTTACAGATCTTTTCCTGTAATTGATATCTAGTCTCATGGCGTTGTGGTCGGAAAAGATACTTGATACAATTTCAGTTTTCTTAAATTTACCAAGGCTTGATTTGTGACCCAAGATATGATCTATCCTGGAGAATGTTCCATGAGCACTTGAGAAAAATGTGTATTCTGTTGTTTTTGGATGGAGTGTCCTATAAACATCAATTAAGTCCATCTTGTTTAATGTATCATTTAAAGCTTGTGTTTCCTTATTTATTTTCATTTTGGATGATCTGTCCATGGGTGAAAGTGGGGTGTTAAAGTCCCCTACTATGAATGTGTTACTGTTGATCTCCCCTTTTATGGTTGTTAGTATTTGCCTTATGTATTGAGGTGCTCCTATGTTGGGTGCATAAATATTTACAATTGTTATATCTTCTTCTTGGATCGATCCCTTGATCATTATGTAGTGTCCTTCTTTGTCCCTTTTAATAGTCCTTATTTTAAAGTCTATTTTGTCTGATATGAGAATTGCTACTCCAGCTTTCTTTTGGTTTCCATTTGCATGGAATATCTTTTTCCATCCCCTTACTTTCAGTCTGTATGTGTCTCTAGTTCTGAAGTGGGTCTCTTGTAGACAGCATATATAAGGGTCTTGTTTTTGTATCCATTCAGCCAATCTGTGTCTTTTGGTGGGAGCATTTAGTCCATTTACATTTAAGGTAATTATTGATATGTATGTTCCTATTTCCATTTTATATATTGTTTTGGGTTCGCTACTATAGGTCATTTCCTTCTCTTGTGTTTCGTGTCTAGAGAAGTTCCTTTAGCATTTGTTGTAAAGCTGGTTTGGTGGTGCTGAACTCTCTCAGCTTTTGCTTGTCTGTAAAGGTTTTAATTTCTCCATCAAATGTGAATGAGATCCTTGCTGGGTAGAGTAGTCTTGGTTTCAGGCTATTCTCCTTCATCACTTTCAGTATGTCCTGCCACTCCCTTCTGGCTTGTAGGGTTTCTGCTGAGAGATCAGCTGTTAACCTTATGGGGATTCCCTTGTGTGTTATTTGTTGTTTTTCCCTTGCTGCTTTTAATATGCTTTCTTTGTGTTTAATTTTTGACAGTTTGATTAATATGTGTCTTGGCGTGTTTCTCCTTGTATTTATCCTGTATGGGACCCTCTGTGCTTCCTGGACTTGATTAACTATTTCCTTTCCCATATTAGGGAAGTTTTCAACTATAATCTCTTCAAATATTTTCTCAGTCCCTTTCTTTCTTTCTTCTTCTTCTGGAACCCCTATAATTCGAATGTTGGTGCGTTTCATGTTGTCCCAGAGGTCTCTGAGACTGTCCTCAGTTCTTTTCATTCTTTTTTCTTTATTCTGCTCTGCAGTAGTTATTTCCACTACTTTATCTTCCAGGTCACTTATCCGTTCTTCTGCCTCAGTTATTCTGCTATTGATCCTATCTAGAGTGATTTTAATTTCATTTATTGCATTGTTCATCGTTGCTTGTTTCATCTTTAGTTCTTGTAGGTCCTTGTTAACTGTTTCTTGCATTTTGTCCATTCTACTTCCAAGATTTCGGATCATCCTTACTATCATTATTCTGAATTCTTTTTCAGGTAGATTGCCTATTTCCTCTTCATTTGTTAGGTCTGGTGGGTTTTTATCTTGCTCCTTCATCTGCTGTGTGCTTTTCTGTCTTCTCATTTTGCTTATCTTACTGTGTTTGGGGTCTCCTTTTTGCAGGCTGCAGGTTCGTAGTTCCCGTTGTTTTTGATGTCTGTCTCCAGTGGCTAAGGTTGTTTCAGTGGGTTGTGTAGGCTTCCTGGTGGAGGGGACTAGTGCCTGTGTTGTGCTGGATGAGGCTGGATCTTGTCTCTCTAGTGGGCAGGTTCACGTCTGGTGGTGTGTTTTGGGGTGTCTGTGGCCTTATTATGATTTTAGGCAGCCTCTCTGCTAATGGGTGGGGTTGTGTTCCTGTTTTGCTAGTTGTTTGGCATAGGTTGTCCAGCACTGTGGCTTGCTGGTCGTTGAGTGAAGCTGGGTGCTGGTGTTAAGATGGAGGTCTCTGGGAGATTTCCGCTGTTTAATATTATGTGGAGCTGGGAGGTCTCTTGTTGACCAGTGACCTGAAGTTGGCTCTCCTACCTCAGAGGCAGAGCCCTGACTCCTGGCTGGAGCACCAAGAGCCTTTCATCCACACGGCTCAGAATAAAAGGGAGAAAAAGTAGAGAGAATTAGTAGAAGTATGAGGAAAGAAAGAAGGAAAGGAGGAAAGGAAGGAAGGAAGAAAGAAGCAAAGAAGGAAAGAAAGGAGGGAGGGAGGGAGGGAGGGAGGAAGGAAGGAAGGAAGGAAGGAGGGAAAGAAGGAAAAAAAGACAGAAAGAAAGATGATACAGTAAAAATAAAATAAAGTATAATATAGTTATTGAATTAAAAAATATTTAGAAAAAAAAAAAGGGACGGATAGAACCTTAGGACAAATGTTGGAAGCAAAGCTATACAGAGAAAATCTTACACAGAAGCATACACATACACCTTCACAAAAAGAGGTAAAGGGGGAAAAATCATAAATCCTGCTCCCTGAGACCACCTCCTCAATTTGGGGTGATTCGTTGTCTAAAGGAGGGAGGGAAGGAAGGAAAGAAAGAACGAAGGTAAAGTATAATAAAGTTATTACAATTAAACTTAATTATTAAGAAAAAGAATTTTTAAAAAAAAGTCATGGACGGATAGAGCCCTAGGACAAATGGTGGAAGCTAGAGTATACAGACTAGATGTCACACAGGAGCATACACGTACACCTTCACAAAAAGAGGAAAAGGGAAAAAAATCATAGATTTCGCTCCTAAATTCCACCTCTTCAATTTGGGATCATTCCTTGTCTATTCAGGTATTCCACAGATGCAGGGTATATCAAGTTGATTGTGGAGCTTTAATCCGCTGCTTCTGTGGCTGCTGGGAGAGATTTCCCTTTCTCTTCTTTGTTTTCACAGCTCACCGGAGCTCAGCTTTGGATTTGGCCCTGCCTCTGCGTGTAGGTCGCTGGAGGGCGTCTGTTTTTTCGCTCAGACAGGACGGGGTTAAAGGAGCCGCCGATTCGGGGCCTCCGGCTCAGTCAGGCCGGGGGTTGGGGGATGGGGGAAGGAGGGGCACTGCGTGCGGGGCCGGCCTGCGGCGGCAGAGGCAGCGTGACGTTGCGGCAGAGGCCGGCGTGACGTTGCACCAGCCTGAGGCCCGCCGTGCGCTGTCCCGGGGAAGTTGTCCCTGGATCCCGGGAACCTGGCAGTGGCGGGCTGCACAGGCTCCGCGGAAGAGGGGTGTGGAGAGTGACCTGTGCTCGCACACAGGCCCCTTGGTGGCGGCAGCAGCAGCCTTAGCGTCTCCCGCCCGTCTCTGGGGTCCGCGGTTTTAGCCGCGGCTCGCGCCCGTCTCGGGGGCTCGCGCCCTCAGCCGCGGCTCGCGCCCGTCTCTGGGGTTTGCGCTTTCAGCCGCGGCTCGCGCCCGTCTCGGGGGCTCGCGCCCTCAGCCGCGGCTCGCGCCCGTCTCTGGGGTTCGCGCTTTTAGCCGCGGCTCGCGCCCGTCTCTGGAGTTCCTTTAAGCAGCGCTCTTAGACCCCTCTCCTCGCGCACCAGGAGACAAAGAGGGAAGAAAAAGTCTCTTGCCTCTTCGGCCGGTGCAGGCTTTTCCCCGAACTCCCTCCCGGCTAGTCGTGGTGCACTAACCCCTTCAGGCTATGTTCAAGCCGCCAACCCCAGTCCTCTCCCTGAGCTCCGTCCAAAACCAAAACCTTAGCCTCAGCTCGCAGCCCCGCCCGCCCCGGTGGGTGAGCAGCAAGCCTCTCGGGTTGGTGAGTGCTGGTCGGCACCGATCTTCTGTGCAGGAATCTCCCCGCTTTGCCCTCCGCACCCGTCGCTGTGCACTACTCCGCGGTCCCGAAACTCCCCCCTCTGCCTCCCGCAGTCTCCGCCCGCGGAGGGGCTTCCTAGTGTGTGGAAACTTTTCCTCCTTCACAGCTCCCTCCCACTGGTGCAGGTGCCGTCCTTATTCTTTTGTCTCTGTTTTTTCTTTTGCCCTACCCAGTTACGTGGGGAGTTTCTTGCCTTTTGGGAGGTCTGAGGTCTTCTGCCAGCCTTCAGTAGGAGTTCTGTAGGAGTTGTTCCACGTGTGGATGTATTTCTGGTGTATCCGCGGGGAGGAAGGCGATCTCCGCGTCTTACTCTTCTGCCATCTTCAAGGTCCCCCCCTGATTCACAACTTTTAAAGGTTATACTCCATTTATAGTGTTACAGGCTTTTATGTATATTTACTCATTTAATCCTCATAGTAATTCTAGGGAAGACGTTTCTATCACTATTCTCATTTAACAAATCAGAAACTGAAGCACATGGAGGTTAAGTGTCCCCGTTTCACACACCTCCGTGGTGGAGCGGCCTGTGAATCCAGGCTTTCTGGCTGCTTCCAGAGTCCATACTTCTCACCACTGCCCAGTACTAATTTGCCTCACCCCTGACTCGTGTCCTTTTCATCTTTGTACTATTCAGCATGATGAACTAGATTTTAAAAACCATAACAAACTTTTATCTGTTAATGTAAATTGGAACGGACCGTGGAACGTTGCTTTTGGTGCTCAGACATGAGTGGATTGCCTTTGCTTCTCTTTTAGTTCCTCCATCCATGCAGGGCAGCACGAGGAGAATGGGCGTCATGACTGATGTCCACCGGCGGTTCCTGCAGCTGCTGATGACTCACGGCGTGCTGGAGGAGTGGGACGTCCAGCGCTTGCAGAAGCACTGCTATAAGGTCCATGACCGTGAGTATCGTTTCCCTGTTCCCAGGCTGCTCTGCCACCGTGTGATCAGGGACTAGTGACACTGGACTAATACCATGTACCCAGTCAATCGATACTGCCGACCTGGGCGTTCAAGTCTCTCACCATCTCATGCCAGCCCACCTTTCTCATCTCATCTTCAACTTTTTATTTTTTTAAAGTAAATCTGAAATTTAGCCCAGTGGCTAAGAACTTGGACTCTGAAGCTGGATAGTCATGGTTCACACCAAAGCTCTAGCACCTTCTCCAGTCCAAGTTGCTTCATCTCTATAATGAGGATAATCATTTGTACTTCATACCTGGGATGGTTCAGAGGATTAAGAGACATAATACATACAAAACACCTGGCACGGAAGGCGCTGCATTGGCTATTGATAGGAAGAGGGCACCTTAGCACAGGGGTGAAGGGCACAGCCTTGGACTTGGCCAAATTGGTGAAGTGCCATCCCTGCCCTGTGCCAGCTGTGGGCATTGGGAGCATCTTCTCAGTGGGTTGTTGGGAGGGGTAAGTAAGATAACACATGTGGAGCACTTAGAGACAGGACCTGGTTTCAATAACTGGAGGTAGCAGTAGAAGCAAGAGGATCCATTTTGATAGATCAGTGAAATCAGTGTTGGTAGATCTTACTGACTGTCAGTATGGGTAGATCTTGTTGAGTGAAAAAGAAAGTTGATAAATTACACCTATTGTATGATGTCATTGTGCTAAGTGTTTTTGTAAAACTTCACGATCTTTATTCATGAATACATACATCTGTGTGTAAAACTATAAAAGTGGATTCTAGAAGGATGTGCAGTACACCATAAGTGTGCTTGCCTTTGGGGAGAGGAGGCGTGGGATCGTTTTGTCACTAGAAATCAAAGGGTACTTCATCGTTACCCTGTTTTGTTCTTTTATTAAAAAAAAGACAAAGTACCTTCTGATTGATTAACAGGAATTTAAGTATTTGTTTTTTATTCTATGTTTTTGTCTTTCTGTATTTTTAATTTTCAAAAGAAGTAGTCAGCTAAGTCGAGAGGGGTGGGGAAAGGTGTGGGAGGGGCCCTGGGTGCACCGGTGAAGGGACCCAAGACGAGGTGACACATTTTGAGAACTGCAGTCTGTGGCCTGACAGAGGCAGAAGCCAGATCCCTAGGAGCTGAGGGGGGAAGGGCAGTAAGAGGGAAGACAGTGAGGAGAGAAGCAGTATCTTCCTGATGTGCAGAAGAAGGAAGACGTAAGAGGGTGGCATGTAGAGAAGAGGCAGGGTTTGAAGCGGCTGCTCCAGTGAGGTGTTCACGGGAAATTCTGGGAGCTGGATGGTGTGCATCAGCAAATTAAAAGCTTGGAGGGGCCTACAGTAAGGAATCCTTTTAAACTCTGTTTAGTCTTCTGTCTCCAAAATTAATTGATCTACAAACCTTGGGAAACTCTGGACAAGAACGTATGCCGTGTGGGAAGAGAACAGGTTCTTGTGGTGCGTAGGTTTACAGGTTATGAAGAACTCATAATTGTACACCATAGTAATGGGTTTTTTTTAAAAATTTAATTCTGTGGATATTGCAGACTTCTAGAAGGATTTGAAGCAGGAGAGTGACATAATTATTGCTGTGTTTGAGACTCTCCTTCTGGTGAAAATATGTTTGCTCTAACTGCCTGTACTGTGGTGGATTGGGGTCTTTGGTGAGAGCCTCCTTTATGGAAAGGGAATATTACATCTGTCAAGCTACCTTCTCTTGCTCTTTAAAAAAACACAGCAGGACTTTAAACCTGGCCCTCAATGTCCTTTAGTGATGGGCAGAATCATGCTTTTCTTAATTTTACCTACATGACAGTTCCTTTTCCCTTTTAGTTTCTCATCTGAGTCCTGAGTGTGAGCTTTATTGTTGAGGGGAAGTTTCAGAGCTCACTGGAAGGAGCTGTATGATGCCTGGGCACTAAGAATGAAAATGGTTTTGCCTTTATTTGACCTTCAAAGTTGTCATGACCTAATTTAGGAAAGTCCTGTAAAATGTGTCTAGGAATTGGTTTATTCTTCACACTTTATGTACCATTTCTGTGCATCAAGATATGGTTATGGCTAGGGTAGTCATGATAGAACTATAGATGTTTTCTCCCATCGTTCATTAAAAAAAAAAGAGAGAGAGAGAAAAGCTTGTTTCCAAGTGTTAATGTTATTTGAGAGATTTTTAAACTGAGGGATGATGGAATGAAATTATCTAAAATTAAGTAAAAACTTGTAAGACCAATATTATTAATCTCCTATCTTTTGAAGAGATTCCTAGGAAATTCCCCTTTTACCAACTAGAAAAATATTTAGGTTCCCAGAGAATGATGAAACAAAGGAGTATTTGAAACTGCAAGTTTCAGTTTCCCAGAGCATTTGTCCCTTTTGTCAAAGCACTTCCTATTCTGGGCTTTTGCTTGGGCTCTCCTTTTACTGTCATTAGGGGAAGACCAACTTCCCACATCTCTGGCTAGTGAAGAATTTCAGTTTTTTTTCTGATGTCCTGGTATAAAGCCTTGGCCTTTCTTCCTGGCATTGGAGCACCTTAGATTTTGAACCAGGGCTTGTGTACAAGCATGTGGCCATCCAGCACCATTTCCTGAGACTCTCCAGTGGGCCAGGCCTCTGTGCAAGAGATAAACTTGACACAGAGATAAACTTTTCTTCTCCTTGGGTTTCGTGAGTCAGACATGGAATCAGACACGGAATCAGACGATTCCAGTATAAGCCCCCTTGATGGGAGTAAGAACAGGAGGCCTGGGGAGTGGTGGTTAAGAAGACTTGGATTTGAGGATTTCCACTTTAGACCAAGATAGGGTAACAGGGACTAATTTACCTTCCTATCTGAAACAATCGAAAAATGGACAAAAACATGCAACACCGGTCATTAGTCAGTGAAGGACAGTGATCTCTTGAGAGGTAGGCATGAGGGTTTTTCCCTCTTGACACCAAATATGCATTTTTTTTCCCCAGCACTACCTCCCCAGTTCTCTGGACACCAACTTGAGTGTCCAAGAACTCAGTTCAGTTCTGACACTACCTACCTAGAGTTAGAGTCAGATCCCACCAGTGAGGGGCTTAGTCCCACAAGACTGCCCCTACTTACGATGCCAGTCTCAAGTCCTGGGCCACCCATACTTCTGACTGGCTATAAATCAGGGTTCTCATGATGCCCTCCTCGGGTTCAATACATTGGTAGAATGGCTCATGGAACTCAGGAAGACACTTCACTTGCATTTGCTGGTTTACTATAAAGGATACAACTCAAGAACAGCCATATGGATAAGATGCATAGGGCAGGCTGTTGGGGGCAGGGGTGGTTTGGAGCCTCCGTGCCCTCTCTGGGTGCTCTACCCTCCTAGCACCTGGATGTGTTCACCATCCAGAAGCTCTCCAGATCTCAACATTTAGGAATTTTTTTAATGGGGGTTTTATCACGTAGTCATGATTGATTAAATCATTGGCCGTTGGTGATTAGCTCAGTCTCCTCTGCCCAGAGTTGTGGGATGGGGCCGAAAGTTCCAGGCATGTAATCAAGGCTTGGTCTTTCTGGCAGCCAGCCCCCATGCTGAAGTTGTTTAGGGACCTGCCAAGAGTCATCTCATTAGAACAAAAGACGTGCCTATCACCTTATCACTTAGGAAATTTCAAGTGTTTTAGGAGCTCTGTGCCAGGAACCAGGGACAAAGAGCAAGTATCTTTCTTTCTTTCTTTCTTTTTTTTTTAACATCTTTATTGGGGTATAATTGCTTTACAATGGTGTGTTAGTTTCTGCTTTATAACAAAGTGAATCAGCTATACATATGTCTCCATATCTCCTCCCTCTTGCGTCTCCCTCCCTCCCACCTGCAAGTATCTTTCTTATACCACAGGGAGAATTGGGGTGCGCCCTACAGTTGCCTCCGCTCACTGCTGTGAGAGTACTTTCAGACCATGGCACAGGGGAAACCAGGCAGAGCTAGACAGACACTCTGAGTTGAGATGGAGCTGAGAGTTCAAGGAGATGAAAGCAGCTAGGGTTTGTAGGACAGGACTGTACTGGAGAAGAGAGATGCACAGAGAGAAAAGTAGAGATCTATAGAGTGCCCCTCCACCCCCATCAAGGATCCAGCTGGGAACTGATCAGCACGGGAACTACCTGAGGCTAAGGAAAGAACCAGTTGAAAGAAAGAATTAGGGAAACAATGTGGCATGTTCACACGGGGCTGGGAATAGTGCCTATTCCAGGCCCAAAATGGCTTCCCTGGTGAATTCTACCAAACATTCAAGGAAGAAGTAATACCAGTTCCACCCTCACTCTTCCAGCAAATTGAAGAGAAGGGAACGCTTCCCAACTCATTCTGTTAGGCTTGCGTTATCGTGATACTAAAACCAAAGACATCGCAAGGAGAGAAGACTAAAGACCAAGATCCCTCATGAATGTAGATGCTAAAATTCTAAACACAATTTTTGCCAGTCTCATTTAGCAATATATAAAAAGGCTGATGTAATATGACCAAGTGGGGTTTACCCCAAGAATGCAGGGTTGGTTTAGCATTTGAAAATCAGTCAGTGTAATTCACCACATTAACAAACTAAAAAAGCAAAACCACATGATCATCTCAGTAGGTGCAGAAGAAGCATTTGACAAAATCCAACATCTACCCTGGCATGATGAAGCAGACGTTTCTTACAGAAAATGAAAGCGATCCTCAGGAGCAGGGTGTAAGCAAGATAAACAGGACCTCAGGCATTGGAGCAGGAGAGAGGAATCAACAACTGTCTGCACAGAGTTGAAAAATCCAACATCTATTTCTGATTTAAAAAAAAAAAACTGGGCTTCCCTGGTGGTGCAGCGGTTGAGAGTCCGCCTGCTGATGCAGGGGACACGGGTTCGTGCCCCGGTCCGGGAAGATCCCACATGCCGCGGAGCGTCTGGGCCCGTGAGCCATGGCCGCTGTGCCTGCGCATCCGGAGCCTGTGCTCCGCAACGGGAGAGGCCACAACAGTGAGAGGCCCGCGTACCGCAAAAAAACAAAAACAAAAACAAAAACCCTCAGCAAGTAGGAAAAGAAGGGAACTTCCTTAACCCAATAAAGGGGATCTATATAAAACTACTGCTAACATATTTAATTGTGAGAGACTGAATACTTTTCCCCTAATATCAGGAGCAAGACAGGAACGTCCATTCTCATCATTTCTGTTCACCATTGTACTAGAGGTTCTAGGCAGTGCACTCAGGCAAGGAAAAAAAAAATCCACATTGGAAAGGAAGACATAAAAGTGTCTATTCACAGACATGATCATCGTAGAAAATGTGATGGAATCTTTGAAAAAGCTACTCGAACTAATAAATGGGTTTAGTAAAGTTGCAGGATACAAGATATACAAAAAGCAGTTGCATTTCTGTGTGTTAGCAGTGAATCATCAGAAACTGAAATTTTTTTTAAAGCACCATTTATAATAGCATCAAAAATATGAAGTACTTAGGAATAAATCTGACAAAAATTTGTAAGGTCTGTAAACTGAAAACCACAAAATATTGCTGAGAGAAATTAAGGAAGATCTAAATAGATGGAGAGACATGCCATGTTCATGGGCTGGAAAATTCAGTATCGCTAAGATATCAGTTTTCCCCAAATGATATATAAATTCAACTCAATTTCAGTCAAATTGAAACCACTAGGTGGCGTTTCAGGGAGGTCTCCGAGGAGCTCCGGTTCTTTATGTCTCAGGGCAGAAAGAATTCAGTGAGAGGCAAAGTGATAGATAAGAAGTGATTTATTAGAATAGGACGCTTGTGAGGTTACAAGTAGCGGACGGGCAAGAGGGTGCCGTGTGCCGAGAACTTAGTGGGCCACAGTTTTATAATCAAAGGAAAAGTGGGGAGGGGGTAAAGGCCACCCTCTTCCTCATTCTAGAGTAGACGTCAGGCTTCCATCATCAGCTCCTCCTACAGGTTGGCCAGGGGAGTTTTCTTGTCCCTACTTGGTCAAGCCAGGACTGTCGTGGCACTATGGAAATGAGCAAAAAGGCGGTAATATATGCTAAAAATGCTAAATCATCTCAGGTTTTGGTATAATGCCACCTTTTCCTTATATTTTTGTTTTTAGTACATGCAGAAGAGTGTGTCCTAGGAATCATTAACTTACTGAGTCAGGATATGGGTAGGATGTGGGGTCTCATGCCACCATTGTTTTATTGTTTTGGGGTGTGTCTCATACTTCTGTTGCATGGTTTTTTTGCTAAGCAAGTCTGCTTTCTTGAGTCATCATTAACTTACAGAGGTCGCCAGTACTTTTTTCTTTACTTACAATCCCCTAGCGGGATTAACTGTTTAATTACAGTAAGTCCCCTACATACAAACGAGTTCCATTCCAAGAGCGCGTTCTTAAGTCCAGTTTGTTCGTAAGTCCAGCAAAGTTAGCCTAGGTACCCAACTAACACAATCGGCTATGTAGTACTGTACTGTAATAGGTTTGTAATACTTTTCACAAAAATAATACATAAAAAACAAACAAAAAATAAAGAAAGCATTTTTAATCTTACAGTACAGTCCCTTGAAAAGTACAGTAGTACAATATAACAGCCGGCATACAGGGGCTGGCACTGAGTGAACAGGCAAGAAGAGTTACTGGCTGGAGGAGGGAGAGGAGGTGGGAGATGGAAGAGCTGAAGGATCCTCAGCAATAGGAGACGGAGGGCAAGCTGCAATGTCACTCACGCCTGACGTTGATGGCACAGGTTCTGGTTCCTTGCTGGGTTCAATTCTATCTACCCTCCTGAAAAACCGATCCAGTGATGTCTGGGTAGTAGGTCCTTTTTTCTTGTCATAGATGACACGGTAGCACTGGATTTCATTCTGAACGGCTGCTGAACCTTCGTGTACCGTGAAGTCTGACTCCCAAGAGAGTTGGCAAGTAGTTATGGGAAGATTCATTAGTTCAGTTTCCTAAAAACAAAACAAACATGGAAGCCTGAATTTTGAAGCCTTCGAAGGAGGCCCACGTCCCCTTGGAAAGTAGGTATTCCTGATGATGTTGTCGGGGAATGGTGTTGCCCAGCTCGGGGTTTGAGGGGGCCCTGAACCTGAACCTGACTCTGGGTTGGAATGTGTGTCATTGATCATGTGGCTTTACTGGGCAGAAGCAGAAAGTTGCCACAGCCCACAGTTCCATAACAACGAGTCTCTCAAAGTTACTCACCTTGTTAAACTATTTTGGGGCTGGTCTTTCTGGTTCTGTTTGGTTGAACAAGTTGGGTTTTAGGGGATCATTGGGTCCAGCCTCCTCGTCTTACAAAGCAGGAAGCAGAAACCCCTGGGAGTCTGGTGTGCTGTGTGGCCCCTTCTCACACAATGACTCTGGGCCCCAGCACTGCCCAGTGCTGCCTTCTGAGTCAGTGCCCGATTCTTTGAGGGCCTGCCTTGCCTGAAGCTCCTAGGGTTGCTTTTTTAAATTTATTTATTTATTTATTTATTTATTGCGGTACGCGGGCCTCTCACTGTTGTGGCCTCTCCCGTTGCGGAGCACAGGCTCCGGACACGCAGGCTCAGCGGCCATGGCTCACGGGCCCAGCCGCTCCGCGGCATGTGGGATCTTCCCGGACCGGGGCATGAACCTGTGTCCCCTGCATCGGAAGGCAGACTCTCAACCACTGCGCCACCAGGGAAGCCCTAAATTAATTTTTTAAATTTGAAATAGTTCCAGACTCACAGGAGAGTTGTAAGAATAGTACAAAGACCTTTTTCCTCCCTGAATCATTTAATCTGAAATTCCATCACCCCTACATTCTTTAGGGTGTGTTTCCTTCTAGCAGACATTCTCCTGAATAACCGCAGGATAACCATTAAATCTGATATTAACATTGATCCCTCACTATCATCTAGTCCACAGACCCCATTGGTGTTTCTCCAGTTGTCCCAATATTGTCTTTTTTAGCAAAGGATCCACCCCAGAGTCATATGTCACATTTAGTTGTCACATATAATTTGTCCTCAGGACAAATTAGGTAGAATATCTGAAATCTTAGATTAAAAAATTAAGACTTAACATTATTTCAGCGAGCAGAATAAGTAATATGACGTTCAGGCAAAACACCAGTGAACTGAGTGCATGTACCAAAAATAGATTAGGGAACACAGTGTCAGAGGAACATTATGGATGACAGATATTTTCCGTTCTTGTCAAACCTCTCATCTGCCCTCATCCTAGCTTTGTTTTTCTCCTGCGGATTTACATGACCGCATCTGCGCTGTTGTCTCTGCAGGCCTCAGGGCTCAGACTCATCGTTGGGTGGCACATGTTAGTGGTGAGGCAGTGATGCCGTCCACCTTTCAGTTTAATATTCTATCTTGTATCTAAAGTCACGTTTATACGCACCTTCTCTTTCCAAGGAGGACTCAGCGGTGATTAGATGCTGGCTCCAAATAAGTCTTCCTCCTGCTTTTAATGATTTCATTGTCCATTTCTCCCCTTTGGCCGTGAAGAACAGTTAATAAGCTTACTGCTGTCAGCCTGCTTGCCTTTCCAGTTAATCAAGGGGGATTAGGCTTGTGACCATAACTGAAAAGTGGCATAAAATTAGCATGAAAAGTAACATCTCAAACGCAACTTGATGAATTTTTCAACATAACAGAATTTCATAACAGGCAGTTGTGATGTGCTCAGACCAGAGTCTTTGGGTTCTGGAAGCTCTGCAGCCACGAAGAAACAAACTCTTGTGGCTTTCACATCTCTGGCTCTTGAAGGACTCACTGTGTCCAAGTTCCAGCCGGCCCTTGATGACTGCGGCGCAGGAACCCAGGGGGGAGATGGTCCCCAGCAGTCCATCCAGGCCAGTGCGGATCTGCTGAGCCGGGGCCTCTGTGTGCTCCACGCTCTCCCAAAGCGTGGCCTTCATTTGCTCCAGGAAGTGTTTCATACTGGCTCCCAGCCACAAGGGACGGTGTGTGGGTGTGTGGGAGGGCTGGGAGTGGATTCTTCAGCAGAATTACCACACACACCACGGCAGGAATAGGGAAGCCATTTCTTGAAGACACAGGTTCAAATCAGGGACTTGGGAAAGTTTGTTTTTCTTCACTTTCTGAGTCTCTGCTTCCTGTTTTATAGAGGAGATCTTACCTACCTCATGGAAAAGTCATGAGTGTTAAACAGGAACTTAGGTGAAGTGCCTGGCACAGAGCACTTCCTGCTCCACGTCCAGTGCATGCGCCTTGCTGCCCCTTCCTTCCTGTATGTCCCTCCCCCTACCATCTACTCTCAGGTCCCGGGGCTGGGGGTGGGGGTGGGAACTCACCTCAGAAGATCCAGGATGTTGGATGATAGGAATTGTTATGTAGACCATAGGCTGCATTTCTCACGCTGGGATTTTCTCAGAAATACTCGTGGAAGGAGATCATGAGTGCGGGTGCTGAGTGGGGGTGTGAGTGACAGGAAGGCCAGCGCGGCTGAGGGTAGAGCGAGGGGGCACACAGGAGCCACTGGTGGCTTCCAGGTTGGCAGTGGTGGTGCGGGTTTCTGGCTTCACCCTGGCTGCATGTGGAGGACGGGTAGGGGGCTAGGGTGGACGCTGGGAGGCTGGAGGAGGCTGTGTCACACTCCAGGGGCAGGGTGCTGGGGACTCAGAGGAGGGCTGCAGTGAGCCAGACAAAAGTGGCCGGAGGCATCTTTCTGATGGCACCACAGGCCTGCTTGTGCCTTTCAGCCACCTTCCTCACCCCTGCCGGGAACAGGGTGCTGAACCAAGTCCCACGTGTACAGAGTGTGGACATAAGTGAAGACCACTCAGATGAGAACAGGCAATGGCTGTTTATTCAGAGCTTGCTCTAACAGGGGGACTTGTGTTTTGGAGACTTGCTGGCAGGCAGAGGAGTGGGAAAGCTGTATAGAGGAACAAAAGGAAGGCTTCAGCTGTGCCCTGATAGGAGGCCGTGGGCTCAGGAAGCTGGAGGCGGACAGTCTAGAAGCAGGACAGGCTGTGATTGGTTGCGGGAGCACACCTGGCTTTCTCAGGTTGGTCCTAAGTTGGAAGCAGGGACAGAAATTAGGGAAGCTGTCAGTTATTAATCAAGACCTGTTCATTTTTTTTTAATATAGATTATTTTATTTATTTTTGGCCACTTTGGGTCTTCGTTGCTGTGCGTGGGCTTTCTCTAGTTGTGGCGAGCAGGGGCTACTCTCCATTGCGGTGTGCGGGCTTCTCATTGCAGTGACTTCTCTTGTTGTGGAGCACAGGCTCTAGGCGTGTGGGCTTCAGTAGTTGTGGCACTCGGGCTCAGTAGTTGTGGCTCCCAGACTCTAGAGCACAGGCTCAGTAGCTGTGGTACCCGGGCTTAGTTGCTCCGTAGCCTGTGGGATCTTCCCGGACCAGGGCTCCAACCCGTGTCCCCTGCATTGGCAGGCGGATTCTTAACCACTGCACCACCAGGGAAGCCCAAGACCTGGTCATTTTGAGCCAATTATTACAGAGGTTATGGCTGGCTTCCTGAGCTGGTTGCTAGAGATAGTGGTCTGACCTCCTACAGGTCTAACTTACAGGTAGCAGGCTGGCTTCCTGGGCTGGTTACTCTAGGTGGTGGGTTGGTTCCCTGGGCTGGGTGCTGCAGATTGTGGATCAGAGCCCTGTTTCTATAACGTTTATTGTCCGTTTGTATATTCAGTCTCAGAAGAATGTGTGTGACACAGTCTGCTCCTTTGAGTTGTTTGCAGTCCAGCTTCTGAGAAACCACAACTGCTTATCCGGTGGGTCAGGGGACGGAGTGGCCTCTGCAGTCACCGTGTCTCTTTATGGCAGGGCTCCAGCCTACACCAGAATTTGAAAACTGGTGGCGTGTCATTGGGATCTAGCTTACAGTCAGAGCCCTGAGCTAATCTCCGTTGTCACAAGACGCTACCATTTTTCTCTTTTTTGATTCAGATTCTTGGGGGTTAAGGCATCAAGTTATGTTGTTGAGTGTTGAAATATTTTTTTAACCTTTTATTATGGAGAAAGAAAGGTAGAATAATCCAACGCAGCCTCATGTACACATCATCACCGAGTTAAAATGATAACTCGTGACTAATCTTGTTTTATCTGTGCTCCTGATTACTTACCCCCATATCATTTTGACATAATTCTCAGACCTCATTGCATATCTGAGTAAGAATTTTTTTTTTAAATGAATGCTCAGGTCCTTTTGTCACTGTGCCAGACTGAAGGCCAGATGTTTGTTTTCTGACCTGGATTTTGTCACTTACCGGCCCTGTGGTCTTGGATAAGTCCTTACGCTCTCTGACCCTTGGTTTCCTCTTTTGGAAAACAGACTGTACCACATACTGGCTCCTGTTGGCGTTCATTTGTGAGGGTCTGATGAGATCCTGAGGGAGCAGAACTTTAGCACGTAGTGATGTGACATACAGATGGAGAGAACTCTTTGTCTAATCTGTCTGCCGCATAAAAGACCGCTGTTCCTGCACTTCCCAGCGCTGTTCACTAACCACATTGTGGAAATGCCATTGTCAGCTCCCGTCTTTCCACTCACGTACCTGAGTGTTGAGGGAATCATCTTCCCCAGGCAACTGAGGTGAAAGCCCTAGGCTGGGACGCAACCCCTCACACACCTCTCTGGCCCAGTGTGCCTGCCTGCCAGCCTCTCCCAGCCCAGGGGTCTGCTCTCGGGCCTGATGTGGCCTAGTGCTCACGTCTGGTCCAGGGCCTGGGCTGCCCTGTCCTCAGTGCTCAGGAGGACAACCCAGCTGGCCCCATCAGATGAGAGAGTGCTCATGGGGCAAGTTGGCTCATAAGTGGTTTGGTCCCCTGGGGTCTTGTTTCTTGCTATTATTTCTTCTGCCTAAAATAGTATTTCCTCTGCCTAAAAGTTTTCTATCTGTGGTGCCTGGTTTGGAACAAAACTATCTGTTGCTCAGAAGTTAGGGCGGCAGACTTCCTGCTGCCCAAGTATGCAGTGAACCCTGGGTTCCAGTAGGCTTCTGGGAAGCAGAGACTCTGATTAACAAGAAGAGGTTTGTTGGTTAAATTAAAATTTATTTTAAAAGAAGAGGAGGTAACAGTGGTGGCCAGAAAAAAAACGACCTCTCAAAATGAATTGAATCAGCTCTCACTCCTCAGAGAAGTGTCCCGTTTGCTCAGTGCTACCCCAGCCAGTCCACTGCCCTGAGTCCCATTTTTTAATTGCCCCAACAGAAGAAGGGCATTTCCTGCTGAAGAAAGAGCTGTTCTGTCCTCTCCTGAGTCCATGGCCTTTAGTTTAGCTCCTCCCGCAGCAGCGCGTGTGACCCCCCGTGACCTGGCTGAGTAGTCAGGGCTGGAGGAATTATGGATGTTGGCCAGGCACAGCCCCTGTACGTGGCCTCGGGGCACAGGCCTGTGGCATCAGCACCGCCTCTGGCATCTTTCCCAGGCACTGCTCAGATACTTTCTGTCTTTCTGTATTGGCCGAGTCCCTCTTTGTGACCCTGCAGGCACAGTGCCAAGTTCTGGAGGAATGTAGGTGTGACCTTGGTGGGGTCTGGGGCAGGGAATGTTCCCAGAGGACACTTGTTCTGCTCCACAGAGGCTGTGTGGCTTCTTGCCCAGGAGCTTGGCCTGGGCTCCATTTCCAACGCTGGGCGAGTTGTTTAGCCTCTGGTATGTAAAGGTGATAATAACAGCTCACCTTATGGAGTTAGTGTTCTTGCGGTGATGCAAGGAGCCAAGCTAATGAGCAGTGTCCAGCACATCCTAAGGTGATGACAGCCCCACATTTACAGGCCTGTTGTTCTCAGCCCAACAGTAGCAACCTTACCACACCCCATAAGAAAGGCACAGGTACACCCTGCTTACACGGAGAGAGAACACAGGTGGCACCAAAGATCTACAGACCCTTGCTTGCTTCAGCCATGGTGCTAATCGTCCTGGTTAGGGTGTCTCTTTGCTCTCTGAGAAGAGGCAGCTGTGGTGGGTCCAGGGCCTTGTTCTTTACCTCTTATAGCTGGTCATGCCATGTTGCTGACTGCTGGTCATTGGTGTGGAGGGACCCAGCCTCTGATCCAGTTCTACCTGTAAAAACTTGGTATTTTGATACTTACCTGAAGCCTATCTTTTTTTCTCAATTGGTTCGGGATCTGAAGGGAGGAGTAGTGTTATTCGTTAGTTCTCTGAGGTCCCTTGAAGTGGTAGAACCAAGACTGGAAATAGTTGCCTCAAAATCATGTGATATGGTCTTTATCTCACGCACGGTATCATGACCGTGGACTCATAGGATATTGGGGCCAAATGGATCCTCGGACACTGCTTTAGGCCCACTTTGTTCCTACAGATTTGCCAACTGTAGCTTTTCCACCATGGGCTCCAGGAAGAGGGGAGGGAGAGGGGGCAGAGCAGTGAAAATTAGCTGGTTTGAAGACTTGATTTTGGGAAGCACTGATCTGGTGTTCTTGACACTTAACGGGCACGTCAGGGATCTTGGTAGCAAGCAAGTTCCCAATTCTGGCCAACCTGAAAAGGAACGTGTTGGGAGGCTGTTGGGAAAGGAACACACGGGACTGACCGTTGGCTGGTGGCCAGACTGGGGAATGGGCCGGAGCCCCAGGGCACCAGGCACAGGAAAGCACAGCAGCACCTCACGGCCAAAGCCACCCTCCCCCTGCAGCGACTGGGCTAGAACCACCTCCCGCCATCCCTTTGTCCCTTGCTCAGACTGAGAGGGTGTCTGACAGGCCGAGCACGGGTTCTGGCCCACTGTTGGCTGACCTGGGACCTGGCCCCTGCAGGTTCCTGCACTCTGGTTTTCTGCCTATGGGATTTGTTTTCCCACCAGAATCACACAGATGGGGTAAAGAAAGACTCTTTGGTAGAGTCTATTTAGGGAGTGGGGCAGCCAGAATTGGTAACTGGAACAAAGTGTGATGGGGAAGGAAGTGCTTGAGGACCGTGGAAGGAACAGAGACAGAGCGCAGAACCCTGATCCTTTGTGGTCAGGGCAGGCCTGCACAGGAAGGGACGTGTCTGGGATGCCAGACGGTCAGAAGCCTGGCTGGTTGGAGCAGGCGTGGTGGAGAGAGGGTTGCAGGGAAGTGTTCTCGATGTGTGAGGTTGGATATGAGGTGGCGGGTGGCCTTCAGGGATGAGAGAAACGGAGAGGCTGGCGTGGGGGCCCACAGAGGGGCGGGGCGGAACTGGGCCGGCCCCTGCTGCTGCCTCTGTGGCCCCAAGAAGTCCAGTTAGGGCGGGGGTGTGGCTGAACAGGAGGGCAGCTTATTCCCAGGTAATGGTGCAGCGCAGGGCATCTGTGGGCAGCACAGGCAGGTCCGCCCAGCAGAGGGCTGTGGCTGAGCCCCCGACGGGGCCGCTGTGCGCTGGAGCCCACGGGAGCCCCTGAGTAGGCGGCCGGCTGCTGCAAGGTCAGTGGTAGGAAGGGCTTTTTTTTCCTTAAATTGAGAACATTCATGTTTCTGAAAAGTGAGGCTGGACAGCAAACTGGAGGTGGTAGAAGAGGGGAAAGCTCAGGGCGGCTATTAGCTCATCTCCGTGCTGACGAGGAAAGTCCGAGGGAGCAGAATGCTTTTGATCTGCCCACAGAGTACGTTCTTCTGAACGACACCCAGGAGAGGCCTTTTCAGTGGAAAATGTGAATTGTCGCTTTCAGGGGGAGGTGAGACTTGCCACTGCGTCACCTGGGACGGATGGGCTAGCTCCCAAAGCAGAGGCCCTGTTGGTGGGCAGGAGATGGTTCCTCGTGCCTGGGGGCCCCGCGCCTGAGTTTCCCAGGCTCGAGTCGGGTGCTTCCCGGAGGCCGAAGGGTCTCCAGCAAGCCGGGCGCGTGGCTCGTCCATGGTAGCTGGCCCCACACACCGGGGCGAGATGCTTTGCGTGGTGTGGGAGCGGAGGAAAGCACAGGAGCACTTCGTGCCGGGGCAGCAGAGAACAGCTCGTGGAAAAAGGTGCCCTGCGAGTTTGCTTTCGTAACTGGTCGATGGGAGTGAGGAGGAGGGCGCGTGAGCAGGGCACGGAGGCAGGAAATGTGACCGTGTTTCACTCCTCTGATCATGGTGTTTCAGCAGCTGTGGCCAGATTTCATCATCACGCTACCGTTAGGATTTTTGCCACGTCCGAGTACCATCTGTTTATTAATACGAATTTTTTCCTTAAATTGCTTTCTTCCTCATCGTTTTTTGTTTTTTTTTGGTCACACCACGTGGCTTTAGGGATCTTAATTCCCTGACCACTGCCAGGGAATTCCCTAAATTGCTTTTTTTTCTTTAACTTAAGCAACTTTAGTTGTAAAGGAAGATTAGATCCCGCCTGTGATTCACGTATTAGTATTTCTGTCCGGGTCTTTGTCATTAGCTTTTCTGGGCCTCCTCAGCAGATGCCGTGCCTGTGTCACAGCTGCCAACTTTACGTGGCTGCAACCGCCATTGCCACCAGTGTGATCTTTTAGTTTTTTAAATTTTCATAACATTTAGCTATACAAGGAGCTTACAAGTACCTTTCTAAGAAGCCAAACATAAAGTTCAAGTGCCCTGGGATGACCCCCTCATTTTAGTTCCCTTCCTAGCAATGGCCTTGTTCATCAGTTTTGTGGGTAACCTTCCTGGCCTTTTTCCTGCATATTGTTTTGTTGGTTTTATTGTTGTTTTTAACATAATGTTATATATTGTCTGTTGTCCTGCTGTTTTTTTCTTACAGTGATTTTTCTAAGGCACAAATCTTTTGAAATTAATTATTTTAATAAGTGAAAACAGTAATACATACGTTTGGTTTAAAAAAGTCTCACAGTACAACAGGGTGATTCCAGGACCCAAAGCTGACCATGTCTCTCCTGTGCTTCCAGCTCTGAGAGGCTCCCATGTCCCACGGGAGGAAGGGCACACACCCCCCAGCCCGTGGGGCCCTGGGCCATCTGCTTCCTGCTGCTGCCGCCGCAGCCCTCCCAGAAGTCCTTTCCCCTGCCAGTCTGCTGTCCATCTACCCCAGCCCCCTGCGGTGCTCCCCGGGCTCTGTCCGTACCCCCTCCTCTGACAGGCTGGTGGCCCTGGAGAGGGTGCTGCTGCCTTGTGCATCACCAGGGGCAGCACGAGGGGGCTGGCATACAGGTCAGGGGCTGTGGCCCTGCTGTCAGGGCTCCCCGCTGCTCGCTGTGCCTGGCGGTGTAACGCTGGGTGAGTGAGCCCCCCTCTGCAGGCAGGAAAAGCACTCAGATCAGGGCCTTCCCCCGGGTGGGTGCTCCGTGTGAGCTGCTCTTCTTACCCTGTCATCTTTATTCTTCACTGTCGCAGCCCCGGGCCAGCACAGGTGTGCCAGTGTTCGATGTGTGTTTGGATGTCGAATAAAGGGAGGAAGGATAGAGGTGGACCTGACGCGTGCATGAGGACAGGCAGGGGCAGAGGCTCTACGGAGGAGTCAGGCTGTGATGCCCACTGCACTGAGGTGCTGAGTGGGGACAGTGGCAGGGCGGCAGGGAACTGGGGCTGGGGAGGAGGCCGAGGGCTGCCAGCCAAGACAGGAAGACCTCAGCAGGCTCAGATGCTATTTCCCAGGCGTTTGTACTTCACAGCGCTGTCTCTTTGCTCCAGGAAGAAAGAAGCCACAGGCGTTGGCGCTCACCCAACAGGGCCAGGGCCTCCACCCATTTCTGGCTTTGCTGTCCCGTGTTCAGGGTGATGGCGGGGTTGAAACAAGCTGCACTTTTTTTGATGGAGCACCCTCCCCCTTTTTTGCTTTTGCCTGTTTATTTCCAGGCACTGCTACCGTAGAGAAGTTGGAGGACTTCATCAACAACATTAACAGTGTCTTGGAGTCTTTGTACATCGAGATAAAGAAAGGCGTCACGGAAGATGACGGGAGACCCATTTATGCGCTGGTGAGTGCAGACAGAGCCCCCTGGTGGATGTGTGAGGGACTGCAGTGGAGACAGCCCCGTGCCCTCCTTACTGGGGCGAATGCAGGGGCACCCGCCTCACCAAGGGCTTGGAGGGAGAAAGGGATAAGATGCCTTTTCATTTAGAACAAGACATAGAAGCTGGGAAAAGAAACACGTGCGTGGCCGCTAAGGACTGAGACATATTTGGGGCCTCCTGTTGTTTTCAGGTTTTCCCTCCCAGCTAGGGGAGGAGGTGAAATACAAACCCCCATCCTTGGCTCGGGAACCACCTTAGGCTGTCAAGGGAGATCAGGCTCCTACCCACCGGGCCCACACAGAAAGGGGCTCTAGCCCAGGGTTTCCCAAACGTTGTCCATGGAAGAAAGGGTTATAGAATCAAATAACATGGAAATGCTGGGTCAAATCGGTAAATCAGATTTATTTACTGCCAGACTTCCCAGTGCCTTTTGCATTTGAAGCTCCATTAGCATGCAGACAAG
Source organism: Phocoena sinus (assembly GCF_008692025.1). NCBI lineage: Eukaryota > Metazoa > Chordata > Mammalia > Artiodactyla > Phocoenidae > Phocoena > Phocoena sinus. The sequence goes on along the minus strand of NC_045777.1, from coordinate 70,511,900 downwards.
TTTCCTGAATTTATCTGAGTTTGGAAGATATTGCACAATCTTGGGAATTCTAAAATCTCTGAAAATTAGACATACTGACTGAGCTATAGGTTTAAGCCTGTAACATAAGACCGGTTACAAATTTATCCCTGTGGCCCACAGTACCGGGACACAGGTGCTCCGTGACTGGCAAGGCAGGGAGGGAGGCAGGGAGGGAGAGAGCGCCAACAAGTGAATTAACTGACAAGTGAAGGGCACAGCCTGACCCTCACGCTGACTTATTTTTTAGGTGAATCTTGCAACAACTTCAATTTCTAAAATGGCCTCAGATTTTGCAGAGAATGAGCTGGATCTGTTTAGAAAGGCTGTAAGTACAGTAACTCCCATTGCCCAGCAGCTGGGCTTCTTATAGGAATACCTGTCTTTCACTGGAAATGGAAACTGCAATCTTAGAGGGTCACCACTGCTGCCTGAGAAAGCCCTTTGCAGCGGGATGTCACCAAGCGCCTCACCCAGAATTCATAGCTGCCAGGTGATTGCTGGGGAGGTTGCCACGGCTGCCTAGGAAAGAAAGGCCGGTCCGGGTTTGACCCCAGCTGGTTGAGCAACAGTGGGCCTCCTGGGTGTGTGATGCAGGTGAATAGGTGTCACTGCCTGGTACTGTGGCAGCATCGCCCGGGAGCTTTTGCTAGAAAGGCCAAATCCCAGCCCCCACCCGGCTGCTGAATGTGACCCTGCATTCTAAGAAGGTGCCCCCGACCCGTTTGCACAGGGACATTTGTGAAGCGCTGCTCTGCCCGCCTGGCTTTGGAGCTGTTCACTCAGCCACCTTGTCACGCACCTGGCTGAGCACCCGGTCAAGACAGTGGTTCTCAGCTCTGGATGCACCGTAATAACTGGGGAGGTAAAAACAACGCAGACATTCTGGCCTCAGGTCTGTCGAGTCCAAGTCTCTGAGGACTGACCGAGTCCTAGAATCATTCCTTCCTAAGCCTCCCCTGGGGACGATCAGCAGCCAGGGTTGAGAACTGGGCTCTAAGATGCCAGACACACTTGTGTGTGCAGGAAAGCTGTCTTCTCAGTGGCTGTGCCCTGCTGTGGGCAGAAGTGTTAGGGCAGTTGGCCGGCCCCTCGCGGCCCTGGGTCCACAGTGCCTCTGCAGCTCCCGAGCGTGCTCTCGCGGCCCACCCTGCTCTCCTGCCCTTCCCGACTCCAGCCTGCCACTCAGACCAGCCCTGATGGCCTGCCCACCTTTGAGTAGGAGGGGTGCTGCCCCGTTTCCTTATTCATTCATTCCTCAGCTTCTCCATCTTCAGGGAGGTGAAGTGACCCTTCTTGATTTGGGGGGGCATTAAGGTCATTCATTTGGGATGGTGTTACAGGAGAGACTTTTGGGTCAAAACTGTTTATGGCTTTGGATGCATATTATTAAGTTATTTTCCTGAAGAGTCCTACAGTTCTGCCTGTGATATGAAGTTTAACTGCACCCCTGCCAGAATTGGTATTATTGCTTGAAAGTTGTTTTTGCCAGTTTAATAGATGAATGTGGTATCTGTTTCTTCCAGTTGGAACTGATTATTGACTCAGAAACTGGCTTTGCATCTTCCACAAATATTTTGAACCTGGTTGATCAGCTTAAGGGCAAGAAGATGAGGAAGAAGGAAGCCGAGCATGTGCTGCAGAAGTTCGTACAAAACAAATGGCTGATTGAGGTACTTCGTACAGTGGATTTTCCAGCTTGGCTCACTTTTTAGAATGAATCAGTTTTTCCTCCAAAACCATATTGTATCTAATGGACATCTGTTGAGCCAGGCCCGTTTGGTTCCCTTCTCTGCTTTGAGGCCCACAGTGACCCTGCGAGGAGGACTGGAACCTCCTGTTCACTCACGTGACCCGGGGGAGCCCCAGCTGGAAGTGGCAGAGCCGTGGGCCCCAGACTCTGCTCCCAGGCAGGCCATGTAGTGTGGCACGCAGGAGCACGGCACTGACGTCAGCCCTGGGCCCGAACCCTGGCGCGGGTGCCCCCGCGTTCCTGTGGGGGTGGCGTGCGCCCCCAGGGTTGTGGCGAGCGGGGCGAGCCGCCGTGTTGGGTGCCAGTGCTGGGCCCTCCCGGGAATCGCCGTCCCCGTCCTGGTTATCGTTGCCAGCGTCATGTTACCCAGGGCCAGCGCTGTGGGGTTCTTTCACTTAGATAGTGGCCCTTAAACAGCAAAGGGGACGTGTAGATAAGCGTTTGGAGAGGAGCTGTAGGAATCTGAGAGGTTCAAGTTTCTCGACGCCCCGTGTCTAATTCTGTTGGCTGGAGCAGTCAGATGTTTCAGTTCTTTTTCCACAAACGCACCACCGTTTCCAAGAAACGCGAGTCAGACAGGCTCAGCGCTGCCTCGTGCACCACAGCTCTGCCCCTCGGGGGCCTGTGTCTGGGCAGGACGTGCCAAGACAGTCCCTCAACTTCCTCATTTGGTGGGAGGCCGCTGCTGTGGTGACACGATGCTTCACTTCCTTTTGGGGTGGAGCTCACCTCTGGAGTCCTTGCGACAGTGTTCTGAGTTACTGATCTCAGAGGGTGGGCGGGCCCTGGTAGCCTGACCAGAAACGTTCAGTGCCTGAGGTACTTGCCTGATGGGAGGAAATGTCTGAAGAGGCCACAGCAGCGAGGGCAGGGGGAGGGGGAGCTGCTAGTGGGTGCCAGCGTCTCTGGGCGTGTCTGCGCAGCATGTGCTTGGGTCCTCCCAGCCGCCCTGTGAGGGCGGGGAGCCCCTTAGCTCTGTTTTGTAGCTGAACCCACTGCAGCTCCGTGATCTGGGTGAAGTCCCACACCCGGCAAGTGGCAGAGCCACGTTCAGGCCCCAGCTTGGGTGACTGCAGGTCCCCATCAATTGCTTTGTCGCAGTTCTTCTTCCTCTCTGGGGTGGATTTGGCGATATGGAATGTTCTCGGGCAGCTCGGGTCATAACTGACCATGCTGTGTCCTCGGGCCAGGCTTTCTAAGGCTGGGGACTGTGACCTCATCGTTGTACTTCATCACTCCTGGAGGTGCTACTTCCTGAACGGCGACCGGGTGGGTAGATGAAGTTCCAGAGGAACAGCATTTATCTAAAACTTACCCCCAAAATAATACAAGAAATCCTCGTAGATTAGGAAATAGCAGTATTCATACGGGACTGTGTGGGTACGAACACCCGTCGTATCCCCCGAAGCTCGCCCTCTGCTGCCCAGGCGCAGCCTCTGTGCCCGGCTCTGGGCCCCGGGGTGGTCATGTGTGTCTCGCACATGCAGGTGCTGTCCCACCACGGTGCAGGGCTGTGCGCCCGACTTTACCGGCACTGATGCTTTGCTGCCCAGAGCAGGGACGACAGAAGGAAAGGACGCCCCTGGGGTCCGCTGGACTTGCCTTGGGCCCTGCCTCCCGTGCTCTCTGCTTCTTCCTCAGTGAAGTGGAGGTGCTGGTGCGTCCTTCCAGGGCTGGGGTTCCCTGAGCGCTGGCCTCCGCAGCCCCGACGGCCTCCGGGGACCCCCTGTGCTGACTGACCCCTCCGGCCTCGTGTGGACAAAGGAACAGACCCGGGAGGAGGGGGAGGGCATCGTGGTGAGACACCCCCAGGGTCCTCCTCTGGCCTTGCCAGTACCTCTGGCGGTGGCTTCTCGCCTCTGAGCCTGTTTCCCGTCTGAAGGATGAGGACGGTGGTGGCACGCAGGTGTTTTTGTAGCGAGGGTGGAGTGCTTTCTGAAGTGGTCGGCATGGGCGTGGCGGTGAGTTCTGTGGCACTTCTCGAGGAACAGCTGAGGGGCTGCGAGGTGAGTGCTGGCCAGTTCCCCGACCAGTCTTCCTGGGGCAGCACCTTGACCGGAGGGACCACGTCTGAGTCTTACCCTCAGCCTCTCAGAAACGGGACTTTCCTCAGAAGCCACGCTGTGGGGGAATGTCACCTGACGGCACTTCGTTACGAAAGTACCTGGAGAGCCCTGCCCGGTACCCTGCACCCGGTACCCTGTGCAAGGCTCCGTCCGCCCTGGCCTTGCACAGGGTACGGAGGTGCTGAGGCACCTGTGCAGCCCCTCAGGGGACCCTGGAGTAGGGGGTGGTCAGGGTCAGCAGGCGAGGCCCCAAGATATGGAGGAGGCCTCAGAGAAAGCACGGATCCTTGGAGCTTGGGTGTCTGCGGGCAGCTGCATCTCTGCACACCCTAGGGACCAGTCCCCACTGCAGGATCCCAGCTCAAAGGACGGCTGTGAGGCCTGGGAGATAACTTGGGTTTGGGTCTTCCTTGGAGATCCAGGGCAGGCCGCCTGTCCCGGTGACGGGGCCCCGAGGATGAGTGGGGTCATGAACAGTAAGCACCGGGCACAGTCTCAGGCAGCTAGAAGACGTTTAGTAACTGCAACTCGAGCCTGACACTGAACTTGAACTTGCTCACCCCAGCCTCAGGCGTTCCTCCTTGGGATCGATGCAAGGGCTACTTAACTCTTCCTTTAGACGTTTATCACAGCACTGCTGAGCGCTGGGCCTTGCATCACGTGCTGGGAACACAGAGTGAGCAAAACCGGGCCGGCCCACGGTCTGGGGAGGGAGCTGGAGGTCAGCCCCGCATCTCGCTGAAGTAGAGTTACAGATAGAGAGGAAACAGGGTTTTATGACAGCGCTAACAGAGGAACCTGCCCTCTGCAGAGGAAGTGACACTCAGCTGAAGGCTGGATAGAAGGCACCTGGACTGGGGGTGGGGACCATGGTCCAGGGCAGAAGGAGCAGCCTGTGCCCGCGTGGGCATGGTGGGCGCAAGGAGCCTGCGGCTGGGCGCTCTGGAAGAGGGGACAAGGTGCGCCTGGAGGTGGGCAGTAAGGGGTTTGGTTCTTCAGCCTAAGAACGGCGGAGCATCACAGGGCTGGGCCTCGCAGAGCTCAGGTCGCTGGACAGGGTTGCAGAGGGGCAAGGGTGGGCCCAGAGGGCAGTTAGGAGGGGGAGGGTGGCCCTGGAGATGGAGCGTTGTTACGGACTGGGGAGCTTTTGAGAAGGTAGCAGCCACAGGACCCAGGGCAGCCTGGGAGGCCCGCCCTCCCGTGCCCAGCACCTAAGGGGCACAGAGCTCCTGTCCGCTTCCTGGCTGGCCTGACAGCCTGCGGCGCGGGACACCAGCGCCTTGTGCCGGGCCCCCGTCCACTTGTGAGAGTCCCCGGGCTGCGTCCTGCCTGCCCGCCCTGCTCTCCACGGTCAGCGCTCCTGCTCTCTGACTGCGCCCATTTGCCGTGTCTCCCTCTGGGTGGTGGCCCGCCTGCCACTGGAGGCCCAGAGTGAATGCACTTCCTGGCTGGCTTACGGTGGGGAGGGGGTGTGAAGTGGGCCCTGCTCGTTGCAGGTGTCAGGTGGAGAAGAGCGGAGACACGAAGGAGTGCTGGGCTGACCCAGCAGCCACAGGTTCCGGTAGTGGCTTCTCCTGAGGCCTGCAACGTCGGCCTGCCCACCGGCCCCACCGGCCCTCCAGCGCCCTTTGCCCAGGAGCCCCACCGGCAGCTCCTCCCCCCGCAGCGCGGGCAGCAGAGGGGAACGAACATGGTTAAGAGGTTCATCTCCTGCTTCACTAGTCGGCTTTCATGAATAAACGTCCGTGGGCCTCTGTGACCCCTGCCTCTGCCCTGTGAGCTGGCCGTAGGGTAGTTACCGCAGCCAGGTTTTCTGTACGTCCTGGCTTTCCACCGTGTCTGGTTGGGGGAACCGGGAGGCCCCACCAGCCATGCCACCCAGCCACGCCGGGGGCCTCCCTGGACCGTCTCCAGCGTTGCCCGTAAAGTGGCGCGGCTGGAAGTGATCACGGATGGTCCCCTTGGTGGCTCCAGGCAGCAGGGCTGGGGGCATCTGCTGTGCTGCTCCCTGGGGGTGGGGCTGGGGGGCTCTGGGGAGGAGAGGAGGAAGTGGGCGCTTGGGTAGGGGGTGGAGTTCATGCTGTGGGATCACTGCCTCCCTTTCCCGGCCTCTGTCCTCATCTGGGGGGGGGCTGGGCAGGCCTCACACGTGGGGCTGCCGTGCAAGATCCATGATTCCCGTCTGTGAAGGCACAAGGAAGGCGCCAAGAAGATGCGGGGGCGGGGGTCCTTGCCTCGGTTTCCTTTTAGGTCTTACCTAAGTTTTCCCCACTAGAGGCTCTGCAGGAGGCCGGCGTGGATGCCTGTTGACTGGGGTTGGTGAAAGCCTGTGCGGCGAGGGGCGTGTGGACCTCTCCCCGTTTCTGGGCCTCGGGCCATGGGAGCAGAGATACAGGGTGGGAAGAGGGCCAGGTGTGCCAGTTTCGTAAAAGATGCCTCTTCCTGTTGTGTCCCTGCAGAAGGAAGGGGAGTTCACCCTGCACGGCCGGGCCATCCTGGAGATGGAGCAGTACATCCGGGAGACGTACCCCGACGCCGTGAAAGTCTGCACCATCTGTCACAGCCTCCTCATCCAGGTACCGCAGGGCCGGGGGCGGGCACTTTCTAGAACTCTCTCTCTGGCCCCCAGGCCTTCCTCCAGCGTGGGCAGAAGATGGGCGTCTCCGCAGAAGTGTCCGAGGATGAGCACACGAAGGCCCGCCTCTCCCTGGTCCCTCTGTTCTCGTCCCAGGGCTCTTTCTACTTTTTATCCAGATAAGGCTCTCAGAGGTCTTCTGTGTGGTCCATATTATCTCGGCAGCTGTGTGGTGAACACCTTTCCGTCTCAACCATGGTTTCCCCGTCATCTGTTTTCCCCTGTGTACTTTGTAGGGCTGCAGAGCAGAGCAGCTGGACCAGTGCTGGATGTTTGTTTCCTTTTTATCTTTTTGCGATCATCACCTACACCGGGATAGGCCTCTTTGCACGTCCATCCTTGGGCACCTGGTTGTTTTCTTGGGTTGAATTCCTGGGAGTGGAGTTTCTGGAACAGAGTGCACACACGACTGTTGAAAGCTTTGCTCCACGTTGCTAAAGTGCCTTCTGCAAAGCGGCCGTCCTCACGCCCACTGCAGGACCCACACATGCTGGGAGCCTGGGACTAGCCTTGCTGCTCCAAGGGCCTGGCCTGCCGCCCCCGCTGCCGCGCTCCGGCCTTTGGAGCCTTGAGCTTCCTCCCCGTGTGCTCATTCGTCAGATTCTTTACTAAAACCCACTGCACTAAGTTAGACTTACGGGTTGTTCTTATTATTAACCTGGGGCCTAGAAGACAAAAATACTGAGCCTGTGGGACGTTTTCCTTGCAGTTTCCTGAAGGTTTATGAACACGGTGGGCTCCACGGCCATCACCTTTCTCATTTCAGGGTCAAAGCTGCGAGACCTGTGGAATCAGGATGCACTTGCCTTGTGTGGCCAAGTACTTCCAGTCCCATTCGGAGCTGCGCTGCCCCCATTGTAAAGACTACTGGCCCCACGAGATACCAGGTTCGTGTCCCTAAGCCGCTGTCTCCTCCTGGCCTCTGGGCGGCTGGGCTGGCAGGGCTGCGAGCGTGTCCGAATTGTGGTGCGTGGCCCTCAGGGGCCACGGGGGGCAGGGAGGCGGGGTGCTCCAACAGAGCCGTCACGTGTGCGCAGGACCCGAGCTGCACTCGCTGAGGCAGCTTCTGCTTAAGCGGAGCCGGCTTTCGCTTGCCCTGTTCCACAGGCTCCCTAGACCCTGGTAGACATTCTGAGGCATGTGAGGGTCTGGTGTAGACGAGGCTCTCCCCCCGGCAGCTGTCTCGGGAGGGGAGGTATAAGCGGTGCCCCCAGCTCCCTCTGTTTGTTTATCTGTCAACTGGGGCTAATTCTGCCTTCCTGGAGAGTAGAATGTTCCATAGGACAGAGTCCTTGGCACACAGCCGTGGCTGTGGATGGCAGCCGGCTGCACCGTTCACAGCATTTTCTGGCTTTTCTGCGTACAGAAGTCTTTGACCCCGAGAAGGAGAGGGAGGCCAGCATCTCCAAATCGAACAAAAGGTCCTTGCGATCCAGGCAGCACTAGCCGGCCACGGCCTTCAGGGGAGTGACTGGCGCGCCCCGTTTGGAAGAGACGCATCAGTTTCGTGTTGCACGTGATTCACCTCCTTTATCTTTTACGTTCACTTGTTAATGGGTTTGGAATAAACTTACTAAGCAGCCACCTCGGACTCGTCTGTGGTCGGGTGCCCCCTTTCCTGGAGCTGAGAGTTGGGAGCCCCCCGGCTTGGGCTCCGGAGTGAGGCTGGCAGAGCTCCTCCTGCCCGGCACCGTCTGAGGCCACTTGCTCAGGGCGGCTTTGCCTTCGGTCCCCAGCTGTGGTCACCCATCCCACCCACACTGGCCGGCCCGACTTGGGCTTGTGGGGGCCTTGGCCTTGGCCCCCCGACGCCCCCCGGGCTGCACCCTCCTTGGCCCAAGACGCACCGGCCTGAGCGGCGTCACCCACCGGCTCCAGGCTTCTCCCGCGGAGTCACCTTCCCACCGTGCCGGGCGGCCCGGCACGCCCCTGCTGACTGCCCTTGCCCGCGAGCCCGGGCCACGCGATGGGGCCCCGTGTACCGCAGCCCCTCTCCCCTCCTACCTTCCAGGGCACGGCATTTCTTTCTGTCCCTGAACAAACCATCGTGTTCCTCACAGCTAGGCCTCTGCACACACGTCTCCCCCGCCTGCCTGCCCTCCCCTCGTGTGTCCCGCCCTTGCGGGCAACACCTGTCCACCCTTTAGATCTTGGTTAGGCTGTCACCACCTCCACTCCAGTCCCCCACCTCCCCGCGTGTCTCTGACCCTCACACTGGCCGCACTATTTTGACTCCCTGTCTCGCCTCCCTTCCACCCCAGAATCAATCAGGACCCCCTTCAGTCATGACAGCAAACCCAACTCAGAGAGGCTTAAACAAGGAAGGACTTGGCCAGAGGGGGTCCTTTAGGAGAGGCTTGACTTAGTGGTTCCAAGCATCCGTATTTCTCTCTCTGCCCTGTTATCATGAGTGTTGGCCTCACGCTGGCGCCTAAAACACGGTCTTCCAGCAAATCCAGCCTCTTTCTTCAGGGTAGCAAAATGGCTGCCATACTTGCAGGCCTCGCTCACCCAGGCCCCGCCCTCAGGAGGAAGAGGGCGGGTCTCATTTAGTGGCTCCCGCATCCCAGCGAACATCCAATCTGGATACCTGTGGGGGAGGGTGGGATAGTCCAATGGGCACTCGGCCTGGGCCACCTCTGAGCCGGGAGTAAGGCAGCCCCTCCCAAGCCACGTGGCCGAGTGAGGAGGAGGTTCTCTAAGCAAATTGAAGACGCTGTTACCAGGGAGAGGGGGAATGAATGTGGGCGCCCAAAGGGTGGGGTGTCCTCCACCCGTGCGGCAAGGACCCTCTGCCCGATTCACCTGCATCAACCCGCTGTGGGGCGGGACCCCGGTCCGGCCTGGGCCCTGAGGCCCACCCCCAGGCAGTGAGAGGTGCTCAGCTGTGCGCCGGCCAGGCCCCTGGGCCAGCCTTGTGAAGGCAAACACAAGCCTGGGTGAAGCCCTGCGGGAGCCCCGACTGGCGGGTGGGCGCAGCTGTGCCACCGAAACCAGCGCCAGCCAGCTTACCCAGAAAAGGGGTTTCTTGGGAGGGTCTGAGAAAACACGGACGCTGGGCTCGGGGATTCCGGCGGGGAAGACCCACTCCCCGGGCACGGCGGGGGCTGCAGCCACTGCACAGCAGCTCCAGCTGTTCTGTGCGTCCTCAAGATGCAGGTCCAGGAAGGTTGCATTCCCGGGAGGACACACCCTCCACGGCTGCATTCCCAGGAGAAAGGGCATCCTCCACAATGCTGTTCCGGACAAGGGGGACCGGAGGCCAGGGCCCAAAAGCAGAGCAGCACGCCGTGGCCCTCCTGCCTGTCCGGGCAGGTGGCTGGGCAGTCAAGGCCAGGCAGGGTCACACCACGCAGGTGTCAAGGAAGCTCTGAGCACCCGCCGCTGGGACACTGCCCTCCTGCTGCCAGTCTCCCCTGCGGTGACGCCAGCATGAACTTCCTGAGGACCCCTTGGCACGGCCCAACCAAAGCCCTAACCCCAAGTTCCAGAGCACTTGCCTGGCACTCAAGGCCTTGGTGATCCGGCCCTGCCGCCCCCGGGCACAGCCTGTCTCCCACCGCTCTGCCCTCCCACTGGTGCCCCAAGCGTGTCACTCCAGCAATTACGGGACCGGGGACACTGACCGCTCTTCCGGCCTCCAGTCTCCCCCTTTGGGCTCTTCTCACACACCAATGTGATCAGCCCTCGTCTCTCCTTGCTTAGCACCTTCGTCCCTCCCCCCGCGGCCACAGTCCAGGCCCTGCCCTCCCCATTCCCTCAGCGCATTCTGCTCACGCTGCCCCAGCCCCTTCCTCTCTCCCAAGGCCAAGGCTTTCCTGCCTCGGGGCTGCTGCACCTGCTGCTGGGAGCACCTTCCTCAAATCTCAGTGTCAGTTCTGGACTCCAGGTCCTTCAAGGTTCTACTCAGACGTCAGCTATGAAAGTCATGTCCCCAATCCCTCCCCTGTTGCCACATTCCACCGTCACCCTGTTCTCTTGCCTTCATGGCACTCATCACTACCCGCACTACTTATTTTATTGTCCGTCTCCTCTCCGGACTCCCCCAAGAGCATGAAACACAAGGAGGGCAGGGCCCCCATCCTGCTCGATGCCGCGCCCTGCCTGGCACAGGACTCCGGTGTTGAGCAGGCCTCTCTGCAGCTCCAGTGGGTGGGTGCCTGTACCTCCCCTCGGCCCTGTGAGCAGCTGGTTGGCACCTTTCTTCTAAGCCGCCTTCAGTTCACACCCCTCAGAGCTGAAGCCAGCCCTCCAGCCGGGATACTAGCAACACGGGAGCCTTGCCCGGAGAGCAGATGAAGATTTCATCTTCCCATGTGACAAGGGACACTTGCTCGAGGCGGCCAGGCCTCAGTATGTTTTAATGAACGCTTCCTCTAGTCCCTAACTTCAGAACCACGACATTACAGGTGAACCGCTTTTTGTCAGGAGTGGGACCTGCCAGCTGGGATGGATGGGGTCCTAAAGGCTGGGCCACCGTGGGAGCTGGAGCCGGTGAAGGAGTGGGGGTTATGCAGGCAGCCCTGGAGTTATGGCTCGTCTGCAGCCCGTCTCCTCACTGATGGCGAGCCTGTGGGCATGGTGGCATCCCTATTTTATGCCTGACTGCCTTCAGCGGCGTTGATATTTGCTATAAATTCTTCATATGAAAAATGAGGTAAATAACTATCAATAATGCTGGGTAGGGGAATAAACGACCTCACAAGCAACTGCTCACAGAGCCCTCGATTCCTTTCTAAACAGCTCTCATATTCGCCCGGGCTCACCCACGGAGTCAGACCCACAGCCTCCCTGCAGCTTTGCCCATCAGCCCCTCCTCTTCCCTGCCGAGAATCAAACGTATGTTCTAATGATCTCTCTGCTCAAAACGCTGAAGCCCCAAGACCTACATGATAAGGTTCAAATTCCTTGGCCTGGTTACAGAGGACATTAGTAGCTAGTTTTAGCTGCCCATCAATGCTTCCCACCCCCCTTCTCACAGTAACTCGGGGGGGGGCCTGTGAGCCAGGCCCCGCCAATCAGAGCAGCCACTCCCTGCCCCATGGCATTGCCCCAGAATGGGCGAAAGTCCCAGGCCCAATGGTCAGAACCTTCCCTGAGGTTTCTGAGCTGTGGGTAGAGGTGCTGGGATCTGGAGTTGACCTGCTGGGGCCATCTTCTCCCCCCGGGAAGAAGGCTACCTACAAGAGGGAAGAGACTGAGGCCAAGGTCAGACCAGCAGACATGAGGTGGCCACGGAGGGAGAGAGGCCTGGTGGGTAGAGGCATGGCCCTGGGCCGCCTCCGCAGCTGTTCCTGCAGGTCTGTGACACCCCTGCCCCCAGCATCCTTACCTGGTCAAAATTCAAACAGAACCACCCATGTTTTATACAAACAAAACAAACGTGTTTATGGAAAGTCTGAAGCCTGGGCCTCTCTCCTGGCCTAAAACCCTCTTTCAGAGAGGAGTGGTCCCGGGTGATGGCGGCAGCAAGGGGCAGGAGGGCCGCCAGGTGGTTCCTGGCTGCTGGGAGCGTGTGGAGTGGGAAATTCGCCAAGCTGGCAGGGCTGTGCGCTTCCCTGAAGGCAGGTTACACTTCAGTAACCAAGACAGAAACTGCCCCAGGCTCCCCACTGCCCAGCAGAGGCCTGAGCTGAGCACCCCCGTGACCAGGCCATGGCCACCCCGCTCCAGAGCCTGTGGGCCATGGCTGTCCTGACAGGCCAGTATTTACAACAGTAATAATCAGGAAGGCTGGTGACAGTGGCTGAGGTCTGTTGCGCAGCTCTGCCCACACCACGTCCCCAGAGCCCTCTGTGGTGAGGACTAGCGCTGCCCTGTTCCCCAGATGGAGACACACACAGTGGAGTTCCTTGCCCCACATCACGCAGCGGTTAAGCGACAGGGCCAGGCTTGAATGCAGGCAGCCAACCTCAGAGCCCCGGAGCTTCTGTGCGGGTTGTGGGCCGGGAATGTCCCTTTGGGGTCCCACCCGCCTGCCTCTGCTGCCCACACTGGCCTGGGCACCCCTCGCCCTGCGTGTGCCAAGGCGAGTCCTTAGGTGCAGGCTGGGCCGGGCACAGGGTGGAGGATGTGTGACCACGAGCGCGTCTGCTTGCCGGGCACCCTCCTCTCGGGCTACGACCACCAGAAGCTGACCGAGAAGCTCAAGTCCAGAGCCCGCACGTAATGCCAGTACTTCACCGGGATGAAGAGGATCTCTCCCGGAGACAGGATGCAGGACAGGAATGGGGCCTCGGCAAACCTGGGGAACTTCTCCACGTCGGGGTTCTCCACGTCAACCTGAGGAAAGCGAAGGAAGTCACTGGCCTGCTCTCAGAGACGGGGTGTGGAGGAGGGGAAACGGTGGGTCCCACCGGGTCCTCCAGGCCCACCTGGCTCGTGTTGTGAAGAAGGTGCGTGTCATGAGGATACAGGGCCTCTGACTCCTGCGGGGAGTACAGCCGGATGTATTTCCTGCCCATCACCTGCAAGGAAGAGAGCCGCCCTCCTCAGCAGGTGCCCGGCCGCCCCGCGCCCAGCACACACGTCAGGTTAGGAGTCACTGCCTTCACTACTGTTGCTAACAGGCACTCGACGGTGGCACCGCTGTCTCAGTGCTGTATGTGTATTAACTCTGAGCCTCGGCACAACCCTCCGAGGCGGTTTATCCTTTCCCCGCATTTTACAGGTGACGATGTGGAGGCACAGAGAGGTTAAGTGAATGGCCACGTTCGCAAGGCTGAGAGGCGGTCTGGCTCCCGGCCCCTCTGCTGCCTCTGGGGACTGGTCCCCGGGCTGGAAGAACACTCTCACTTGTCAAACCTCTCTGCCTGCGACGGAAGGTGGTTTTACAACAGGTGCCCCTCCCCTTACAACATACACGCACGCACGTGTGCGCGCTGCTCTATCTGGGTCTCCATAAAACCACCCACTGGCTGAGCAGCTTCCCCGTATTTGGAGGGTTCTGGCAGGAGAAGCTGGCCTGGTTCTGATGGACGGCAGGGGAGAGGCAGCCGTCGGGGCACTTGCTCCACCCGGAGATGGCGCCCGGCCCCACTCTGCCCTCAGGAGGCGTCTGGGAACCCAGACGATGCAGGAGCCATGTCTGGAAGCCGCCCCGACCAGGCAGAGGGCCCCCTGCTGAGGCCTGGTACCTTTCTTTCTCTGTTTTCACTTCTGTCCATGTCCCTGTCAGTGGTTCATCTCTTTAGTGTTTAAATGTGGACAATGTGGCCAGGCCACGTGTGGCTGGGCCAGGAGGAGGGGGAAGGCCAATGTTCTGAGCAGCTCCAACCTGGGCTAGGAAGTTCTGCTGGGGATCCTGGTGAAGCGGGGAGACGGTGCCTTGGGGACCGAACCAGGCGTTGATGGTGATCTCCTCTTCCTCCCCGGCGCCCAGGCAGCAATAATCAGGGATGCTGATGTCCTGCTTCAGCTCCGGGATCTGTAGGGTCAGAGCAGACATGGAGGTTCAAGACCAGGCCTGTGGGACACAGCAGCCTAGAAGTCCACTGACTCTCCCAGAAGGCCGATACACACTCTCTTCTTGTGTAATAATATGACTGTAGCCACATTTTCTGTATAGGAGTTTAAAAATCAATTTTAAAAAGTAAATACATAATTGCTAGGGAAGGGTTATAATTTTATTTTCAGATTTCTTTCCACGTCATATGCATTTTAACTTTGTTTCCTTTTCTTAAAAACCTGATACCACTGCTTTGTACCTAAAAGTAAACCAGCTTGCAATTTTCTAATTTTAGAACATCAAATTAAAGAAAAACAAAAAGAAAATGGGACTGAGCAGTTAATGAAATCTCTGGAAGGGAAGATTTTCCAAAATTTCCTAATGGTAAAGCAATCACAATTGGTACATTTAAGAGAAGTTACTTAATACAAAGATGGGGAGTAAAATGGGAAACATTTGAACTGTGGTAAAGGAAGGTTAATGTAGAGAGTGCATACAAAATAATAAGGAAGAATAATAAGGATCCCAATACATAAGGTATACAAATAAGAAAAGGACAAAAACCAGATCACGCATAAAGATGAATTAGATATAAAGAAGGGTTTCAGTCTCATTAGCAATAAACATTGTCATCATTTCCCACTGATCAAATTAGCAGAAGTTGAAAAAGTGGTAACACACAGTGGTGGTGAGGATGTGGTAAAGGGGGCACCCTCATGCCAGGCTGCTGGTGGCATCAAGCAATGTAGTCAGGACTTCCCTGGCGGCACAGTGGTTAAGAATCCACCTGCCAATGAAGGGGACATGGGTTCGAGCCCTGGTCCAGGAAGATCCCACATGCCGCGGAGCAACTAAGCCCGTGCGCCACAACTACTAAGCCTGTGCTCTAGAGCCCGCGAGCCACAACCACTGAAGCCCACGCGCCTAGAGTCCGTGCTCTGCCACAAGAGAAGCCACTGCAGTGAGAAGCCCGTGCACCACAGCAAAGAGTAGCCCCCACTTGCCGCAACTAGAGAAAGCCCACAGGCAGCAACGAAGACTCAATGCAGCCAAAAATAAACAAACAAACAAATAATAAAAATTGGGTTAGAAAAAAAAAGCGACGTGGTCAAGTGTGGAAGTCTTAAAACCATTCATGGACTTTGACCCAGTTGGAAGTGAGCTTGTGCTGCCCCTTCGCGTGGCAGCATCAGGGGCCTCCGGGAGGCTGTGAAGTTAGGGCTCCCGGGGAAGCTGCTCCGGGACAGGGAGCTAAGCTGACCTGTGGCTTCCAGGGGCCCTGGGAGGCCGAGCCCCACTGTGACTGAGACCAAGGGATAGGACAGGCTGGTCTCTAGAGATCATGTGGCAGGGGCCTGATCAACTTGAATCCCCCTTTTCTTTACTTAGCAAGAAAGGACAGGACTCAGGACCCACGAGTCCTCACATGGGGAAGCCTGGGCAAGAGGACACAGCCCACGTGGCCCCATCACCACCTGCCCCCCTATAACTTTGGACCTGCAGCTCCCGAAGGCTGGCACATCCCCAAATGGGGCCCCCTGGTCAGGACAGGGACCCCAGCTTCCCACTGGCTGTGGTCCTGACCCCGAATGACCCAGGTCTTCCCTGTTCAGGGCACACACCCAACCCCTGACCTCGCCTCCCGCCCAGCACTGCCCGCTCTGGGCAGCTGTGGCGTAAGGCCTGGCCAAGACCGCATCTGCCGAGTCCCCCCGGATGCCTCAGCTCCATCTAACGAGTGGTTCGGGTCCCAAACCTAGGAGTCTTCCTGGGCTGCTCCCTTTCCCTCGATCTCTGCACGCCCACCACGTCAGGTGCTGGCAGCTCACACACGTCCTAACCCCGTCTCTCCACGCACGGCGTCAGCTCTCCCTAGACCGCTGCAGCAGCCTTCTAGTGGTCTCCCTGCTTCCACACCTGTCACTTCAACTCCTCCCCAGACAGTGCCACAGCCATCCTGGAAATACTTCCCTTCACATTAAGAAAACCATCCTTCTTCCAGCCCTGATCTCTCTCTCAGGCCCCATCTGCCACTTCCCTCCCCTTCATGCGCTCAGCTCTGGCCACACTGAAAACTCTCCTGCCCCTTGAAGGTGAAAGTTCACACCTGCTGCTCTCCCAGCTGGCATGGCGCTTGTCATGTCCTTTTAGACACGAGAAGAAAATAAAATGCAAGTTGATGACAGGGATAAAATACCCACAATGCTTACGGTTGACAACTAGCTTGCATCCAGAACATATATAAAGGATTTCTAAAATTCAAAATAAGACGACCAACAACCCAATAAAAAAGAAACGGGCAAAATATCTGCCATGTGGCGGGGTACCTACTGCTCATCTTTCGGGCTCTTGCTCAGACATCACCTCTCCAAGACCCCTTCCCTGACCATCAGATGGAAAGAGCCCTTGCCCCGCCCAGCCTCCTTTGTAGGGTACATTTCTCCTTTCCTTCAAGGCGCTCATTACCATCAGATACGTGTGTTTTTCAGGTCCACGGGGCAGGAGAGCGACTGTCTCCTTTGTCCCTGCGTCCCCAGGGCAGGGTTCAGCGCCGGTGCACAGGGGCCTACAAAGCAGCCATCTCACGCCCGCCATCAGGGTCGCAGCCTGGGCCACCCCCCCAAGTACAGAGCGAAGAGGAGAGCGGGGGATGAGGCAAGGGGTGGACGGCAAGCCCAACTGCCCGGTCATTCCCCAGGGCGAGCCCTCCTCTGAGCGTTTCGGCATCCTAACTGGACGGCTTTGAAAGCGCAGGACGAATCTGATTCACGCTACGCTTCACTTTGTTCTGCTTTGTTTGCATTTGAAAACAAAGTCTCTGTTCTTCCCGTTTTGAGGACTATACATACTCATTATAGATGATTTGGAAACCGCAGAAAAGAGAGGGAGGGACCCCCTTGCCCTCTCGCCCCCTGCAGACAATCCCTGTTCGCCTTCTGCGGCCTTTCTTCCTGTCCTTTGCCAACTCAGCTACGGCCATCCTGCACAGCACTGCACAGCCCCATTTCCTCACTCCCCACGAGCCAGCCGGTCCTGGTTCCTGCCAGCACCTCCCCAGCTCTGCATTTGGTGGCTACGGGCCCCACCTGACGCAGGTCTGGGTGACGGGTGATGCTGGTGCCATTGATCTGGGTGCGGCCCAGGATGGACCCTGCACCTCTAAAAGCCAGACGCTGGCGCTGTCTGGGCCACACCTGGTCGGTCTCAGGGGAGGACGTGTGACGGAGACAGAGCTAGCGCAGCCTGCCACCGTCCCTCTTCTTCCCCTGGGCGCTCTCCTTGCATCCCCCGGCGCCCCTGTTGGATTCTCCTGGGAATACCACCTCGGAGTGGGAACCCTCCAGCTCACAAACGTCCCAGGCTCCTTGCTGTCTTGGCCTGGCCTTCAAGGCCCTGCCAGCTTGGCCCCAGCCTCCCTCTTCGGCTTCCCGCTCTGCTTTTCTGACCAAACCCTCTCACGCTGGTGGACGCGCCCAGCACGTGGGGTTCGTTCTGCCCTCCGACCCTGGCTCATGAGGTGCCTCTCCCTGGGACCGGCCTTGGCCTCGAGCCCTGCTCCTCCCCTCAGCTCCAGCCCACGGCCCCCTCCTCTTTCAGTCTCCACCAGTTCGTCCTGAGGGTCCTCCATCCAGCCAGTCAGGGTACCCAGAGGAGTGGAACCCGGGCCCTGCCACAGCGCACAGGCCCAGGTGCGGGGAGCCTGCCTCGTAAGCGGACGACCGAAAGGTGGTCAGGGAGGCTCCAGGCCCTGCCCAGGGAACTCTGTGAGTCCAGGTCAGCGGCCACTCGCTCGTTCTGGGTCAGGTCACAGCTTGCCACCCTCACCTGGGGGACCTGTTCCTCGGTTCTGACCACACCTGGGCTTTAGACTCCATCCCCTGGGGGCCATCCTAGGGCCTGCTCTGCTCCCCTGTTGTCCGCTGGCGAGTAGGGCACGGGTAGCGGCACAGGGGCCTCCCTGCTCACCGCAGGGGGCAGTACCACTGGGGAGCAAACGAGGCTGCGACCCCTTTCCAACCCTCCGGGGCCAGTGCCTAGGAAGGGAGGTGGGAGGAGGTGAGAGGGTGAAGGGTAGAGGGGCTCGGACTTACCTGGTCAAAGAGCTGGTGCTGAGCAAGGTACCCGATGTCCTTCGGCTACTCCATGGGAGAGACCAGAGGCGACACAGAAAAGCCCCGTTAGTCGCGGGACACCTCCTCGGAGCTGCCCGTGTGGCTGGCTCTCAGCACCCTGTCCTAGGCGTCACCTGGAGGGCCCTCGTGTCCGGCCTGCTTGGTACCCCCTCCTCCGACCCGGGGGCGAATGTGATCCCTTGCCAGCCAGCAAGACTGGGCTGATGGGGGGACTCAGGATCTGGCCCTGCCTCTGCCCTGAGTAAGTCACCCTGAGCCCCGGGGCTCAGTTTTCTCACATGAAACGTGAAGGGGCTGTACACACGTAAGGATTTTTTAAAAATAAAAATGGAATCATACAATATGTATTACTGTGAAGTCTGCATTTTTCATTTCATGATATATCGTGACTACCTCTTCAGGTCAATACATGCATATGTGACTCATTCTTTTGATGGATGCATGCTTTAGAGACAGGATGCATCATTATTCATTCAACCATCCCCCTGCTGGTGGACACTGAGGTGGTTCTGCCGCGGTGTTTCAATAAACAGCCGAATGCTCTGGTCCTGACGTTTACAGGCTTCCAAGAGGAGAACAGTGCAGTCAGGGAGTATGTGGATTTTAAATCTCAGTAGCTTCTGCCACGGTGTTTTCCCAAACGTCACATCATTTACAATCTCACCAGCGTTAATGTGAGAGTCCACTTTCCTACAACTGCCTGCACTGGAGATGATCATTTTGTGAAAATTTCTACCCATCAGATGAGTTGAAAGATCAGTGCTTTACAAACCGGGCTCCCCGACGCTCAAGGGTTCTTTGAAGATGCCCGAGGGCCTCTGCAAGGGTCAGATGGGGGCGGGGCAGATGGGATGCTGGGCACCACTGACCCCAACTGCGGCCAGAGTGGCCAACAGGTATCAGGAAGAGGAAGACACCCAAGGCCCTCACTGTAAGAAATGACAAAATGGTGCAGCTGCTTTGGAAGACAATCTGGCAGTTCCTCAAAAGGTTACACACAGAGTTACCATCTGACCCAGCAATTCCACTCCTCGTATACACCGAAGAGAAACAGAATCACATGTCCGCACAAAAATGTGTACGTGGATGTTCACAGCAGCATTTTTCATACCAGCCAAAAAGTGGACACAACCCAAATGGCCATCCACTGAGGAATGGACAAACAAGATGTGGTCTATCCATCAAAGGGATAGTATTCGGCCATACACAGGCACGGAGGACTGGTACGTGCTACGACAGAGATGAACCCTGAAAACGTTATGCTAAATAGAAGAAGCCAGACACAGGTCGTCACATATTATATGATTCCAATTATGTGAAATGTCCAGAATTGGCAAATCCATAGAAACAGAAAGCAGATTCGTGGTTGCCTGGGGATGGTGGGGAAGGGGATATGGGAAGTGACTACTAGTGAGTACGGGGTTTCCTTGGGGTGATGAGAATGTTCTAGAATTAGATAGTGGTGATGGTTGCACAATCTTGTGAATATACCAAAACCCACTAAACTGTAATCAAGAAACCCAAACAAACAAACAAAACCTCCAAAAAACAATGGGCCTGAAATGGGAACCTTATGTCCCGCCTGCCTTTCTCGTGCTGGCCAGCCTACTGACCACAGGCCCTTAAAGAATGGCTTCTTGACTCCTCCAAAACCTCCCCTGGCGACACATGGAAGTTATTTGCCCAAATGTAACGCGTCCCCTCCCTCCTAAGTATTAGGGGGCAGGAGTCAAACGACACACCTCATTCCCGATGTACTTGCTGATGAACTCATCGACAGTCATGAGCGTCTGGGACCACTCCTCGTCCGTGTACCTGGAACCGACCTCTACTGGGACGGTGCGGCAGCCAGCGATTGCTTGGATGTACTCCAGACTATTCGGAAAACAGGGATTGGCATTGCCATCGTATGCTAACACCCACTGGGTGCCCTGCTAAATGTGCTACGCTGGTCTCCTTTCATTGGCACAAACGAGGTGGAGGAAGACCCAATTCGCTGCTGAGGAGACACAGGTGCAAGAGAGGCGAGGTCACCTGCCCACCTGGCGCTGGGCAGCTTTGCAGATACAACCAATGAATCTGGTTCTTGCTGGGCAGCTCTATTTCCCTGCTTGCCTAGCGCCTTTCAACTTCTCTCTTTGCTCGCCCTGTCACAAGCAGAGAGATCTTCTTTGGGCCAGTGGAGGACAGTGTGGGGTGGTGAGGGGCCTGGGTCCTCAGCTCCGGTGGCCTGGTGCCGAGTCCAGCCCTGCCTGTCACCCACCAGGGGACCTGTGGCAAGTCCCTTCGCCTCTCTGAGCCCTTGTTCCCCGTTTGCAAACTGTGGATCTGATGACAGTGCCCGTCGCACAGGAACCAGGGAGGGGACAATGAGGGAAGACATGGCATGTGCCCGCCTTGCGTGGCCAAGCACACAAGTGTCAGCGGGAACCACTCCCTCCGCAAAACCACTGCCACAAGACAGCCTGGCTCCATCCACCTGCCTGAGACACGCCTCCTCATTTCAAAATTCGGCTACTGTCCAGCTGCCTGATCTGACCTCTCCACCATGAATCTGAGGAGGGACTGGAAACAGACATGAGGAGAGAATAAACACAGGAGCCCTTGGAGCCCACGCAGAGGGCGTGGGGCTGTCTTGGGTTTTTATTTTTTGTTTTTTTAAAATTAATTATTTATTTATTTTGGGCTGCATTGGGTCTTCGTTGCTGCTTGCGGTCTTTCTCTAGTTGCAGGGAGTGGGGGCTACTCTTCGTTGGGGTGTGCAGGCTTCTCATTGCAGTGGCCTCTCCTGCTGCGGAGCACGGGCTCTAGTTGCGTGGGCTCTAGTAGTTGTGGCCCACAGGCCCAGTTGCTCCGCGACATGTGGGATCCTCCCGGACCAGGGATCGAACCCGTGTCCCCTGCATTGGCAGGCAGACTCTTAACCACTGTGCCACCAGGGAAGCCCTTGGGTTCTTATTTCTACTCTCAAGGCTCAGGAACCCCTAAGAAACTCCACAGAATTCCTGAGATCCTGCAAAACTGCATAACGGACTTAACATTGGACTTCCACGATGCACTCCTTAAAAACTGCTTAGGGCCGGCAAGCTGTAGAAGCTAAGAATCTTATAAGCTCTGGCATCGCTTCAGAGCACTGTGCCTTTAATGCCTGTTTAACCCCTAGGCCATCCATCTCACTTCACTGCCAGTGAAGTGTCCGTGGGGCTGTATTCACTTGGGGATGGGAGGAGGAATTTGGGGGTCTCTGGGGATGCTAAATTGGGAAGAGGAACCACACGCCCTCAGCAGACACCCACCTCCACTTCTTCATGCACGGCCAGTGGTTGGCCACACCTTCCAAGATCACAGGCCTCCCTGGATCCAAAAAATGCTTCCTGAAATACTGGAGGGATGGACAGTGAAGCCGGGGCACCGTTCTTTCTGACGTCATATCTGGAATCGGAACGTGGTCATTCCTTGCTTTCTGTTCAAAATTAAGACAAAACAAGATGGCGACAACTGCAGAAAGGCCAAGATTCGAGGCATTCCACTAGGAATGTGCATCAGTGGTAGTAAGACAGCCGAGGTGTCATCAGTAACAATAATAAGAGTTAACATTTATTGTCAGTTTTACTGCTGCTACTGCAACTACTGACGTTTCACGATACCAAGATGTTTCCTTCTCTACCGGTTCATTTAAAATGTTTGTTTAATTATAAAACTAATATATTGCTTTCATAGAGGAAAACTTACTATCCCAAACTCCACCATCTAACATACAGGATTCTTCTCATTACTGTATGTTCCTTTCCCACTCTGTCCACACATATGCATCTCTGATCCACTCTAAGATTCACGGTGAATAAGCAACTCTGCCTCTTCTGTCCAATAATTTCTCTAAAGTAGTTTCCATGCTGTCACTCAGTCCTTGCAATGTCTCGAGTGGCTGCCTCATCATTTACTTAACCATCTCCCAGCTGCGGGACCTGAACAAGTTACTGTCTCTGAGCCCGTTTCCCCACGTGTTAAACCCCACTGGGTGATGAGACCTCACACGTAAAGCACCCAGCACTGCCGCCTGGCGCCTGGCGCCTCCCTCTGCTCCCCCTGCTGGACCCCAAGCCCGTTCTCTACACTCACGCAGTGGCGGCAGCGACAGCTAACATTCTTCCCTGCAGGCGATGTGCAAGTCCTTGTATTTGCCTCTTCTTTTCTCACTGTCCCCAATGTAGACTTTGACCTCCCTGTACTCCCTTGTCAGACAGGCCTTCCCTGACCACCCTGTCTGAAGCAGCCTCCCCACCTTTCTCACTACCTGGGAGAAGACCTTCTTTTTCAGCCTCACTAGAATGTCAGCTCCAGGACGGGCGTCTGGACCACGTCCTTGGCTCCCGGCACATCTGGGCCACCGCTGGGGCTCAGTAAGGGAGGTGGCACAGGCAGCGGGGGGTGGCGCGGGAATGGGAACCCACGCAGCTGCCACCCCCTTGACCGTATACACTGCCCCAGACCGCGAACACCACCTTGGCCATGAAGCCACCGCCGTATCCCTTGGGACAGCCCTGGCCGGGGCAAGGGTGGGTGCAACCCCTGGGTCCAAGGGGACAGATATTTGTCCCTTGATCTGCACGTCTGCCCGACCCTCTGAAAGGTCCACCAACACCCCATGCCCTTGGCCCTGTGGCACCCTTGGCAACACTGGGCGTTGTATAAAATCTCATTTGATAGTTTCAGAGCCAAGAATGGCTGCTTTTTTTGTTTGTTTGTTTAAACCAGAGGTGAGGTTGAACATTTCCCACATGTTTGTTTAACAGATCTGTTTCCTCCTTGTGAACAGTCTGTTCGTGTGTCTGGTCTCTCTACCTCCTGGGGCCCAGTTTTTTCTGTTCCCCTGTTGATTTGTATAATTCTTATACAATAAAGATATCTCCTCTCTGACAGCTTTGCTGCAAATTTCTCTTCCCTGTTTATAGGCTCACTTTTTATTTCAGTTACATGTATGATGTATGACATCCATTTGCATTATTCTTATAGAAAAATAATGCTCACTGTAGGGAATTCTGAAAACAAGAAAATATTTAGAAAACTGTCGAAAACACCCCGTAACTCCCTCACCCAGTGTCCAGTACAGTCTCAGCCCCTTTTTTCTGGGGGTCAGCACTTTGCTACTTTACAGAAACTGAGGCTCAGAGGAGGTGACTGACTTGCCCAGAGGTGCTGTGAGTGGGTCCACGTGTCAGTGCTGGGATGTGAAGCCTGAGGAAACCATCCTCAGTGACTCTGGGGTATTCTCTGGCACATGCACTTAGATACCAGTGAGGACACGATGAAGTATCTAAAGGGCAGGACCACGTCAGGATCAGTCACGTGAGTTGTAGTATCTCATCCAAACTCAGCAGCACAAAGACAGAGGTAGCCAGGAAAGTGGGTGACACCTCAGCCAAGGGGCCAGGAAGAAGCTGAAAGAGAAGGGCTCCCGCTGGCTGCAGGGCTCGGCCACACAATCCCTCTGAGCCATTTCTCTCAGGAACCACAAAGCTTTTACCCTCCTGCTCTCCCCAAGGGGCACTGCTTTTGCACAAACTGGGGAAAAAATAAATTGAGACAAGAGGCTGTTCCATTTCCAAATCAATGGAGATGCCATTTTTCAACCAGAGGGGTCAGCATGCCAGGGGCTTCAGCCCAGGGGAGAGCTGACCTGTGACTTCTAGGAAAACAGGGCTGATGGATTTTGTTGGGTGCGGTCAGTGGCGGTTGCCCACCCCCCCCCCCGCCCCCGGATACCTTTATGCCAAGTGGCTCCTGGCTCGGGCTGGGGGCGGGCCTTTTCCCAGAGAGCAGGTGCTTCTGGAGGACGGCAGTGACTTTAAGGAGGATGTCCCCAAGGATGGCCGCCCCCATCAGCAGGCCCATGTCGCAGGCTTTCAGGGCGGCGGCCACGGAGGCAGCATCTCCCGGCGGCGCGCACAGACACACGGCTTTCAGGAGGCAGCCGAAGGAGTACACCTGCCGCCAGCCCTTGTCCACGTGCTGCCAGGGCCCTGTGTTGAGCTTCTCCCAGGAGTAGTCGAGCAGCGCCTCGCAGGTCTGCAGACACTCTTGCCTCCTGTCCCCGTAGAGGAGCTCAGCGGCTTCCTGCAGCAGCATCACCACGCTGCCCTCCACCTTCTCTCCCAGCTCCAGCTTCAGCTCCTCTTTCGTGCGGGGCAGGAGTGCCCAGAGGGCCTCCCAGAGCGCGCCCGGCCCCGCCATCGGCCCAGCCGGCTCAGTCCGATGAGTGCTGGGGGGAAAGATAAGTTACAGCAAAACACCACGTTGTATGCCTACGTATTTACAGTTCTACATTTTCATAAAATAAGACTGGGGGAAAACAAGCTAGATCTGTGATGACATCCAGTGGCCAAAGTGTCAACCACTGAAATTTTAAATATATATAAACTATTTTCCTAAAAAAAGAGAGAGACCGAGAGAGAGACCACACACAGACCTGGACCCCTATAGGTTACCAAGGCTTCCGGACTTGTCCCATGTAACACACATCTCATCTGCACTGATTCTTCAACAATGGTCTTCTCCGCCCTGTGAGGGCACCTGTGAGGGCAGGGTCCCTATCTGTCTGGTGTCACCACTGCATCTTCAGGGCCTGGCGTAACACTAGGCACACGGTGGGCACCGGACCCATATTTGTTCAGAGAGTAACATGTGTTATTCTTGTCTGAAATGCCTCCAACACCCCTCTTCTCTGGCAAACTCCTATCCAACCTTTAAGGCCCAACTTAAATGATCCCCTATGTGAAGCCTGCCAAGATTCTCTGAGAGTGTTTTGGGTTTGAATAGCCCTTGAGCTTCTTGCAGAGTCAAGCTCATAGTAGGCACTCAATTAAGACTACTGAAAGAATGAGATCTTAACGTCTCTGGAGGAAACCCGGAAATACATAAACCCTATACGAAAAGGTTTATCACAGTTGGTGCCTTTAGTGACTTTAGCCTGGACATTATATAGAGATGGCAGGCCAATCTCTAGGAATAAGTACTAATATGTGAATACGTTCTACGGCTCACAACTTATGGTGATTTATTTACACTACAATATTGTAGGTATTATACTAACAGCTGCTATATGCCCTATCGCATCTGATACTAAGAAATAGGGACCATCACGCTTTTTGCAGAGACTGCTCTACGCTGGGGGTCGACAAACTTTACCTGTAAAGGGCCAGATATCAAATATTTTAGGCTTTGCAGGCCATACGGTCACTGTTGGTACTACTCTGTCACTGTAGTGTGAAAGCAGCTTTATACAGTATGTAAACGAATGGGCATGGTGTGTCCCAATAAAACTTTACTACAAAAACAAACTCTTGCTTTAAGCTCACCAAAGCCCATTCCATCTTCTTCCTGGACACACAGTTAGACTCCATTTCTCACTTGTAATTAGATGTGACCACGGCACCTTGTTCCAGTTAATGAATGGAAGTGACGTATGCCCCTTCCAGGCCTGGTCCATAAACACTTCCTGTATGATCCTCCACACTTTCCCTATCCACTGGCTGGAAGCTAAAGACTCTGAGGCCTTGGGGGATGGCAGAGCCATAAGACAGCCCCCCAACTAGGAATATCCATACTGGAATGCTTCCGGAGCAAAAAATAAACTTGTATTGTGTTTAGCCACTACAGTGTTGATGATGCTTGTTGCAGCAGTTATCCTGCCCTGAATGAAGCAATAACTTCCTTCTATTATTGAGGAAATAGATGGCAGAGAACATAGTAGAGGGTATTTGTTGAGTTCTGGTGGCTCAGAATCCTCTTCTCTTTCTTGACAACATACCTCCATCTCCTTTTGAGAAATTCCATCATACCCACTGAGATCAGTCTGGTGGGATGTTGCCAAGGGGTGGGTATGTGACTCAAGCTAGACAATGAGTTGCCTCCTTTGAATGTGAACTTTAAGTAGGTCAACTTGACCAGAGATAGCTGGCATTTCATTTTGTCCTAGTGGCAGTTTCTGGACCAGACTATTCTTGCTAGGGCCTCACAATTATTGTCCGCAATTCCTAGGATGCACTTTAGTTCTTGTCCTTTCCAAGCCCAGGTCTCCAGCTTTCCGTCGATTCTGTGGGCCCCACAGTCTCCCAAGAAATTTCTTCTTGCTTATGTCAACCAGGGTTTCTGTGGTTAATAATAAAAGAACCTTATTTGACCCTTAAAAGCAACTGACACTCAAGAGCCACTGGTGGATGGTGAAGGCAAGAACGAAGACTTGCCTGTGATAAAGCCCCATCACATGCTCCGCTTCTTGTGAGGGAAGAAAGTCACCCTAAGGTGCAAGAGAGCCCAATGATCCCTGCTTGCTGTTACGAACACTCTTATCTAACCGCCTTAAGTACGGGCAGGACCTGTGATTTGAGTGGTCGGCAGAATAACGTCCCCCAAAGATGTCCACATCCTAATCCCCAGAACCTGTGAGTCTGTTACCTAACATGGCAAAAGGGACTTTGCAGATGTGATGAAGAATAAGGGCTGTGAGATAGGATTATACTGGATTACCTGGCTGGCCCCAACCTAACACAGGAGTCCTTGAAAGGATCCTTCCTGGCTAAAGTCAGAATCAGAGGGAGACGTGATTACAGAATTGTTAGCAATGCAATGTTGCCAGCTCTGAAGATGGAGGAAGGGGGTCCCAAACCAAGGAATGTGGGTGGTCTCTAGAAGCTGGAAAAGGCAAGGAAATGGATTGCCCCCTAGAGCTTCCAGAAGGGAATGCAGCCCTGCTGAGACCTTGATTTTAGTTCCATGTTTAACTTCTAACCTATAGAACTGTAAGCTAGCAAATTTTTATTGTTTTAAGCCATCACGTTTGTGATAATTTGTTATATCAGCAATAGAAAACTATTATTACTTGCCTCTAACCAACAGGTGTGTAGGTTTGGTATGTGTAGCTATTTACTTTTGGTCTAAGATGGCAAAAGTGACGAGATGCCACTTCTGGGATCAGGTCACATAAGACTGGACCTTCCATCTTGCTGGCAGACTTTCTCTACTGCCTTCTTGGTTTGCACACATCGATGAAGCAAGTGGCCCTGTTGGAGGGGCCCATGTGGCAAAGAACTGAGGGTGGCTTAGAGCCAACAGCAAGCTAGGAACTGAGGGCCTCAGTCCAGCAGCCCTCCAGGAACTGAATTTTGCCAACAACCACAGGCACTTATATCCTTGTCTAGCTGAGCCTTCAGATGAGAGCTCAGCCCTGACACCATAACTGGAGCCTTGTGAGAGACCCTGATGTAGATGACCCAGCTGAACCCTGTCCAGACGCCCAACCCACAGAAACAGAGATAATACGTGTGTGTTGTTTTACAGTCACTAAATTTATGGAGATGTGTTATGCAGCAACAGATAATAAACACTCCTACCAGATTCCCTGGACATGCTGGGACTCCATCTATAACTCACACCAAAGAACAGAAGGAGAAAGCATGGTTCCCTTCAGCTCTAATGTGTGTGAAGACGTTAGCAGTAGATAGAGAAACAAAGATGTGTGAAGGTTGCTAGAGATATGGTCCCTGAGGGTGCTTCGGACAAGCCATTCCTATTGCTGGGCTCCATTTCAGCTCATTTCAGCAGACAGAATACTTGCCTCATTTCACCCCCACAATGACCCTACGAAGCTGATAAAGTACTTACAAAGCGTTTGCTGTAAAGCCAGGAATGCTCCAAGCACTTTATATATACTCTTAATTCTTACAGAAGCTCTATGTATTATCATCTCCATCTTACAGATAAGGAAGCTAAAGCAGAGAAGTTAATGATGTCCCAAAGCAATTCAGCTAATAAGAGGTGGAGCAGAAATTTGAAACTCAGGCAGTCTAGCTCACAAATCCATGATCTTATAAATGAGGGACCAGAGCCACAAGATCACAAGCCAGCACACGATGAAGCTGCACATCTGGGTTAACTCTCAAGGAAACTCTGAGGAAGGAATTATTATTCTCCCCATTCTACAGATGAGAAAATCCTATCACTTCACATAAGAGAAGGGTGTACCTTTCTCGCTTGTTATTATTTTTGAGGTGCCTCTTCCTGGGCCTGTCCTAAAGTAAGTGCAGTAATTCAGAGTTTTTCTCAGTTCTGCAGTCTATCCCCAGCACCGCTTTCGAACTGTATTTGTTCCTCACCATACTGTGAAGTGGACAGGGATGTACGTGATCATTTCCCCTGCAACCCCACCCTCCGATTTTGCTGACGAGAAAACTAAAGTCCAGAAAAAAAAGTCCAGACCACAGTCAATCGATTGTGCAGAGACAGAACTGAGATTAAGCTCAACCTCAGTGCCCTTCCGTACGTGCCATGTCAATGCTCCATGTTTTTTGGGTTTTTTTTTTCTTTCTTCTGTGCCACGCGGTTTGTGGGATCTTAGTTCCCAGAACAGGGATCAAAACCGGGGCCCTGCAGTGAAAGCACGGAGTTCTAACCACTGGACTGCCAGGGAAATCCCAATGCTCCATGTTTTATGTACATTATCTATCTAACATATCCCTCACAATTCTACAGTGTGAGGTTTTACAGATGAATGAAGTGAGAGTTGGGAGATTAAGCAATTTGTCCAAAACTTTACAGTAAGTGGCAGTGTCCACTCAGACACTCTTCATGTTCGGGCATTAGGACTGCATCAGCTTTTGGAGCTTTAGATCCCAGCTCAGTCCCTGGTTCACAATGGATATCCTTCCCAGCTGGCTTACTGCATGACAGGACTCAGAGAGCCTGAGTGGCCTGGCCCAAGCCCGCCAGGATGATTTCTATCTCCAGCCTCCTAGAAGATTCATGTCTTGTGTTGGTCTCGTTAAGAGCTTCACAGTGCAGGGCTTCCCTGGTGGCACAGCAGTTAAGAATCTGCCTGCCAATGCAGGGAACACAGGTTCGAGCCCTGCTCTGGGAAGATCCCACATGCCGCAGAGCAATTAAGCCTCTGCACCACAACTACTGAGCCTGTGCTCTAGAGCCCACGAGCCACAACTACTGAGCCTGTGCTCTAGAGCCCACGAGCCACAACTACTGAGCCTGTGCTCTAGAGCCCGCGAGCCACAACTACTGAGTCCACGTGTTGCATCTACTGAAGCCCGCGCACTCTAGAGCCTGTGCTCTGCAACGAGAAGCCCACGCACCGCAATGAGGAGTAGCCCTCGCTCGCCACAACTAGAGAATGCCTGTGTGCAGCAATGAAGACCCAACACAGCCAAAAATAATAAATAAATAAAAATTAAAAAATTATTAAAAAATACTATACTAATATCAATAAATAATATATTTTTTTAAAAACAGGTTCACAGTGCAGCCTTCCAGCGTGGTCTTATCCATTAGCCACACGCAAAACAGCATGTGGACCCACCCACTGGCCTTCCTGGGTGGCCTCAATGCTCATCCCCTGAGTATCTCACATGAGTCTCATAAAGCAATTTCGAAAAATCTCACCTTGAGCGTGCAAAAGGCCTCAGAGGTCTCATATTCTGGCTTCTCACAAAGGTCTACAAAAAGGCCTCCCAGAAGACGACTTACTTGCCTTAATATAAAAATGGCTTTTGCTGGGGCCTATGTACCAACTTTGTAAATTGGTCTCTTGGTGGCCTTAGAAAATAGCCTCCTGGAGGGTTTCAAATGGGCTATAAGCTAGTTCCCTGGGATGCAGATTTTAACCTTTGCAAACTGGCCTCCCAGGGTGACCTTACAAAATAGTCCCTCACAAAGGCCTTACAAAGCCAGCTTCTAAGGTGGCCCCACGTGCTGCCTTGTAAAATGACCTCCCAAGGTGGTCTCTGTTTGGTTTTCATAAACTGGCCTGGTAAGGCGGCTGATGTGCTGCTTCGCCACTTGGCTGAGGTTGATGGCCATGTGGACCAGCGTTCTGGGAGAGAGGGCCTCAAGCTGGCTGTACAGAACAGCCTCTTCGTGGCCACATAAAATAGCCTGAGTAATTTATTTTGAATCCAGAGCTCCTCAGTGAACGTAGTACAACGAAGCCTTCAGAGAGACTTAGCTGATGCTG
This sequence comes from Phocoena sinus, assembly GCF_008692025.1. NCBI lineage: Eukaryota > Metazoa > Chordata > Mammalia > Artiodactyla > Phocoenidae > Phocoena > Phocoena sinus. The sequence goes on along the minus strand of NC_045777.1, from coordinate 70,481,832 downwards.
CACGACACAGCCTTTCAGAGGTGAGAGCTTCGGGATGGCTGTGAGTTCATTTTCAAAATGGTTTTACAGGTTGCCTCTGTGTTAGCCACCTGAAATGGCCCTGCGCATCTCATGATTGATCTTAAACACTCGTCTCCGGGGGGGCTTACAATTGCAGCCTGTAGCAACCTGGCGAGCTGCCATGCTGGCCACCATCCGTCTGAGTAGTCTTATGTATGGCTTGGTTCCATCGGCCTCCCAGAATCTTTCATGATTTGGCCTTTTAAATAGCTGCCGAATCACACAGCCTTCCGAGGAGGAGCCACAGCGTGTTAGATAAACGTCTTCCAAAGTGGCCTCATGACCTGTTTTAAAAACTGGCTTCATTACATATTGGGCCCTCGTCTGAGGGCCAGGTGAAGCCTGGACTTTTTCTTAGTTGTACATACCTATGTTCCATGATTCCTGTTAGCCATCTGAAATGGCCTTATAGGAGCAAGGTCCTTCCCTGGCTGGGTGAAACACCTTCTTGTCAGCTGTGTGAAACAATCTTCCAGAGGAGCTGGCCTCATGTGGGCTGTAACCAGCAGCCTTCAAACAACCAACCAGTTGATACGGCCTTCCACTGAAGGTCAGGTAGAGGCTACGTTACACTGCCTTTCTCAATGGCCTCACGTCCAGGCTTTACAAATCAGGCTTCCAGCATTCCCCACGCATTAGTCTGATAGAAAGGTTTCTTGACAATTGTATCAAGCAATTTTCTGGAGTAAGGTATCAGCCTGAGTAGCCTCATGGCCTGGCTTTACTGATTTGCTTCCCAGAGTTCCTCGCTGAATTGCCTTTTTTTATAAAAGGTTGTATTAAACGAACGAGGCTTCCAGAGGAGGGAATCAAGGGTAAACTGTGTGAACAGTCTTTCAAGAGTGGGACTGCAAACTGGCCTTTACATTGGCTTCCCGGAGCTCCACGTAAAAGGGATAAGCAAGTAAACAGCCTTCTAGTAGGTATAGGTGGATTAACTACGGAATTTATCATACAAACCAGGATGCTATATATAAGCCTTTTATTTATTTAGCTTGGTAAAATATGCATTTTTCTTTTGCAAAATTTTTTACTCTCATCATTTTTGCCAATGTTTTTTTTTCACTGTTTGGAACTGCCATTTCTGCACGTAGGAATTTCATCTTACACAAGTTGAATACTGGAAGTACTGATAGCAGCTTTCAGGGACAAATCATAAACTGGCATTATTCCAGGCACATTGAGACCCATGGTCCCCATAATCACAGGCCATATGAAAAAGCCTGAGTGGCCTTGTATCCTCACTTTAAAGTCAGTCTCCTAGGGCTAGACAGGTATTGGCCTTAAAAGACTTCTTATTGGTTACATAAGGCTTTTTTGAAGTGGGTGAAGGTAGAGGTGAATTGCCTTTTATAAAAGGTTGTATTAAATGAACAAACCTTCCAGAGGAAGGTCTTGTGTCCTGAGTGGTCTGTGTCCTGGCTTTGTAAACTGACCTTCTGGAGTGCCACCTGTCTGTACTGGTCTCATGACATGAGACAGCTTCCACAGGAAGCTCAGGTACAGGCTGCACAGAATTGCTCTTCTCAGTGGACTGTCTTGGCTTCTTATGTAAAGGACTGTTTGTTGGCATAGGAAATCATCTTGAAAAGGGGGTCAGACTGAGGTTGTATGAGCTAACCTCTCAGAGTGGCTTTTGTCTTGGCTTTATAAACCAGCCTAATCTGAACTTCATAAACGGCTTCTTGCTGGTCACGTTAAACACCCAGAAGCCAACTACAGGCTGTAGACAACAGCCCGACTCAGGTCCTGACTTCATGAATTCACCATCCAGATAGAGGGCATTATGTAAGCTGGCCTTTGGTTGGCTGTTAGTTAAGTGGGTTCCTGACGTTTATAAAATAAAGCCTTCTAGGAAACCACCGCAGTCATCCCAGAATTCTCTTAAGTTATCTTTAAAACTCTAAAGCGCCTCCCAGAATACGTCGGCCTCAATCTGGCTTTCTGGGACCAGGCTGCCCAGTCTTGTAACGAGCAGACAGGATCGGGCTTGGGCCGTCGGTGTGGCCCCAACACCTGCCCACCTCCTGCCCCTGGATTTACTCCAAACTTGTTGAGCACGGTGACCCATCTCTGCTCAGAATTAACCCCTATCGAGTTAGACACCCCCGTCCTCCAGGCGGCCACATGCACAGGGCCCACTGGGTCCCCCACGACGAGCGGGCTGGGCGGGCTCTACGTAACCCACCAACCCTCCACCCCGAGGTCTCACACCTTTTCCCTCCCCGGTGCCTCCCCCGGGGCTTCATTTCCCTTGGTCCACATTTGGGGCCCAATGGTTTAAGCGTGCCCAGTCGGCCTAGCTCCAGACCGACAAAAGACGACTGGCCCGGGAGGGTCAGCCGGCAACCACCTGCCACTACAAACACGGCGGAAATCGGAAGCCTCGCAAGTGCATTAGAGTCGCATCAACGCGACACCAAGAACCGCGCAGGGACACGACAGCCTAGTCTCACGCACGCGCAAAAAGAAACGACTGGCGTAAGAAGCGCACCACGCACGCGCAGGGCCTTCCTCCTACCCCCTGGAGGCGCTGGAGTTGAACGGCTAAACTGCGTTCTCAGAGCGCATGCGCTACCCCAGGTTCTCGCCCTCCTCCAGCCCCCCAATACCCGGCTCAGTTTCGCTGCTTTGAAGGGCCGCCCTGGGCTTTCCAAAGCGCACGCGCGAGACCGTCCTTTCCTGCTTCACCCCTTCACGCTACGCCTGCGCAGTCCTCCCCTCTCAGCCCGGCCTCCCCGCTTCTAAGGAGCCAGAGCTGTCCGCCCTCTCGAGTTGCTCAAACTCACCTGTCTCGAGTTTGGACAGTGTCGAGTCGTCGGAGGCTGGCGACGACTTTTCCTTCTGGACCGAATACTCCGGCTGTCTCCGAGTAGTCAGAGGCTTGCCCGAGGAGTATCGATCACCAAGGCATGCCTAGAGGAGCGCCGAGTGATCGATGCCGTGGCCCCGCCCCACCCCGTTTAAAAGCCGGAGGGTGGAGCGACAGCCTAGGCTTGGGCTTTCGCCTCGGTTTCTCTTTCCAAGTGGGTAACGCCTGCGATTGCCTCTGTAACGATAACTTCGTGTACAAGGCAGCTTCACATCTACCATTTTATCTAATCGTACAACTCGGATTATTCTCTCTGTTTTAGAGAGCGGTAAATCGAGGCTCAGTGAGATAAAGTGGTCAAATACTCGTACTTTCGGAAAGTTGCAGATCCTGACATTTCGAAGTTCACCCCCAAGTGCTGCATCCACGGCCTGTGGGAGTGAGGAGGACTCAGGGTTTCAGTACGGAGTGGCGGGCTAGGGGTCAGAGTCCGTCCTTCTGCCCCTGCTAGCTTGGTGCTCAGTGGTGTGGGCGTCACTGGGGGTTTTGGTTTTGAGCACACTCCCCATGGTCTCCAAGGACTAGGCCCTTTGAAGCATTGAACAGAGACGATAGAAAGTTCTGCTCATACTGTGTTTGGAATCCACGTGGAAATAGGAGGGAAATTTATTTACTGGTGTTAAAGAAAAATTTGTGATATTTGTCAGACTTTATTCACTGGGACTGCTGCGATGGGAGGGGCGGAAGTGTTGTGATAGGGGAGAGCGATGGGGCACAGCTCTGAATACAGCAAGGACAAGTGGAGATTGATAGCCAAGGAGCAGGGTCTGGGTCAGTGGATGGAAACTTAGTAAGAGGAAACATAGTGGGTAAGGGGAATTCTGGCTAAACTAAGGTCCCAGGTTTTTTGCTGATGGCAGGCCAGGGTGATAAGATATCAAGGGTGAAGGGTAAGGATTTTGATCAGATATGAAGGGTAAGGGATTTTTGCTAAACTGACCCAGCAGAATTCTTTCTAAAACTAGACAAAGCAGATCAAAGACAGAGCCCAAGGGCAAGGTATAGTTACAAAGAGGTCTCAGAAGAGTCTGACCAGAGTTAAGTTGAGGAGAGAGTCTTTGTCACTGGTTACCAGAGATGTGTCAGGCATTGTCTGGGCCCCCTAGACTCCTCCAAATTATGTAATTCTCTTCACAAGCCTGTGAGGTGGAGATTATCATGTCTTATTTACAGTCAAGGAAACTGTGCGAATTCCCTGATGGTCCAGGGGTTAGGACTCTGTGCTTTTACTGCTGAGGGTCCAGGTTCAATCCCTGGTTGGGGAACTAAGATCCTGCAAGCTGCGTGGTGTAGCCAAAAAAAAAAGTAACTGTACTGTCAGGGAGACTGAAGCTTGCTCAAGGCCAATTCAGCTGATCAGTGGATCTTGGGTACTGTGCTGGCACCAAAGAAAACACACTGAATCAACTTACCCAGCCCTCACAGATCTCACGGGTGAGATTCACAAATATTTATTGAGCATTTACTATGCACCAAGCACTTCCGAGGTACTTTTAAAATATGAAAATTGTAGATAGTACTATCATAATTATCATCCCCAGTTGGGTGATGACAGCGTTGAATTTTACCTGAGCCCTGTGCTCCTGGAAACAGTGAAGGTTAGAGGAAGACCCCTTACCCTTTTTTGTTCTGGAAAGGTACTTGCTGCAATGAACCACCATTCCTCCTGTGACTTAGGGGAACTCATGGATGCCCACTTCGTTTACCTATAACAGGGCCAGCCACAGAGCCTCCAAATCCCTGTTCTTTGCCTCATAAGTAACTAGCTGAACTGCTTGTCTCCACCAATCATTCTGAGCAAAATTCCTGTGTGGATAAGAAAAGTGTTGCCTGCCATCAAGCCGTCATCTACTGTAGCCACGCCTACCGGTGCACCCTGAGGAGAATTCAGGATGGAGAAGAACAGGATACTGGCCCTTGATAGTTGAGATGCATATCAAAGGAATGGTTTTAATGAGCCCAGACTCTTGCATCTTCCCAAACATGGAAAAGCAGTAAAATCATTAATGTGAGATGTCTGATATTTGTGATTAGCAGTAATCTTTTGCTGTTTGACTACATAGGTTTTGTTTGCAAAAACTCCTACATGTCTAGGCTACTCCCTTACTTCTTTGGAACAGTTCCTATCTGAGAGGCTATATGCTGGGCTGGAGTCCTCAGTAATGTTCCCGAATAAAACATAACTCTCAGTGTTTAGGTTGTGCATTTTTTGTCGGTTGACACTTTTTTTTTTTTTGGCTTACAGGATCTTAGTGCCCCAACCAGGGATTGAACCCGCACCCTCAGCAGGGAAAGCATGAAGTCCTAACCACTGGACCGCCAGGGAATTCCCTGTTGACACTTGTTGACTAAACTTTGGTTAAATTCTCTCCTTCCTCCAGGCCCCTGAACTTTGGCCCACTCTCAGCCTGAGCCTGCAGACAGCCCCTCCTGAGAATAGACGGGCCTCAGGATAAAACTCTCCCTGACCTCCTGTACCATCATGCCTCCCTTTCGTCCAACCTCCCAGTTCCTTCTTGCCTCTTTTTCTCCTCTTATAAAAGGAAAATTCTTTTGCCTGATCCTTGAGATGCTTGCAGAACTATGGTCACAGCACTGTCTCTGTTACAATAGCCCCTTTCCCCCTTTGCAATCATCCTTTCAAATCAAAGTCTCCCCTTACTAAGTCTGATTTTGTTTTTTTATTTGACAGTGAATGGGCAGAGACTACAGTGTGTGTGTCGTGGGGGGGGGGGGCACTTGGCCTCTAAGAGCCCAGACAGGCCCACTGCAAGGACCAAAGGAGATTCGAAACCAGGACCCCCTGATTCTAGAAGGACACTCTGTTCTCTTCCACAATCAGGAAAGGGGTTCTGGCCTTTAACATTGAGTGTGAAGTGCTTGCCAACCAGGCAAAGAGAAACAGCCCTTTTGCCAGCTCGTTTGTGTTTTCAAAACTGGCTGGTTGAGATGAAATACAGGCACAGATGAAATGTTTTTAGAAAGGAAAAGAACGACAATCTTTCACCATGGGGTTCACTTTCTGTAGTCTCCTTGCCAATCCACCACCTCCCCTCACTCCCCCGCCATCAAGCTGACAGACCCATCTGAGTGCTGCAAGAGGCACTGAACAAACAAAAGGAGTCATTTATGTCCGTGTTTTGTGATTTTTCTCCATTTGATCAGCAAGCCTGTAACTTAATATATCCGAGTGTGCTGGGAACGTTTGCGGCTTAATTATCACATTTATTTAAAATACACACAAACAAAACTCCAAACCGGAAAACAACATTAGCTTGGCAATGGAAGAGATGTTTAATTTACTCCAATTGTTTAAAGATGATGTGAAAAACCGCCCCATACTGACTCTTCCACTGATTGGTTGAGTGACCTAGGGCTGGTCAATTACCTGTTCTGTGCCTTCCTTCCACTTTGGTATGTTATCTTCACTGCCTCAGTTAGTGAGTCTAAGATGATCTTAAAAGTCTGGGCAGGAAAAAACATGGTGTTTTGTTGAGTGGACTCCACTGGGACGTCAAGTCTCTGATGTCAAGTCAGACAGACTGGCCCACGTATTGCCTCTCTGAGCCCTAGCGTTCTCCTCCAGGAAATGGGTAAGAGAACCTACATCCCAAAGTGGTGGTGAATATTAATAAGACAGCTGTACATCTCAAACTATACCCGCTATTCTCTTGTTTGTCCCAGAATCCATACGTTCCAACTTCCCATTTGCCTACTGGTCCAGGCCCCATTTCCTCTTCCTTGTTTCTGTCAGGCTTGTGACTACTTTGACCGATGGAATATGGCAGGAGTGACGCTATGGGACTTCTGGGGCTGGGTTTTAGAAAATAATGCAGCTTCTGCTTTGTTCCCTGGAACTCTCAGGAGCCTGGAGCACCCATATAAGACATCTGACCCCCCTGAAGCCCAGGTACCAGGTACTTGAGTCAATGAGGCCTTCAGAAAATTCTACCCCCAGCCCATACAAGTCTTCCCAGCTGAATCCTGGATGTGATGGAGCAGAGACAAGCTGCCTCTGCCATGCCATTTCCCACCCCATCGAATCTGCAAGCAGATATAATGGTTATTACATGTATGAGCTTTAGAGTAGCTCAGGATTAAATAAAGGGAAGGGGAGTAGCTTAGATACCTTCCATGCAGAGGGGGTGTTCCAGGAAGAGAAAACAGCCTGTCTGCGGGGGGCAGGGCAGGAGAGACCATAGGGGTGATTTAGAGCAGAGATCCCCAAAGTATGGGCGCTCCTACCGGTGATACAAGGGCTGCCTGGGGAGGCATTTTCTCCCACGCCCGGGAACGTTGAATTGTCATTGTGGCATTCATTTCATCAGGAATAGCCGCCCAGTTTGCACACGTATAGGCAATAACATCTTGGTCACAACCGCCACCGGCTCTACGGCGATTACATGATGACATAGTCTGCAAGAGGCATCCTGACTTCAGATGTTAAATGTGACAAAAGAATATGCATCTTAGAATAGATAAAGAGGGGTAAGAAAACAGTACGATCATTAGGGGTTGGCAGAATATGGGAAAACTGGCAAAGGCCTTTCGCAAATGGGAGCCTCTTGGGAAGAACTCACGATGCGCGGCTTGGGTGAGCGTGTGGCAGGGGGCCGGGGACATGGCGGGGGGGGTGGCCCTTTCTGGCCATCTTTACATTCGGCTCTGTAGTCAGTACCCGCCCGAACCAGGTCTTGCCGCCTCCAGGCCCAGCCCCTGCTTTTTACATCTCCGGTAGCCCAGGTATCCCATCCGAGAACCTGAAGAGGCCTGGGGTGTTCCTGCACTGTCTTCCTCTAGCAATTTCAGTGCAGACTGAAAACGGGGGGGGGTGGGATGGGGAAGAAGCTTGAGATTCTGGGCTGTCTTCTTTCTGGGGGGGGGGAGCCCTGCACCGCGGGGCATGTGGGATCTTAGTTCCCCGACCAGGGGTTGAACCCTACCCCCTGCATTGGAAGCATGGAGTCTTAACTGCCGGACTGCCAGGGAAGTCCTCTGGGCTGTCTTGAGAGGGAACAACCTGGGCTCTGCTCCTCACAGAACGTTGCAGTTGCCACCGCCAAGACGTCTCGGCTTGGCTGCCTCTTGCCCTGCTGTGCCCCTGCTGCAGGAGGTTTCTGGGAGCTTCGCCCAGCCATGGTGTGACGATACCTCTGAGGATGAAGCAGAAGGAAGAGTCAGGATGTCCTGTCCTCGCCCTGTGTCCATCCCTGTGTCCATGGGGAGAGGCCATCATCAGCGAGCAGAGAGGGGGCAAATATAGACAAACAGCTTAGTTGATTTTCCCCAGGGGGCTCGAAGGGCCATTTAACATCATCATCACCATCAGGATTGTGATTACCATTGTTTTCAACAGTGGTGGTTCTGGAGGCGTTGATACTAAAACTCCATTTTATTTTTTAATTAATTAATTAATTAAGCTACTGGCCATGCCACGTGGCTTCAGGGATCTTAGTTCCCTGACCAAGAATCGAACTTGTGCTCCCTGCAGGGGAAGCTTGGACTCCTGACCACTGGACTGCCAGGGAATTCCCTAAAACTCCATTTTAAAGATGAGAAAAGGGAAGCTTGAGGCAGTAACCCTCCCAAGTTCGCACAATTGCTGGGGCACAGTTGTGCCCCAATCCTCTAGTCCTGGCTGGTTACAGAAACTGCAGGAAGACACTTTAATTGCTCAGAGCCTCGTGTTCTTTAAAGAATCAGACCAAAGCTTGGGTACCCCAGACCTTCAGAAGGCTTACATCTAGTGAAGGAGCTGGAGAAGCTTGGGGTGAAAGTGATCAGTGATGCCCATTAGGGCAATTCCACGAATATTTTCCTGAGTCCTCTGATGAACCAGGCACTGTGAGACTCTGGCAGGGGTGGTGGGGATGAAGCTACAAAGATGAAAAGGCATATTTTATGTTCTTGGGAACTTAAACATTAATAGGGAGAATAAAAATAAGGACAAACCCTAGCACATATCATCATCATTGATTTGTATCAGACATATTTTGGTTATAAATTATAGAAATCCAACTCAGATGGTCACATTTACTGAATCACATGACAGATAATCCCAGGGATTGTTTTGGCTTCAGGCAAGGCTGGACCTAGTTGCTCAGATGGTGTTGCCGCATCTTTTGGCCTCTCTTTTTTCTTCTGAACTGGTTGGTTTTATTTCTAGGCAGACTCTCTTCTTATAGTGGCCCCTGGCAGTTCCAAGTTTACATCCTAGTATTAGCAACTCCAGGGGAAATAGAGTGCTTTTTCCTAAGAGTTGTAGCAAAAGTCCTGGAGAAGACTTCCATTGGTCTGGCTTGTATCCCTATGTATATGCCTGAGCCAATCACGTTGTAAAGTCGTTGTGATACTGTGATTGGCCATGGATAGGTATGAGTTCCCCCTTAATTGAGAGTGGAGCTTGAGCAGTTCTGCTCTCAAAAATTGGGGTGCTGTTACTGGAAGAAGGGGAGCAGATGCTGGGCAGGCAAAACCCATGCATAACACAGCCTCAGAGGTAGAAATGGCCTTGGTGTGCCTTATCCAATAACCTCACTTTATAGATGGGAAAACTGGGAGACCCTTCAAATCCCATCTCTGCCACTGGGCAGGCTCTGAGAAATCTCTTTACTTCCCTGTGCCTCAGTTTCCTCATCTCTAAACTGGCTAGAATAATGACATCATAGGGTTAATTGGAGGGACTTCCCTGGCGGTCCGGTGGTTAAGACTCCGCGCTCCCACTGCAGGCACCGGTTTGATCCCTGGTTGGGGAACTAAGACCCCGCATGCTGCATGGCATGGCCCATATATATATATACATATATATATATATATATATATACATATATATACATATATGTATATATATGGGGTTAATTGGAAGGATTAATTCATATGACTGTTGTAACACATTTAGAACAGCGTAACATTGGGTGCTCAATAAATGCTTGTTCTTTCTCCTCTTTGCTCACATCCCCAGGATCCCCCAGAGTCATTCACTCTCTTCTCTGTGTCTCTGAAATACTGCATCCATCCCTTTGCTCAAATCCAGTATTGTCATCATTTGTTCTTACTCTCATGGAGCTCAGTTTCTTCCTCTGGAATGTGAGTTCTTCAGGAGCAGGGTCCCGGTCTTGTGAATCGCTGTTCACTGCCTAGCACCTAGCAAAGGTCAATACATATGCGTAAAAAAATCAATCAATCAATCAACCAACCAATCACCAAAGTTGGTTTTGCAGACCAGTGGCTCCATTTATCTAATGCTGCCTAACAAACCACCACAATTGACTTAGAACAACATTTATTTTGTGCCCAAATCTACAATTTGAGCTGGGCATGGTGGGGGCAGCTTGCCTGTGTTCCACTTGGTGGCAGCTGGGGCAGCCAGAAGGCCAAGGACTGGAGACATCTGAAAGGCTGCTCACCGACGTACCTGGTCCCTGGGCTGGGAGGATTCAGGCAGCCGCTACACAGTCGCTGCAACAGGATGGTGTCAGGGAGATGGACTTCTCCATGTCAGTGCAGGACCCCTAAGTTGTGTGACCCAAGAAAAAGAGTACCAGAAGGAAGCTGTATCACTTTAAAAAAAAATCAAAACAGTTTTAGAAGAGCTCTAGATTTACAGAAAAATTGCTGAGATAATATAGACAGTTTCCATGTACCCAACACTCAGTTTCTCCTATTCTCTTAGGTTAGTGTTGTACGTGTATCACAATTAATGAACCGATATTGATACCTTTATATAATTAAAGCTCATACTTTATTCAGATTTCCTTAGTTTTTACTGAATATCCTTTTTCTGTCCTAGGATTCCATCTAGGATACGACATTACATTTAGTGTCCTTAGTGCCCTGGGGCTGTGACAGTTTCTCATACTTTCCTTGTTTTTGATGACGGTGACAATTTTGAGTCCCTCAACTGGGATCTGTCTGATGTTTTCGTCATGATTAGGCTGGGGTTATGGGTTTGGGGGGAGAAAACCACACTGGTGAAATGCCCTTCTTATCACATTATACCAAGGGTATATACCGTCAGCATGACTGATCACTGTTGATGTTAATTTTGATCATGTGGTGAGGTGGTGATTATTAGTTTTCTCCACTGTAAAATTACTCTTTCCCCCCTTTTTCATACTGTATTTTTGGGAAGGAAGTCACTAAATATGCACAGCCCACACTTAAGGAGTGGGGAGTTGGGCTCCACCTTCTTGAGGGCAGAGTATCTAACATAAATTATTTGAAATTCTTCTGCATGGGAGATTTGTCTAGTTTCCCATATTTGTTTATGTATGCAATCATTTATTTATATCAGTATTGACTCTCTTATTTATTTTGTGCTAGGGTACGTTCTTTTTTTGTTGCTTGAATTGTTCTAGCTTTGGCCATTGGGAGCTCTTTCAGGTTGACTATTGTGTCCCTTTCACTCCCCTCCTCGTGCGTGTGTGAGCGTGCGTGCACGCGCGCACTTCCTTACCTTTAGGCACTACAAGATGCTCCAGACTTATCGTGTTTATTTCCTGCCTTTGTCTAGAATCAGCCATTTCTCCAAGGAGCCCTGGTTCCTTTTATTGGAGAATGGTACTAGAAACCAAGATCTGGGTGTTAGGTGGGCTCATTGCTACTGGGGTGTATCGCCTTTTTAAACATAGCCTCCGAAGTCATGGATTTCTCTTCTGTCATAATCACAGCCTTGCTCAGAATCAAGGGGAGAGAACACAGATTTCCCGCTTGTTGGTTGAAGGTCTGTTACTGTCACATCGTAAGAGCTTATGAGATGGGATATACTGGTGCCATCGTTTTTGGAAAACACCATCTGTCACGACAGTGATTCTGTTACCCGCCCAAGGATTCTTATTTGATTTAAAACATCTTTCACCCCTGTTTGGTTTCTATTTTGCTTCAAAGAAACTCTTTCCATGGTGTGGTTTTTCTTGACAATGGTTTTAGTTGATAGAGGGACATACATTAAATAACGTTGAACCACATTGTGAGACAATCATTGCCTTCTCATTACTCTCCTAGTCCTTTTGTTGGGGTCAAAGAGAAAGTCTCAGTTTGGTGCTACAAATGTAGCACTTCTAACACTTGCTCATTTTTTTCTTTTTTAATATTCTGGCTCAGAGCGTTCTTACAACACAGCCTTCTCGGTAGAATTTAAGCGTATTTATTTATTTTACTTTGACAGTTACTCTTTGCAGCAGAGACGGTCACTGCTTACCAGTTTGCACGCGCCACCCTCCTCCCCCGCCCCCCTATGTCTCAGTCCCCTGCACTTTGGCAGGGCCTTGTGACTCTCTGTGGCTAATGGGCTGTGTGTGGAAGATTTAAAAGCCTGTGAGCGACCCTCGTGTTCTTTCATCGCCTGTTCTAAGATGGCATTGCTTCTTCTGCCTGACACTCATTGAGTGAGTAAAGCAGGCCTCCTGCCAACCCACTGTGGAGATGCAACATGTGTCGTGTGAAACTTTGCTCTTGGGATCAACTGTTATTGCTGCATCGCCTAACCTTTCCAGACTAATAAACGTTAAATAGAGTGAGTGATACTGGATTTTCATTTACATAATGATGCAAAATTCACCAAAATAAAAAGTGAATTTGTTCAAAGAAAAATAAGTGAATCATTTGCTAGATGATACCCAGATATGGTGAAAATCCTCAGGGCAAGGACTCAAATGAGTAGCATTTGGGGAAATACTGCCATTGTTTTCTCATCTTGCTCTCTGCACGGGACCTCTGACCTCTATTGGGATTGGCCAGAAAAAAAAATCTCTGTTAATTCCCATTTGTTCCCTGTATGTCCTAGGGCTTAAGCAACAATCACTAGA